>NC_090923.1:1471473850-1471776881 GCF_040938575.1 Ambystoma mexicanum | reverse complement strand
CTTCGACAATACCTGGATCAATACCTGGCAAATTCGTCCTTCCAAGTCCCCTGCTTCTTCAGCTTTGTTCTTCGTTCCAAAAAAGGAAGGAGACCTTAGAACTTGTATAGATTATCGCTCCCTGAACCAGATCACCGTTAAGAATAGATATCCGTTACCTTTGATCCCTGAACTCCTGGACCAAGTCAGAAAAGCATGCATATATACAAAGCTGGATCTTAGAGGAGCTTACCACTTGGTACGAGTAAAAGAGGGCGATGAATGGAAGACGGCCTTCCGCACCAAGTATGGACTATTTGAATATCAGGTCATGCCCTTCGGACTTTGCAATGCCCCGGCCGCCTTTCAATATTTTATGAACGATGTCCTCAGAGAGCTCATAGATGTGTGTGTTGTTGTTTACATTGACGACATCCTCGTTTATTCTTCATCGGAATCTGAACATCGGAAACACGTGAAAAGGGTCCTCGAAAGATTGCGTCAACACAAACTTTTCGCTAAGTTGGAAAAATTTTCAATGTGACTGAAGTTGAATTCTTGGGATTCATATTATCACCTGGCGGAGTGCGTATGGATTCAAAGAAGGTCGATGCACTTCTCAAATGGCCATCACCATCCTCCGTAAAAGGTGTGCAAAGCATGTTAGGCTTCGCTAACTTTTACCGCAGGTTTATCCCCGAATTCTCTCGAATAGTCCAGCCCATCACTGCCTTGTTAAAGAAAAACAAACGTTTTGAATGGTCTACCGAGGCGGAACAAGCTTTCCAGGATTTGAAGACTAAATTTATCTCTGCACCAATCTTAAAACACCCTCGCCCCGAACTCCCCTACATCGTGGAAACTGATGCTTCAAGCCTTGCCATGGGGGCAGTTCTATCACAAAAGGACCCGGTAACCAATCAGTTGCATCCCGTGGCATTTTGGTCCCGCAAATTCTCGCCTCCTGAAATCAATTACACGATTACTGACAAGGAACTTCTGGCTATCAAGTCTGCCTTTAAGGCTTGGCGGCATTATCTGCTGGGGGCCCGACACACCGTTACTGTGATTACGGATCACCGAAACCTGCAATATTTGAAAACCGCAAAAGCCCAATCCTCTAGACAACTCCGTTGGGCATTATTCTTTGCCGAGTTTGACTTCATAATTACCTATCGACCTGGTACAAAGAACGGTAAAGCTGATGCCCTTTCTCGGATGGGAGTGGAAGAACACTTGATCGACCCTAAACCTGTACCAATCATTCCCGAACAAAGAATTCTGGGTGTAATCGCCACAGAATCCATAGAGGAAGTTAAGGATAAGGCCAGGCAACTTGTAACTCCAGCAGACATACAGAATTGGCATCTGCAGGGAAAGGACTTTGCAGTAAAGGACAACTTATTGTATTTCCAAGAACGATTATACCTACCCAGCACAGATTTACAGAAAAAAGTAATCTCTTGTTATCACGATTCTTTAATGGAAGGACATCCCGGTATGGCCAAGACCTCAGAAAAGATCAAGCGCTACTTCTGGTGGCCATCTTGGAAAAAAGATATCAGAGACTTTATAATGTCCTGTGGAGTATGCGCCCAAAACAAGAGTCAAAAGGAAAGACCAGCAGGCCTCTTACGCCCTATTGACATTCCACCTCGCCCTTGGCATACGCTTTCTATGGACTTAATCACCGATCTACCTCCATGCTCCGGATACAATACGATTCTAGTAATCGTGGACTTATTCTCCAAGATGGCGCATTTCATTCCGCTCAAAGGCTTGCCAACAGCAGCAACTCTGGCCCGAGAATTTCTCGAAAACATCGTCCGACTGCACGGTTTTCCTTCGGTTCTAATTTCGGATCGAGGTAGTCAATTTATTTCTCATTTTTGGCGAAGTTGCTGTCGGTCGGCTCAAATTGATGTGAGACTATCGACCAGTCACCACCCTCAGACCGACGGACAAACCGAGAGGACCAATCAAACTCTTGAACAGTATTTACGCTGCATGCTGCAACAAACTGAAAAAACTTGGAAAGACATCCTTTGGATAGCCGAATATGCCTACAATAACTCTGTCCATTCGGGAACTGGGAAAACCCCGTTTTTTCTTTTGTACGGCAGTCACCCTCGAACCTCGGAGTTGGATCCCCTCCAAGATCTTGAAACACCAGCAGTAGACTACCTGCATTCTACAATCACCCAAGCCTTTAAGGAAGCTGTTTCTCACCTTCAAAGGGCTAAAGAACAATTCAAGAAAGGAGCAGATCAACATCGGAAGGAAGCCCCTCAATATCAAGTAGGGGATCAAGTCTGGTTATCCACCAAATATCTACCTCTAAAAGGGCCACGCACATTCAACCCAAGATACCTTGGTCCCTATTCCATCACTACCATAGTAAACCCAGTAGCGGTCAAGTTGGACTTGCCCCCGCACATGAAGATACATCCGGTCTTCCACGTCTCTCTATTAAAACCCGTGCAACCTCAAACCCGACTAACTAAATCTCCAAAACCTATCCTAGTTGATGGAGAACTCGAGTTTGAAGTCAAAAGCATTCTGGACTCCAAGATCTCCAAATCTAAACTATTTTACCTAATTGACTGGAAAGGCTACGGCCCCCAAGAGAGATCCTGGGAACCTGCTGAATATGTCCACGCTCCTCGCCTAATCAAAAGATTTCACCGAACATTTCCTGACAAGCCAAAACCCCCGGAGAAGCCCGGTTTGGGAGAGGCCTTGAGGGGGGGTACTGTCATGATCTCTGCTTCCAAAAGGTCAGGGTTTTCCCAACTCCCTTGGAAGCAGATCCATAACCTAGGTTCCGAGTGCCAACCAGTCCCAATTGGGACCTTTTGGACCCAGTCCTGGCGCCAGTGGCACCAGGCTCATAAATATGCCCAGTCCCAGCTCTGGAAGCGCCGGGCTCATAATGCTTGGGTGGACTTACCTGCAGCAGACCATGCTGCTTACTTGCCTGCCAGTTGAGCCTCTGATCCTCTTCTGTTTGGAACTACTTTTCCTGTTGGGTGGGGCAGGAGCCACTCCCTAGATTCAGAACACTGCAACTCTTCTGGAAAGCAGGAACTCTTTTCTTACCTAGGCGTGGCTGTGGAAGGAGACACCTAAGCACTACAGGAGGCTATTTAAACCACACCCGATGGATGAATCTTGCTTTGCGTTATTCTGCATCCTCTGCAGCAGAACGCTCATTGTGTCTTCTGCATCTGATCCTGGGCCTAAGGAAAAAGGCTTACCATCCTGAATCCAGTCTTCAGCAACACCTATAAAGACAAGAAAGAACAGGTTAGCATTACGGTCTTCAGTGACAGCTCTTCACTTACCTGGTCCATCGGCTGTCACCAACGCCTCGCGCTGCATTCCGGCATCTGAAAGACAAAGGCTTACCTACTCTTCGTGCGCTCCGGAGGTCTTCACACTGCATTCCGGCATCTGAAAGACAAAAGCTTACCAACTCTTCGCACGCTCCGGAGGCCTTCGGCGCTGCATCCCGCATCTGAAAGACAAAACAAGGTGCGTTTAAAGACATTGGGGAACTTTAATACTCACGTGCCATTACTCCTTTCCACATCTAACCCAGTGGGTATTCCGGCACCCTGCAGCCGCTCCGAACTTGTACCTGCAAAATAAAAAGACAGTTAGAGCGCATCGTGAAGCAGACAAGCGCTTACTTACGTGCTTCCAGGCGCTTCTATTCATCACACGGGCTCCATCTTCAACTCACTTCAGCCCGTCATCCGCCATCGCCGGAACCCTGCAAAACAAGAAACATCATTACTAAAGACTTTAAAGACATTAGATTTACTCGAAACTTACCGTTCGTGCAGTAAACGACGGACAGCAGTCCTCTGAAGTCAAGAGGCCTGCTCCCCTTATCCAGTGAAGAAACTGGTTACAACACCCTGCCCCGAGGCAGATGGAGAGCACGGCGTTCCCTTACCTAAGGTGAGAGCGTTAACCTTTGGGGTTCTACAGGAGAAGAGAAAGGGAAGAAGAGAGACATTCAATAACCCAGTTCCTTAATCCATATTTTCTATCTGCAGACATCTTACCCTTCAAGTCAGACATACAGTGCACAGAGGTCCAGCCCAAAGAGCCAGCCGTGTGTTACACATCACCTTTGCAGATACGGTATACGCCCAGTCAAGACCGGCGCCTCTACGGGAATCAGGTGAGCGTTACAGTTACTGAGGTTTCTTCTGGCACCCTGTTGTAGAAAATCACATATATTTGCCCTTTCAGTCAATAGCAGCAATGCTCACTGTTACAACATATAGAGCACCTTCTTCTTTAACTACGCACCCCTCTTTTGAAATTCACTGTTATCAGTTGAACAAGATGCATGGGGATGCTAGGAGCAATAAATGCAAACCCATTAATATATTGAAAAGTCGTCAGCAGCTGAGCATAGAAAGAAATAGAAGGTGCAGTTTCCTAGGCTATTACTATTGTTTCCTATACTTTAGCAAACACAAATTTCCTTCACTGTACTGCCAAAACTTCTGATTTGTTGTTTGAAAGTTTCCAATTCGTTGTTCACCACAAAGGGGTATTCTCCTGTTCTCTTCCACCCGTTCCCCTCCCGGGCTTCTGTGCTAGTCTCCAATATGAGTTGACAGGGTTCTGTAAAAAGTGAGGGATTGTAGAAGTAAAACTCTAACTCAGATATTTGCATACCCACAATACTTTGCAAGCAAATCCAATTTAAAGCCTCATGATGATGATATGTGCGGTTTAGTAAAATGTCATAAATCTGCACGTGCACAATTACTATGAAGTGCATAAAAGATTGTTTGCAACATACCTCACCTTTCAATTGTTGAGTAGGTTTCGACAAGTGCTCAGTGAAACCATTTTTGTATATCAACGAGTTAACATAACTTGTTAAGGTCTATCCCCCATGGAACTCTGAACACTTTGAAAGGTTGAAGATTGTGTGAAAAGCATTCTTGAATATTGTTTCCCTAATTTTATATATGATTAAGGCCAAGCAGAGTCCATACCAATTATCCCTTTCAGGCCAAGTAAATGATATTTCAATGTTGCTCTCCACTCATATAGTAATGTTAGCAATGCTAAACTAGGAGACGCTGGGCATGACATTTGCCTACTCAAAATACTTAGAGGGCAAATTAATATTTGAGTTTTATAATGTGCTCACATGCAATGGGGCTCTTCAAAGTGCTTGTGTGACATATGTACAAAGAATAGGAAGCATGGGATGAGGTTAAATATCCTAGTAGCCTGCTTACTTACAGCCAGTACTAGATATTTGAGCTGATACTCGGGTTATATAATGTGGGTAATGCTTTTGCTAAGGCACAATGAGTAACAGAAATGCTTGTGCTTGAACGTCATTCATATCATAACATAAACCAACACTTGTATCTAAGTCTGGTAACCTTTTACTGAGCTATAGTAGGCAGAGTCATGGTTGTCTGGTAATATCTGCATGCGGAATGGGGCGGAGTCCAAGTCATACGGTATAAGTGTGGCAGAGTCAAGAATAGGATCCTCGTTGGGGAGGAATGATAATTTAGTTAATATGTGCAGGCATATCTAAGTTATATCTTCTGTTCATGGAGCCACTTTTTCATATTCATTTTTAACCTTGTGCGGGTGTATTCTATTTTTAGAGATTTTACGTTTTTAAGGTCAAGCTTGCATAATAGGGCTACGTAAATCAGTTAGGCCAGAATATCAAGAATAGTTAGTATAATTTAGCTTCATTTTGAGAGAAAGCAAATATTAGGTACCTGCTGTGGCTTGTGCATTATTAAATCTTATTTGATTATTTGAATAGGTGGGAATTGTCTTTGTGCGCTGCTAAAATTCTTCTGAGCGGCACCCAGAAGGAAGCTGGGCAAGCGCACATGTGCACAGCTTAGAGGGAACATTGCTAATGAGTATATTTGAGTTGGTGAAGGAGATTGACAACTTGGCGCTTAATAAGCAATGATTGGCAGTAGCCCAGTGGTTGCACAGCTCGTGGTAAATGTGAAGGTGTTGCTTGCGATGAGACGAAGAGGGTGGGAGGATGGGGGTTTGGGACGGTGTGGGGCATTGATTTCCTTAGTCCTGTTTTCAGAGTATTACTTGAATAAATTCAGGGAAGTCTCAGCTGCGTATGGTGGCACGCTGGGTGGCTTTTGTGTTTAATGTGCTCACCGGACTCCCTCAAAGAATTATAGTGCAGGGCATACGACTCTGGGAACTGACAAAGTTAGATTTACATATATTAGAGTGGTGAATCTGTTACAAAACTAAAACTTGTGATGCGTGGAAAAACGTCTAAATGAAAATCACATACTCTGCTGGGGGTGCTGTTGCACAGCAAAGATAGCAACCAGAAAGTAGAGCTCTGCTACCCCATGAAAAATCCTTGCAACAACCTCCGTCTGGGGTGCTGTAATTGTGACCTGTTGGACAGACTCCTGCTCTGTACACCCATCCATACATCTAAACCATTGTGTTGTCGTACCCTGTTTGTGGCTATATCTGACAGAGGGACCTGCACCCAACGTCGTGCAGAAGCGTAGCAGCATCTGTGTCCTGTTGTCTGGCACCCAGGATATCATCCCGCTGTGACACCTGGTACCGCTGTGGAGCTTCCTGTGAGCTGAGACGTGTCAGAGCAATCAACGGTACAATTTCTATGCTTTGACTGTGCTGGTGCCAGCGGGTGCCCATGGCATATGCTGAGGTGCTTGTATCTTTACTGCACCCGCTCTTTGGGGCTGATGGGGTGGTAGTGTAGGAGCGCTGTGGTGGAAAGTATTCCCGCTGGGGAATACGCGTCTCCCTGCTGCTGAGGATCGCTGAGAGCCACTCTGAATGCCGGTTTACTGAGGGACCTGAAGGGAATTCTCCAAATGGTCTGTCATTCACATGTAATATTAATATCCTGCATGTTTAATTTATTTGTATTTATTGTAACCTTGCAAACAAAATTACAATGGTAGAAGAGTAAGACACTCCACCAGCTTACAGTCCACATAATGTTCAAACACTGAGTCTTGTGAGGTAGCAAACTGGAAAGTCCATGTTCACTAGTGGGGAGGGGGGAAGAAAACGACTTCTCTCTTGCAATCATACCCATAAACAAGTGGGCCAGCGGCAAGTCAGCAAAATTGCAACAAAATAGCCTATACGCTTCTAGGGGGCCGTGTATGGCAAGGGGATTCTAAATGCCACCAAGCACAGAATAGGTACATTCTAAACTTAATGAATGCAAAGTCATACATCTTTGACCTTGTCGTGTCAATAAAGGCTCAAGCCACAATGCAAACAGATTGAGGAAAACACTTGTGCAACCCTTCATCCTGCGGCGTCATCAAGTGGCTTCTCCGCAGGAATGGTTATCAATAACTTTTCTGTCCCTTCCACATCCCAAAAGAGGTACTCCTTTCCATCCCAAGCCACCCTGAGATTTTGGCGGGATGGAGCAGGCCTGCTTTAAGCCCGCATTCCAGAAAGGTTTTCTTCACGACGTTCAGAGCTCTCCTTTTCTTGTCTGTAGCTGAGGAGAGATCCGGGAAAAAAAGAGAATCCTATTGTTTTTTTTTATTCCACTGTCTTCTTGGCCGCTGCTGCCTTCAGGATTCTCTGTCACGAGTGTCGCTCAGACGCACCAGCAGTGTAGGGGCCCGCCTCTGACAGTGACTTCACTTTGGATCCCACCGACCTAAGCCTGTTACACTTGTCAACATATATGGGATCATCCGCTATGTCAAGTTCCAGCAGTGCAGGGAGCCAAGCCATTATGAAACCCATCAAATCCTCGCCTTCAGCATACTTGGTGAGACCTAAAATGCGCAGTTGCGAGGCACATATTGCATTCTTAAGAGTTTCAAGTCTATTATCCATCACCCTGCTACATTTCACCACTGCTTCCATTTGACTGTTAATTTTCTGCACCTGAGTGAGCATTTGCGCCACTGTTCTCATTTCCAACTGGGCCATCTTTTCTGTTAACTTGTCCATTTTACCCTCCAGCGGAGGCATTGACTGCTCTATACGCCCCAGTGCCGCCTGGACAGGATCCTGGGGTGCAGACTTGTCCAAGTTGCGTCGACCATTGTGAGGCGCAAAACAGTCTGCCTCCTCCACCGCGTTTTTCTTCCCTTTACCAGAAGCCATTTCCCTCTGCCTCTTTAACGCGGCGGGTCCCTGAGGCAGCTTCACTGGGTGTTCCCTCTCACACGCTTTCTCTAGCCACCCATCTACTGGTAGTGGGCGAGGGTGACAGAAAATCAGGATCTCCCCCAGTCTGCTGTGTTATACAGCACATAAGCCCACCTCTTCCCTGACATGGCTGGGCATGGTGTGAAACTCACTGACGGGCTGCTCACTGTAAGTGCCTTCCAATCTGAGAAATGCCTGCTCTTTAACGTGCCAGTCTATATTCCGCCATACGGGGCGTTGTTACGTCTCCCACTGAGTGCAGAATCCCACTATGACTACATGGGTGTCGGGGCTTTCCCGGCGATGGTTGCACCACTGCGGGCCTCGACGCCTGGAATCTCAATCCGGGTAGTAGCTATGGAGCAGGAGCTGCGACGACTGTGCTGTGTGGCTGGCTTCCGGCTTTCCCTGAGGGACCTCGAGAGAGCGAGCCACCCCTGTCGGCCCACTCGGCAAGCACCCTGAATGCACTCCAACAGCTCCCGCTGGAACACACATCGGAAGAGCCCAGCAATGCACACTACCACCATGATCCAGAGTCTGGGGCATGCAATCTTTCCAATCTTTCGACCGCCGTTACACTGCAGTCTTTAACTGCTCCCAGAGAAAACTTCAAAGCCCCTCGCCGCGGGACAATGACCCCCTTCCCGCCGGGCCTTGCTTCATGGTACGGAGCTTCGGCTTGTTGCTGCCATTTTGTTTGGGCACGCTCGCGTCCCCTCCCCAATCCTGTATGTTTAATGTGGGGTGAGAGTTTGATAAAAATACATGTTGCAACCGCTCCTATTGCTTTTTATCATTGGTGTTAATTGAACTACTAGCCTGTTTGCTGGAGAGCCTCTGTTTATACTTGGCCTGTGGACTCTGCGGTACTGTTTTTTTGGAGACCAGTTACCATGACGGGCAAAGCAATCACGTCCCAAAAACAAGCCAAATTGGATGGCTTCACTGAAAAAACGCCATACGCCTTCAGCCCTCGGATCAAAGGGAATGTGTTGGTGCGATCGCTCTCGGAACTGATTGCTGTGGCCCTGAACAGTTTTCAGGGTGGCACAAGTTCTGTCAGTGATGCGATTGATTTACTGGCAGCTCAAGCTGAGGCTTCCAATGCCAAAATAGAAAAATGATGCACTAGGATGACTGAAGCTTACAATAGGATTTCTGAATCTGAAGACCTCAATCCTGGTGTTGCAATCTACTGTCAAAATCCTGCAGGCACATCTTAAAGCTACGCAAGCCAAGAGCGATGATCATGAAAATAATTCCAGACGGAACATCGTTTGTATCTTTGGCTTGCCTTAATCTGCTACTGTTGGGCAACTTGAGCTGTTTCTGCAGAAACACCTCCCCTCGGTTTTAGGCAACCCAGTCTTTTTGTCTCACTTACAGATTGAAAGAGCCCACAGATCACTTGGCCCGAGACCAGCTGCAGGGCTTCCTCTGTCAGATCGTAGCCAAAATATTTTAACTTTTGCAACAGACCTGATTCTGAAGGTGGACCGGGAATTAAGATCCTGGCAGGTGCACTAGCCATGTAGGTGAGAGTGAGGAACATGCAGGGTTGTTGACGGAGCTGGTGGAGGAGGCAGCGAGATGTTCAAGGGGCCTCGAATGCAAAACGGGCACGGACCATCCAGAGGCACAGTGTGTCCAAGCACCCCATCTGGTGAGATTACGCAAGCTCAACTCAGGATAGAGATGCCAACTAACCAATTCCACTAACAATTTCCTCCTCTGCATACACCTCTCAAATGCTAAACCAAACACAACCACAAACCTCCAGCACAACAAACCGCACAAACTTCACTACACTGCAACAACAAAACAATAAACACACATAGACTTGCACATCAGTACACAACGACTACCGGCTGCAAACACCCCAGGCCCAGCTGACGGACCCACCGGGCTGAGGAAGCCAACAGCACATCACTGCACTCTTACACTTTTCCAGCCTCCTCCCACTAACTCACCTTCCCTCCCTCTTTCAGAGCCGCCAGAGCGCCAGGGGACCATTCCGGTGGTGATAGTGCGCGGTACAAATGTCCTTTAACATTGACATTAACATTAACATCCTTGCCATTTCAATCACTTCATCCTCAATTTTTTCTGGACTTCAGTCCCACGGTGCAGGCATCCTGTAAAACGTTCAGTGAAGTGCACACATTCCTAAGAGACAGACCAATTGCATACGCTATGATGTTCCCTGCGAAGCTCAAAATTATACATAACCTGTCTAATTTTTTCACCTTCTCAGCGGTTGCAATGGACTTATGCTCTACGAAGATGGGCACAAAGCGCCCACACTATTGAGGATTTGTGGACAATCTGCAGCGATCTAATTGCGGCACTCAGTCTGGATTGCAGAAGGTGCGGCTGGTAGCCCCCCCCCTGCAGCCTGTTGCCAATTTTGTTTGTTTTGGAATTGGATTTCCGCTTGTCAGTTCGGGATAATGGCGTGGGTGGCGGGTGGGTTTGGTGGGTTCAACGTTAAAATTGCCCTCATGACTTGGCATGAATGCTCCAATGCTATAACTCAGTTTCCATATCATAATTAACCTGAGCTAGGAGAGGTGGCAGGAACGACCAGTGGACCACAGCCGGGAGTGTTGAAGGGGACCACTGAGCGGCCACCAAATGAGTTGTTTGGAGGTAGTGTCGCAAATTACCAATCCACCCTACTCCAGCTTCTCCAGCACAATCTGCAACTACTATACATGAATATGGGCTAGCCTAACTACACATACACACACCAAGCATTCATGAACTTTCACACTCATTTAACTTCAGATGCACTGGACCTAACCTCAGACGGAACATACTGGTGGATACAATCCATAAACAACCCAGCCTTACCACACAATCGCACACCAACACAACTCACTCAGACACGTAACAAGCAACCACGACCCCATACGGATACACAAATCAGTGCGCACAATTAAACGTCCACCCTAGCTGCATGCAGCCCACACACCCAACATAAACACCAGTACATACCCGAGGCACTGAGTGTTACCCTTACAATTACAAGAAGTCGGGCCACTCAACCAACCCGCACGGAAGAGAGCGCACACAGTCACCTGTTTCTCCTGGTTCTGAACCTATCCTATCCTCACTAACGCAACCCACCTTCTTTTCTTGCAGAGCCATGTGAGCGCCTAGAGACTGCCCCTGGTTGGTGGCGGTGCGCAGTATAAATCAACATAACCTAACAATGTGAGCCCGGCTCTAGGCATCCGGATTTTGGGTGGATTACCTTCTGGATGCGCTGGCACTATGTGTTACTTATGCCTATGCTATCAACTGTTCGCTATATAACCTGGAATGCGCAGCAGTTAAGTAATCTCATTAAGACCGGTAAGGTCTTCTACATTATGCCTGCGGAGATGAGAGAAGTGATATTCTTAAATTAAACCCATTTTACCAGTCATACACTTGCAGCAGTTGCACGTATACGGCGAAATTGGAGTTGGTACGCCAGTTACTGTACTTATTCCAGGGCTGTTTTAACCCTAATAAACAAGAAGGTGTGAAAGAGAGTGAGCTAAAGACTCTGGGAAGTCTCTCGTAGCCAGGACTAATGTCTGGCAGAGGGACTCCCAGGACCCCCTTGTTAATTTGCATTTTTAAGTAACTTTGGGTCTCACCCTAAGTTACTAGGGGAATCCAGACGTGGACCCCTTGCTCACTACTCTTAGAGAGGCACAGCTCCTCCCTACTGATGAGGTCCAACCAGACCGAAACACGTGTCTGGGGATGCTGTTGGTACTCTTGTTCAGAGGAGAATTGCCTAGCATTTCGGTGTTGGACTGCCCCAGAGCAGGACAAAGATTAATATGTTTGGGATATTGCTTCTCTGTGAAAGAGAGTGAGCTAAAGACTCTGGGTAAGTCTCTCGTAACCAGGACTAATGTCTGGCAGAGGGACTCCCAGGACCCCCTTGTTAATTTTCAATTTAAAGAGGCAATCATTGACAGTGTAGAGACGTTTTGGTGGTGGGCAGACCATATGGGAGAGATTTGCTGCTTTTAAATATATGTGCCTCGAACGTGGGCGATCCCGATTGTTTTTCTTTTTATTTATTTTTTTATTTAAAAAAAATCTTTTCTTTATTCTTTTTTCTTTCAGAAGATTTTTGATAAATGTCTGTTTACTGACTACGAATTGCTGGTGAGTGGTGACTTTAAAACTACCATACATGACCAACTGGATAGATCTTCACTGGTTGGTCGCAGACACATTAGCGCAATGCAAACCATTCAGGAAGCATGCTCCTCGCTGCAACAAGTAGACATTAGGGGTGTTGAGGTAATGATTTGTTGACGGTATGATAACCTTCTCATAAAATGATGTTATACCATGGTTAACCCAGTAGAACACACACGTTTAACCATTGTCTTAAATTATATTTTGCTAGGAAAAATCATGATTATTGTATGCTGAAATATGTCCTTAAAGTATTTGTAGCTCCTTTTTGTACTAGATTCCCCCAGCGGTCTCTGATACCATATTTGGCAGGGTCCAGCACACTTTGTAAAGCTACATAAATCTTTCTTAACTGTTTATTGGCTAAACAAAGTTAACCTTAACAATAAATACAAACATACAAATAATAAACCTATCATAATCAATACAAATTACAAAATAAATTTTTCTATCGCATTTATCTTGAAATAATTTTTAAAAAGTCGCAATTGATAAAGCACTATTCTCACCATTCAAACACCACTTCCACATATATTCCAAGTTCATACAATTTGTTCTTACCAAGTTGTTTAGTACACAATTTGGGGCAGTATGCAACCAGATGTTCAGATGTCTCGGTTTAGTCAATTGCTTCACAGAAACGGCATTTAATGATTTCATCTGCAATTAACTTGGAACACACCAAAATCTCCCTCGTCCTATACAAGTTCCACCTAACTCTAGGGAAATCATTTCTCAGTACAGGGCATGGGAATAATCTCCAATTCGCTGCAAGTGTGCTTATGGTTTTATGCTCATGCTTCATATGACTCCTGCTTTTCTGCCCATGAAATTAATTTATTAAAATAATCCAGTCATACTTGTATAACACTCTCTTAACCGTTCCTGGAATTCATTTTCTATCCTCTGCAGTTTTCCCTAATTCATTCAATATCTTTCCACAAATCACACTCGGTTCCCTCACTGAAAGCGCCCCTTTTATAGAAAGCATTTTATTCCAATCCATGTATAAGACGTCTTCGCAGGGACACATTTAATAAAATAGGGACAACCACTTCCATCTAATCAGTGTTAACCACACATAAACCCAAATCAAAAAGAATAGCCGACATGGGTACAGCATCTGGGATTCCCAAGACCCGGCACCAGATCATACCTTCAATTTGTTGCAATTTCAACAAAATCCACTTCAGGTATATTTCTTCACCATTGGTTAATTTGGGGATAGCTAAGGTGATTTAGTAGGTAATCAAAGGGATCAATGAAAATGTACAAAATATATTTTTTTATGAGCCCTATTTGGCTAATATGTTTTCTGGCCTTGTCTTGATCAAAATTGACCATAGTCTCCTTCTTAAGTGTACTTATGATGTAGAAACCAAGATAAATAATTTCCTTTACTTTCTCTAGCTTACTTCCCCTCATATACCAAATTCCCTTTGTAGTGCCATCTCTTTTCCTGAACGACAGGATATTCATTTTTTGGGCATTTACTTTCAAATGGTTCTTGTCTGAATATCCTTCAAAGGCATTAAGTTAACGTTGTAAGCCCACAACTGTAGTGTCCATTAAAATAAAATCTGCATAAGCCATCCAAGAAGGTCTCAGATGGCCTAACTTCGGCGCGGCCATCGTAACCGGCTCAATATCCTCCCCCACACCGAAACATACAGATTGAACAATGTGGGGGCTAAAATACACCCCTGCCTCATACCATTGTTAACAGGCATATCAGAAGTCAAAGCACCTAAGTTATTTAAGCAAACTCAGAGTGTGTTCTGATATACTTGAATAATCCATTTTAATAGACCCGGGGGAATCCCCAAATTATTCAACTTCCGCCACAATCTATTACGGCTCAATAAGTCGAATGCCGAGCTGAGGTCGATTGATGCCACATGTATCACCTTAAAAGTCCCTTCCAGAACCAAACCCTGAATACCTCTTAGCAAAAAACCATTTACAATAGTCCCCATGACTCCAGATGATTCAACAATATGGCTGCAAATATTTTACTGTTTGCGTCTATAATAGAAATGGGCCTGTAGTTATTTGGTTCATTCCGAGGCCCACGTTTGTAAACCGGAATAATATTCGCTAATTTCGAAGAGACTTGCAGAGTTCCTGTCCTTACTATGTCTTCAAACATAAGAGACAAAATTACTGCCCACCAGATAGGATCTCCTTTGAATAATTTATTAGAGAACAAATTGTGGTAATGTGCCCTTGAGTTACTAGCTCTAACAATACAATCAAAAACTATTTGTGGTGAAAAGTCCATTACTAAACTGTTTTTTTTTAAATTATTCTCCCAATTCCTGTAAACGCCCTAAATCTGGTAAAGGAGTCGGATCCTGAGTTTATAGAGATGTAAAATGGGAGATCCAGGCCTCCTCCGACACTGCATTTAGTTGCGATAGCAGACTCATTTGGTCCACCAGTTTCAATACCCTCAAAGTCAAAACTTTTTTTTTTTTCAAAATTACATTTTATTAACATTTACGTAGCACAGTTTAACTTGTAGCCACATAGCTACCAAACCTTCAGTGCTACATAAAATACATTTTATTTGTAAATCCCTTCTTGCCCCCCACCCTCAAACGATTCCTGTTTCAGTCCATTATTGATTTATCCTTGTTATCAAACAATTAGTTCACCATTGCAACTCTCTTGAAGTGATTTAGTGTCCATACTTCTCCAAAAGCCAGGCCCCCTCAATATTCGTCTTTGTCTCGTCCAACATACGTGTCAAATACTCCATGTCGTATATGGCGTGGGCTTTTGTAACACTTTCTTTTGCCGTGGGGGCTACACTTTTCTTCCAGCCTTACACTATGCAGCTTCTCATCGCCATCATCAGGGTACGTATAATGTGTCCCTCCCCCTCCCCTTCATTTTCTTTGTCCTCTACTCCAAAGAGTAACTTTAGAGAGGATATTTCCCTTCGTCTCCCATCAATCCCCTCCAGCCATGCCAAAACGGATTGCCAGTATTGCTGGATGCAGCGGCATTCCCACCACATATGATTGTATGTACTTTGTGGTTGCCTACGCTTCAAAAATCTGGAATTCGCCCCGGATTCATCTTCGCTAGTGTATTCTGGGCATAATGCCAGCATTGAATGAGTTTTATCGCCTGCATCCGGTATTGTGATGACACTGGATCTCTTCACTGCTCTACATATCCTGTCCCATAATCGATCCGAGATATCCCTGCCCATGTCCGCCGTCCACCTAGCTCGCACAGGCAGTATCTCTCTCACATCACTATCCCTAAGTTCGTATAGCTTAGCAACGCGTGCCTTGGGATCTGTGCTTTGCAGCAACGTTTTCTCAAAGGTTGTGGGCTCCCGCCTTAGCTTGTTTCCCCACCTTTGCTCCATCAGCACCCCATTAAGTTGCAGGTAGCCGAATACGGAGAGCTTGCCCACCTGTAGACCTTTCTCCAAACTATCCAAGGATAAATACTCCCTGTCTGCCCATATCTGTCATGCCCAAGTCAGGCCTGCCTCATATCAAGATTGAAACCGCCCCGGATCGTCTATTCGGTCTCTAAGGGGAGGAGCCCAAATGCAACTAAGCGGGGAGGGCCAAGATGATAGCCAGCGCGTGGCATTATCTTTCTTCCACGTGGCCCAAAACCCCTCCAGTACAGGGTGTGCCAGCACTTGGTCAGGTATCTCTTTTTGTGGGACCCACAACCATTCTCCCAATGTCACTGGGGCCAATATCGAGTTGCCCATTTGGACCCACTGCTTTAGCGTTCTGGGGTCTAGGTGATCTACCATTATTTGCAACTGCCCTACCTTTATAGTACGCTTTGATATCCGGGAAGCCCAGCACCCTGTCCTCCTGTGTTAGGAATAGGGTGCTATAAGCCACCCTTGGCCTTGCCCCTGCCCACAGAAGTTACACACCGTCTTAAAGTATGAGGTCGGAACTATGGTTGGCAACATTTGGAAAAGGAACATAAAACGTAGGGAGTATCGTCATTTTACACAATTGAGGCGCGCCATCCAGGAAAGGTTCATTCAAATGGATTGTGTCGTCCAACGTATTCCTCATCTATGTCATGTAATGTCTGCAGCTGTGCTGCTTCGGAGATTTTTTCAGCAGATGGCGCCCTGCGTCGATGGCGTCGGGTCGATGTCCCTCGAAGACCTCTGTCGAGGGTCATCGGATGATATAAGTAGCACGCACGGCGCCCGTAGCCTCAGTTCCGTTTTTTCCACAAACGTATTTGCTTTGAAAAACTCGGCACGCCTTGTGTGAAGTTACCGAAATGTCGTCTTCTACCCCAACGACCACGCGGTCTGGCTTCAAGAAGTGTCGGCACAGCGGCTACAAGATGTTGATCGCTGACCCGCGTAGAAATTGTCTGTGGTGCCTCGGTGAGGACCACGCTACGGATGGCTGTTCGAAGTGCCAGTCGTTGACTGCGAAGGCCTTGCGTGAATGAAAGGGGAAGGTGAAGGTAGGCAGGGAAATGTCCAAGCCCTGTAAATCCAAGGCTGCTGGTCTTTCGACCGACTAATCAAGATGGGACTCTCCTCGTTGGAAGAAGTCCAAGTGGTCCAGGTCCCGCAGTGGTTCGCGCCACTCGTCAGTCTTCGTCGAGTGGGTCTAGGAAGCGGTGTCATCGGTCCCCTTCCTTGTCCTCTTTCGGATGATGCCTCCCTGGAAAGGATGGCCTGCCCCACTAAATCCTCGACCCCAGAGGAGTGGGATGCTTTCTGGATGCAAATGTTGCCGATTTGTCTGTCCCAGGGTGCAGTTCCGTCCACGCCTTCTGTCGAAGCTAGCAAGGAACGGTCTCGGCTGGATACTTTTGTGCCTTTGGGCCCGGGTGGACGGGCGTGATGAGCATCGGGAGCCTTCGCGGCCTCGTTCTGACAAGGCATCGGGTGATCAACAGAGACGTGCCAGGTCCCGGTCTCCGTCGAAGCCTGTAAAACCCTCTAAGCCTGTGGAGGCGTTGACGCCATCGGTGCCGTGCCCGTCGGCTGCGCCTGTCGGATCTTCGCCGACAGTCAAGCCCTAGAGGCCGTCGGAGCCATTGCTGATGCCGTCGGAGAAGTTGACATCTTTGATGCCATCTGGGCCAAATTTACAGGTGCAGGTCCCCGTGTCTGTGGACCCTCTGAGGAAGGCTATTTCTATGTCTGTGAAGCCTGTCACTGAAAAGAGGTTTACTCCTCTCCCTAGGAAGGACTTATTTAAATCTCTCCAAGACAATTATGAGGATGAAGAAAGGTCTGATAAGGATGTTGGCTCTGTTGGTCTTCCGTATGGGACCCCTAATGTTCTGGACTGTCTCATTTCTGAAGAGCGTTGGATGGAGGACCTGTGTCAGTCTTTGCACAATGCCAGTGGCCTTGACATTTCCCCTGAGATGGAGTTCTGCAAGCGGAACCCAGGGGACCGTGCCGACTCATCTTATCAGAGACTTATGTTGAAAGTTGTGGAATACCTGGGCTGGTCCAGGCCTCCAGTGCAGTTTGATCAAGATGATCTTACAGATATTTTGGTTCAGGGTCCGTCGACCTTCGGTGTTGCCATTTCATGTGGCATGGCAAAAGAGGGGGGCTGATACTTGGAACGCCCTGGAGACTATTCCAGTGGTGAACAAGTTGTTAATGAAGAAATACCGCCCATTCAGTAGTGACCCCGGCTACCTATCCACACACCCCACTCCAGAGAGTTTGGTGGTCCTGGCAGCCACGGCTACCTTGAACAAAGCGGCGTACCCTACAATCCCTCCTAATGGGGACGATAAGCGCATGGATGGATGGATGGATGGATGGGCACGCAAGGTGTTTTCTGCTGGGAGTATGGCGTTAAAATTGGCCAACACCACCTGTGCCTTAGCAAAGCTTTTGCACACTGTGGAATTGCATCTCTTTAGGAGCTGAGCATATTTCCTAAGAGGAGTTAAGGGATGGTTATCTGGCTATTGTGAAGGATGGCAAGGATGCCATGTGTGAATCCCTTCAGTCTGGGTTTGGTACTGCGGATAGTGTCAGCAGGTCCATGGCTACAAGCACCTTAAAGCGCAGGTTTGCGTGGTTGCGTAAGTCGGGCTTTTCACCAGATGTGGACAAGGTAGAGGTGCCAAAGCCGCTCAAGCAGCAGCCTCTTTGCCATCCGGCACTGCAGCAGCCGCTTCAAAACCGCTCTGAGGCCTTGAGTCACTATTCACTGGTAGAGGGCAGGCTGTCTCCGCATCTAGAAGAGTGGCGAGCCATTACTTCAGATGCGTGGGCTATGGAAACAATAGCCCACGGCTACTGCCTCCCTTTTCTACGAGGGCCTCACGACAATACACCGGGAAAGCATTCTTTGAAGATTCCAGATAACTAAGTCACCTCCCCCTCCCTGTGACTCACTATGCACTCGCTCGATCCATACGCACTGTGCCTGAAGATCGTCTCTGTTCTCCATTGTCTTCACCCCTTAATTGCACTGTTAAAACTGCAGAGTCACCGTTGGGCCGATTTGCTGTATCCCAAACTGTTAAATGTATTTTTATGCACTTACTCTGCCTATGCAGACTATTATCGTCTCCGAATTTCAAGGGCTCGGAGGACTGCTGTTTTTCCCCCATGCTCCCTCCCTCCTTGAGCACTTTGAAACACTTGCCTGTGTGTAGGCACGATATAAATAAACCATACCATACCACCACCTCATGGTCTGACCATGTTACTGTTTCAACCTTAGGGTGAGTGGCTTGGTCTCTCTGTTGCTGTGGTGCTAGCAAGAGGTCTATTCTGGTATATGTTTGGTGCGGTGGGGAGAAGAAAGTGTGCCCTCCTGGCTGCGGGTGGTGCATTCTCCATATATCAGCCCAGAAATAGTCCTGCAGCAACTGCTTAAAATCTTTGTGGGACCTATCCCCCATTCTTCCCCTATCCCCATGGGTGGACCACCAATCTAGACTTGGATCACGGATCATGTTAAAGTCTTCCCTCACCCACCCCATCACATTCCCTTTCCCCCAATCCTCCAGTACTGCACACACCTTTCTTAAGAATGTCACTTGATTCTCGTTCGGCGCATAGATCGAGGCTAGGGTAACCATTTCCCCCTCCAATTTGCCTTTAACTGCCATAAATCTGTCCCCGAAGCCCCTCTTAATTTGGACCTCCTTTAGGTGCCTGGCCTTCGCTAATACTATGGTAGTAGGTGTGTAGGGGCACTCACATTTTAAATGTGTAATATAGATTTAAACTAGATAATTCATCATTGATTAAATGACTTGTAGGTGCTCCCGGTGCTACCAATACCGGAAAGATGCTGTATTAGGAGATCCTCGAAAGTCAACGGGGGATAAACTGGGGCACTCAGTTGGCAAAATAGTTGTGCAAAATCAATATATTTGAATCACTCAATACAAGTTTCTTACTTAGAACTGATAATTCTTTATCAGCGTAAAACAAAATTACTTTAACAAATCAACATATACTTTTGTGAATATTCGCAAGGGTTTTAAAACAAATTCTTATCACATTGTCACTATATCATACATGTTAAATTCATATGTGCTGCCATGTGACATATCCTTGTTTGTTCTGTAGCTCTATCCAAATATATCTTGATAGGAGTTGATGCCTAGTTACACTAGGGCAGCCCAGAGTAGTGTCTCCTATCCTAAACTATGGGTTTTGGGCATTCCTCGCCCTTCTTCAGGTTTAAATATCGTGTATTTCTGTGCTTTTATTTCTATAAAAAATAAAGATTTTCTATATTATTTGAAAAGTATTCGTGTTGATTAACTCTAACTGCTGCAATTCATAGTTCTAAGGTACTCTAAAGTACTAACCTGTCAACTGGTTTCAGACGAGTTCATAAGCTGTAAAAAATGATACTTTAACCCAATGTCATGGTTCAAAGTGGGGGGTCCCCAGAGGGACTATGTGCTGGTTAAGGCGCTGGGTCCCTCTGCGGGATCCCAAGGATTCAGTATGTATAATGTGCTTTAAGATATAATATATAATGCAAATACACTCACCTATCAGTTTTTCCTTGTGTGGGTGGTGTGCTTCCTATTCAAAGGTGAATCAGGTCTGTATCTTAAAGCTTTATATCTAAAGAAATGATGATGAATAATCCCCATTAATAACTTGCTGCCTGCTCGATAAGTTGTGTTGCGCACACATGCTAGGCAATAGGGATCATTTGTAAAGATAATCGCCTACCTTCAACCACGAGACATGGGCAGCGTTCCTAGGTAGTCAGGCTGTGTTGTCAGGGAGATTAAGTTAGCGTCTCCTACGTTAGTGGATTCGAAGGATCGTCGTGCCTCGCGTCGCTTTGCGAGATGTTCCTATAGATACAAATTATGTTCAATGTGTGAGCGACTGATGGTGCTTTTTAGTTGTAACGTGATGAATAGGGCGTAGAATCGCATGTACCTGTCAGATCGTTTAGCCTAAAACTCTGTCTGGCTGGAGCGGGAGTCAGTCCTCACTGCAGCGTGGCGTCAGGTCGTTGCTAAGCGGCCCCAATATTGCTGTTTATTTGTATTACCATTCTAGTTCTACAGAGGTCGTATCGTGGGTGCCATCTTGGTGGTATAAGTTAACATGAAATACTACAGAGGGTAGTAGTTTCTTTGTTCAAAAACAATGCGCGTTTGTAATGCAGTTACCTGCTGAGATTTTCAAATAAGTATCTATATGTGAACATACAAGTTCGGTCTCACAGTATGGCGTAAAATAACACGAGGAAAAGGAGTTAAATAAGTGCAGACGTGAGATACGATAAGTAGAAGTTTAGAACGAAGATAGTGTGTGTATCTTGAATGAATGGGATACTTATGGACTAATCGCTGAAGCATTAATGATTGAACTTGGATAATATGATAATGATCTAGGTCTTACAGCTAATCTTGTGCTCACGGAACAAGAGAACCAAGCATATTTTCTAGACAAGATTTCTTCCTGACATGATCAAATGAATCCAGTAATCAAAAACAAGTAATTGCAGAACACATATATTTAAAATCCTATTTACAATTACTGGATTTATTCGATCATGTCCGGAAGAAATCTTTGCTAAAAAATATGCTTGGTTCTCTTGTTCCGTGAGCACAAGATTAGCTGTGTTAGGCAGAATCCTGTGCAGTTCCCGTAGGGAGCACTACAGAAGATTAAGACTACAGGTATGAGTAATAAATCCCCTTTGGTATCAGTCTGTACCACAAAGATTTAGTTGGTTGCTGTGGCTAAGCAGTCACAGTTATCTCAAGAGGGAGATGAGTAGTATTCAGGGTTTACACAATAGGGCTACAGTACTATGGTACAAGGAAACACTGACCAAAGCTTTGTATTAAAAAGAATATATATATTTATTTTACACACTTCTAGTTCAACACATTGATCACAATTATTAAAGCAAGTTAAAATCAGTCAAGAAAAGTATACACAACTCCCTGGTTAAATTGTAGACAAGTTTGAGCAAGAGGGAAAACTGAGCAAAACAGCAGTGAAAACCAAACACAAATGGCACTCTAGCAATTTCTCACAAGGGAGGGAAGGAACAAGTTATACAGGAATATACTCTTAGACACCCTAGCAACACTTCCCAATAAGTTTAGGCAAGGCAGTACTTTATCATGTAGAATACTTAAATGAAAACCAAGCAAAATGGCACTTCACAAGTTTTAAAAGTGGGAAGGAAAAGGTGGTTATAAGAGTTGGGTGCACAAACACAGTTCTAGCTGAGAAGCAATCTAGAGAAGGCGGCAGTTCTAACAAATTTAACCAGAGTCAATAGGCCTGTGCCAGAGTCGGTGGTACAGGGCCAAGAGCCCAGGAGCAAGATGTTCTTGTAGCTGCAGTGAAGTCTTTGTTAAACGATTTGAAAAGGTGGTTGCAGAAGGTGAAGACAATGTTAGACGATAGGGGCGGCCAACCCAACAGGTAGGTAAAGGATTTAAAACACCTTTAGCGCTACCAAACGAAAAGGGAGGCCTGGCGGAACACCTTGAAATGTAGAAGAGGCTCCTGCGGTGGCGGTTGTTCCTGGCATTTCCTGGCAGTTCCTGCAGGTCGGGAGATCCAGCAGAGGAAGAGAGACTCTCGTCGTGGAGGAAGGTTCGAGCTACTGCACAGCCCAGGGATGAAACCATCCGCGGTGCTGCTAAACGAATAAAAGGTACGCTCCTTTAAATCGCGGTCCGGGTGGACAGGTGCCTGGCTATCCGGTCTACGAGTGCAGGGCACTGGCGATTCGACCAAGGCAGGTCCGAGAAGGCGATTGGCAAACTGGTTGGCCCCACCAGCTCAAGGGAAGAAGGCTCTTGCAGATGAAGATCTTCTCTCGTCGTGTGGAGAAAAGTGGTGAGACGCTACAGCAGGGCTTCACCGGTGGGTCAGTTGATGCATATGTCTTTGGCTTCTCTCCTTTTCAGCTTCTTGGTTCCAGTGGCGACGTCTTGCTCTTCCATTCCTCAGGACCCTGCTTTTATGCAAAAAGATCCCCATTCATACAGCCTAGCTGTCACACAGTGGTGTGGTCATCCTGGCGGGAGACCCTCCAGCCTATCAGGGCAGAGTGCGACATGGGTTGCTGAGGCAACCCTGTCCAGGGGTCCTACTCCCCCCTCCCACACAATGGTTCCACCCCAGACTCAGTGGCACCGAGAGGAGGGCTTCTTGGCAGAAGCCCACCAAAAGGACGAACAAAGGATCCCCGACCTGGGTTAGGCGTTTAGAGAAAGACACGAGAAAGAATTTGTATAAAAGTTTTAGCAATTAAAACCTACCGGAGTAAAGTTAATATAAAAATAAACCGGCGGTATGTTAGAGGCTGTCAGTAAATGTGGTAGCCTTGAACAATGGGAAAATCCCATAGGGAAATATTCGCGGTCGAATATCTTTGGTAGTAACCACTGCCACCAGCCAGAAGCTTTTGAGAGAGGTAGTGTACGATACCCTCACGAAAATGAACATAAGGGGGAAAACTATTAACCCTTGCCAGTACCTCCATAGTAAGATGGGTTGTACTGGTTTTGTTCATAAAGATTGACTAGTAATGTCAATGGGGACTTTACATGCCCTGGGAGACAGTAGTCAGTCCCAGGGTATGGAGTCTGTTTGGGGGTCGCTACTACACCCCTGTGTCACTGCACGGAGGGTGCTGTGTAACACATGTGGATAAAGATGGTTCCTATGAGGGTGAGATAAACCCCATAGACATTAAACACAAAAAAAAGCCTAGAACACACATAGCAAATATGCCGAAGAGTGGGAAAAAGGGTCACACTCTTAGCAGGAGAAAAAAACGAACCCTTCAAATCCAGCAAACCTGCTGGGGGACTCTATATGTAAGGGAAATTAGCCATAGAATGAGAATTCTCCCTAACAAGCTGTACGACCTAGACCTAAGGATCATTACATTTCTCATATAGTTCCATGCCAACAAAAATATAGTCCAACGTGGAGCAGCTAGAACCTCTCCTCCAGGTAGGCTTACCTGGAATATATCCTTCCAAGGTTCCATTCAATTTAAACGGACCCGGGTCACCCAGACTTCTCATCCACCTAACGCTGTTACCCTTAACAAAATCATGTCCCCCTATCCCATTTGTGCAGTTTGAGTTCAGCCCACCCAAGACTATTGCATTACCCGGTTTCTTCTCACTCAGCCAATTTTCAACAGAGCTTTCAAGTTTCTGTAGGATATCATCTAGGGAACAACACTCCTAGATGACAATAGATATTTATCAATAGAATATTAAATTTACCCCTCACTGTACCTACAATGAATCAGTAGCTAGAAAACAAATAGTTTGTATATTGTTAAAGCCACACCCTAATCTAAACGGGCGTAACACACCACCCATTGCTCTCCCCCGTACACCCTTGTGAGGTAGCAAAAAACATGTTCTATAGCCATCAAGGCTTGGTTGGTTTGTTAGCCAATGTTC
This sequence comes from Ambystoma mexicanum, assembly GCF_040938575.1. Taxonomy (NCBI): domain Eukaryota; kingdom Metazoa; phylum Chordata; class Amphibia; order Caudata; family Ambystomatidae; genus Ambystoma; species Ambystoma mexicanum. The sequence goes on along the minus strand of NC_090923.1, from coordinate 1,471,752,560 downwards.
CTGTATACATAGTATATCATGAGCCCTCACAAATTGAATTAGCTTATCATTATTCGGAAAGGAGCTGTGGCCTCCCGAGTTCTAAGACAGCATTTTCAAACCCTTCTTCGCTAGAGCTGCCTAGACCCCGAGTTTCCACCTTCCGTGTTGCCATAACCCCAGCCAACCAGGACCAATCTTCCTCCAACCCTAGAGTTCCTTCCAGGGACTCTACTCCATCCCTTCTTTCTCATTTTGGAAACATATTTTCATAATCCCATCACGTGTTCCATTTCTCACTTCCTCTAATGTACTAGATACAATTTCTTGAACCAGCAACCCCAGGCTACGTTGTTTATAAAATTCACCGCTGATCACCCCTGCCAACAAATTAGAACCAACATCAATCAACACTGTATCAGTACAGGGTAAATCGTGAAACTCGTCCCTCTCAATGTCTTTAGAATGTATCCCATATAAATTAGGGATTCCTGCAAAGATGGACATTAAGGTGGTTCTATTCAGAGCAAACTGCCCCTTGGCATTAAATATACTTTTGATCTCAAATGTATATGTACTAGGTTCTTGATTTAAATTCGACCTCTGCATTGCTTCCTAAAATTCATATCCCCCTTTTTAGCTCTTCATTCACCTTGTTTTGTTTTCCCCAAACTCTTTACTTTGCGCACCCCTCAAAACGCTATGCCCTACTGGCTTTACATTTGTCACTTGGGTACCATGACCTTGTTGACACAGATTCTCATATATCTAAGTATGCTTTATTATCCAGCTCCCAAGGTGACTGAAAAGCATTCACCATCCCTTTTCTGTGCTGGACCCAACCTCCAAAATCTGCCCATTCAAAGCAACTCCCTTCGAAGGGATTTTGTCCTCCGGCGTATTCCTTATCTTTGATAGATCATCTCCAGCTTGCTGGCCTCGGAACATTTTTTCAGTAGAGGGCGCTGTGCGTCGACGTCCCTCGAGCCGATGTCCCTCGACGGCTTCCGTATCGGCGCCGACATCACCACACGTATAAATACTCGCGCAGCGTCCGTTGCTCAGTTCCGTTTTTCCACGCTTAGTGGGGCCTCGGAATATCGTTGCTTAGTTTTTCAGTCAAATATATCGATATATTCGTCGTGAATACGGACTCGTACTCGATGGCTTCCTCACCCGAACCGACGACTCCACGGTCCGGCTTCAAAAAATGTTGAGACTGTGGAAAGAAAATGTCGTTGACGGATCCTCGCAGGATCTGTTTGTGGTGCATGGGAATCGAGCACCATTGTTCGGAGTGCGAGGACTGCATGTCCATGACGGCGAAAGCCTTGAAGGAGCGTAAGGGGAAGCTCGAGAGAGGTAAGGCAGTTAAAACTTCTTCGAAAGTTTCCTCGGCAGAGTCAAGACATTCGTCTCCTCGCCATCATAAAAGACATTCTCGTTCTAGATCTCGAAGCAGTTCCCATCACTCTTCGAGATCTAAGCATTCAAGAAAGAGACGTCGAAGATCCCCTTCCTCGTCTTCCATTTCGCCCAAAAGGGTCTCCTGTCCCACAAAACATAGCTCTCAGGCTAAGTGGGAGGAATTCAGGAAAAAGATGCTAAGCGTCTTCGAGAAAGCGGCCTCGACCCCCTCGAAGACTGCTGAGGGTGATACCCTGGGTGAAAGACCCTAAAAATCAAAAAGCCAGGAGTAGCAGTACCCGGCGAAAGAAGCCACTCGAGAGCGTCACAAACCATTGAGTAAAGGCAAAGTTGCGTCTTCGTCGTCGAGGATCCCTTCGACACATAGATCGGCATCATTGACGCCGTTATCGAAGGGGTCTTCGACGCACAGGTCAGTCGTCTTCGCCGAGAAAGGACAAACCCACGGCCACCTCACAGCCAGTGGCCATACCCAGAGCCTCGAGCACGAGAATGTCATCGACAACCTCGAGTAGAATCCCGATACTCTCGAGTTCATCGAGGCCTCTACCACCTTTCTCGACACCTTTTCCGATGGCTTCGAAGCTTTTAACGTCTGCGTCGACGTTTTCTCAGCCAATCATGACAAATTTGGCTCCTTCTGCTCTGGAAATGGGATTTATACAATTTTCAAGACCTGACCACTCCAGGGTCTTATCTTCTATTTATGAAGAAGGGGAGGATTCAGATCGGGAAAGTCCTTTTGAGTTGCAGGGATCTGCAACTCCTGCACTAGAGGAATTTACCTCTTGAGGAAGGTAGGTTGAAAGACCTCCATGAAACCCTACAGGAAGCAAGTGGGTTGGGCACTTCCCCAGAAGTGGAATTTGCCACACCAGACCCAGGGGAACATGCTGAAACCCCTTATAGAACCTTGATGGCAAGGATAATAGAATTTATGGGATGGTCCACACCCTCACCTGCTTTTCAGCAAGATGACCTCACAGACCTCTTGGTCAAAGGTCCACAGGAGGATCCTGTAGTGCCATTTCATGCGCCATTACAAAGGAGAATATTGGCAAACTGGGAAACACCTGAGGTTATCCCAGCAGTTAACAAGAAACTATCGGCTAAATATCGGGTGTCTTCTGCTGACCCTGAATATTTATCCAAACACCCAACTCCGGAGAGTCTGGTTGTTCAGGCAGCTACTTCAGCAGGTAGTAAATCGGCTTACCCTACTGTTTCACAGGACAGGGATGATAAGAGATATGACTCTATGGCCAAAAAAGTATTTTCCGCATGTAGCATGGCGTTGAAATCTATCAATGCTACTTGTACGCTTGCAAGGTTCAGCCACACACTTTAGGAGTGTGCTTCATCAGCTGCTGACTGCCTCCCGGAGGGAGAAGAAAGGGAAGCGTTTCTCAACATCATTAAGGATGGTAAGGACGCAATGTGCGAATCCCTTCAGACTGGCATCGATTCTGCTGACAGTATCAGCAGGGCCATGGCGGCAAGTACAACAACCAGGAGATTTGCTTGGTTGCGAAAGTCTGGCTTTGCTCCAGATGTGCAAGGCAGACTCTTGATTATGCCCTTGGACGGCTCTTCTTTGTTTGGTAAGAAGGTGGATGACCGTTTAGAAAAACTACAAACATCAAAGGCAGCAGCAAAATCCTTAGGAGCTGCAATCCGTCAGACACCATATCGCCCCTCAGGAACCTCTTGGAGAGGTAAGTCCTTTCACTTCTATTCCGCATTCGGAAAGGGCAGAGGACAGCCGGTTCAGATGAAATTCACCCAAGGTGGACGGGGTAAAAACACAAAAGCCGCAGCAGCAGGTGCCTCTTTACCCTCGGCATCTGCATAAGCCGCCTCCAAACCGCTCTGAGGACTCTCTTCACAAAACACCAGTAGGGGGCAGGTTAACTCAACATCTGACGGAATGGCAGGCTATTACGTCAGATGCTTGGGTATTGGAGACAGTTGTCCAAGGTTACTGCCTGCCTTTTCTACGCATCCCTCAGTCATCCACCGGGGAACAGCTCTCTCAGAGTTCCAGATCCGCTCCTCTTGCAGGAAATTGTAGACCTGCTGGAGAAAGGTGCCATAGAACCGGTACCTGTAGCGGAGAGGAACAAGGGCTGTTACCCCCCCCCCCCTACCTTCTCATACCGAAGAAAGACTGTGGACTGAGACCTATCTTGGACTTACGAGAATTGAACAAGTTCCTCAGGAAGGACAAGTTCAAGATGGTAACTCTCTCTTAGATCCTTCAGGCCCTCCAGCTCCAGGACTGGCTGGTATCTTTGGACCTCCAGGATGCTTATTTCCATGTGCCAATCCATCTCAAACACAGGAAATACCTGAGGTTCGCAATTGGCGGCTCTCATTATCAATTTCGAGTTCTGCCATTTGGGCTGACCTCCGCCCCGAGGGTCTTCACCAAGCTAATGTCGGTAGTGGCCGCAAGTCTAAGGAGGGAAGGGATCCACGTCTACCCCTACCTGGACGATTGGCTGATCAGGGCTGTATCTTCGGAACAAGCTCAGATCCAGCTAGATTATGTCTGCCACTTCCTTCACAAACTGGGCTTCTCCCTCAATTTAAAGAAGTCACAGATGATACCGTCACAGAGACTCCAGTTCATTGGAGCGGTCCTGGACACTTCCCTGGGAAAAGCCTCACCACCAGAGGTGAGGGCTCAAGATATTCTGCAGATGGTCACCAAATTTCAAAATGCCCAATGTCTCCCAGCCTTCGACTTTTTGAGGTTGCTAGGCCTCATGGCATCCTGCATCTTCCTTGTGCCAGAGGCTCGCCTGAAAATGAGATCTCTTCAGTGGGCACTGAGAAGTCAGTGGTCACAATTCTCAGGGAGAATGACAGACCTCCTTCAGATTCCGGAGAAGGTGGCTCGAGACCTTCAGTGGTGGGCCTGCCAGGAAAACATCTTGAAAGGGGAACTGTTTTGGCAACCATGGCCGGAGATAACAGTAGTCACAGATGCCTCACTCATGGGGTGGGGAGCCCATACCAACGTCTTGACCATCAGCGGTCAATGGTCTCCATCGGAGTCCAGACTACATTTCAACCTGTTAGAGCTGAGAGCAATCAGACTAGCGCTGAAGGCTTTTCTGCCATCTGTACAGGGCAGAAATGTCCTGATAATGACGGACAGCACAGTGGCCAAGCACTGCCTCAACAAAAGAGGAGGCGTAGGATCACTACCACTGTGCAGAGAGGCAATGCAGCTCTGGTTTTGGGCAATTCAAGAAGGAATCTCTCTATCGGCAGTCCACCTAGCCGGAGAGAAGAACTTGACGGGGGACGCTCTGAGCAGGCAGGGCACAGTCTCCCACGAGTGGGAACTAGCTCAGGAAGTCCTTCAGGAGATCTTTGCCCTTTGGGGAACCCCTCAAGTGGATCTGTTTGCCACCAGTACCAACAGAAAATGCGATCTGTTTTGTTCAAGGAAATTTCCCCCGAGAGGAGCTCTAGGGGACGTGTTCTTAGTGGACTGGGAGTTTCCACTCCTGTAGGCGTTTCCACCAGTCCCTGTCATTCCTCAAATGATCAGGAGGTTGAGAAGATTCCGGAGAACCATGATCCTAATTGCCCCAGACTGGGCCAGGAGAACGTGGTACCCGGACCTTCTGGACATGTCCATCTGCCCTCCAATTCGTCTTCCACTCAAGGAGAATCTTCTCTCACAGAAGGGAGGTCAGGTTCTCCATCCAGACATCAGAACCCTCAATCTTCACGCCTGGCTTCTGAAAGATTGAGATACAAGGATTGGGACCTCCCTGATGACGTCATGGAAGTGTTGCTTTCAGCTAGAAGGCCAGCAACAAAGTCTTTATACCGCTGCCGTTGGAACAAGTTTTGCAGCTGGTGTAGAGAAGAGAATATCAACCCCTTTTCATGTGGTACACCAACGGTGTTATCCTTTCTACTCTACTTGGCAAATTCAGGCCTTCAAGTTGGATCTATCAAGGGCTATCTCGCAGCGCTATCGATCTTCAAGCGCACTGCGGAGAAACCTTCGTATTTCAAATTACCCTTAGTAATACAATTTCTAAAGGGATTAACTAATGTCTACCCTCCAAGACCTTTCCAGGTTCCTTTATGGGACTTAAATTTAGTCTTAAATTTCCTGATGGGTACTCCTTTCGAACCACTCCACTCTTGTTCGCTAAGATCTCTCACCCTTAAAACTGTCTTATTAGTGGCTTTAACATCTGCTAGAAGGGTGAGCGAATTACAAGCTCTATCTTGTAAACCCCCTCCTACAATTTTCCATAAAGACAAGGTTGTCCTACAGGTGAAGCCTAATTTCCTCCCAAAGGTGGTTTCTGAATTTCACATCACTCAGAAAATTACCTTACCTTCATTCTATCCGCCTCCCGATCCGGGGAAAGAGGAAGAAAGGCTACATAGGCTGGACCCAAGGCGGGTTTTAAGCTTTTACATCAGCAGACTTGCTAGGATTAGACAAGCAGACCAACTGTTCGTGGGTTACTCAGGCCACAAGTTGGGACTACCGATAACAAAACAAACCATTTCCAGATGGATTATTTTGGCTATCCTGGAATGTTACAAACTGGCAGGAAAAGAGCCTCCTCAAAATCTTAGGGCTCATTCAACCAGGGGTATCGCAGCCTCCTCGACCCTCCAAAGAGGGGTTCCGGTTCGAGACATATGTGCAACTGCCACATAGTCGTCCGCACATACCTTCACAAGATTTTACAACCTGGATTCCTCCTCTGGTCAAGAGCCTAGGTTTGGCAAAGCCGTATTACATTCGGTTCATTCCTAAAAGGAAACATGGAGTTTTACTCCCACCTCCAATTGCACACCACTGCTATGGGAGTCTATCAAAGATAAGGAATGCGTCGGAGGACACAATCCCTTCGAAGAACAAGTTACTTCTTACCTTGTAATGTTCTTTCGATGGGATGTTCCTCCGACGTATATCGCCCCTCCCATCCATCCCCGCAGTAATACTTCCCTTGTGGTTGCAGCTTACGCTCCTTCAAGGTCAATAACAAATTCATGTACATCATCTATTAACGTCAAAACGGAACTGAGCAACGGACGCTGTGTGATCTATTTATACGTGTGGTGACGTTGGCGCCGATATGGAGGCCGTCGAGGGACATCGGCTCGAGGGACGTCGACGCGCAGCGCCCTCTACTGAAAATGTTTTCCGAGGCCAGCAAGCTGGAGATGATCTATCAAAGATAAGGAATACGTCGGAGGAACATGCCATCGAAAGAACGTGACAAGTTAAGAAGTAACTTGTTCTTCTCTTGGTAGACCTCTCCTCCAAGACCAACCATGGGGCTGTTAGTTGAGCAGTTCTGAATTACTTCGGGCCTCTGTATTTCCCCCCTATATGCATCTAGTGGTATTACAAGAGAAGGGCAGGCTCAGTATTACCAACATTTCTATGTGTTAAGGGACCTCTTAATGTTGTTTTCCTCAGAGTCCACAAAATTCGTAGTTATTACAGATGTAACATCGCAACCACCGTTCTTCCAACCCATAAATTACCTCACATTTACACCCGGAGAGCCAGTTGAGTCTGGACAAGATTCTGGGACATTTCCAAGAGGATAGGTGGCTTTATCACACTTGAATTTCCCCGGGGAAGGACTACTTTCCACCACATGTGTTGACTTGCAGACATCTATAGCCATAACTGGGTTACAGCCCTTCTGAGCGATATTGTTTTTGACCCATATGCATATATCCGTGATCATAGATGGAAACTTAAAACCTCTCAAATCCTTCTCTAAAAACCCTCTTCATTGGGGTGGTAGCCACCTCTCTTCTCTTTGGAATATTATGAGTACAAATGAATTATTTTCCTCCACATTATTTATGAAACCCTTACTTAAACATGGCCACATAGGGGAGGTGGCATTTTCCCGTCTGGCCTTCACTAGCTTAGACGTTATTAAACCATGCTGTGTCTGGCCACAGGGGGAGTAGCTATTACACATTTTTCCAACATATATTAGCCAAATATATTCCACCCCTTGTGGGAACCCTAGTATTATCTATCGCTTGGACCCACTGTGTCTGTGGACCCACAAATATCCACATTTTTTCCTTCCAACTCTCGGAAAAAAGGTAATAAAGATCTTTGCATTTTGTCATTTGGGGCCGTTCTAAACGTTTCTGGATTTGTCCCAAAATGATTGTGATTTAACCTCTCTTAATACCTTCAAATAAAGACCCAAATGATGAATTCAGGGCAATCAAAACTTTCTCAGCATTTTCATGATTCTGGGGATCCCTCCCCAGCAAATGGTGAACCCATATTTGACCTTGCATGGTCCCCAAGTCCAATATTTCACTTTTTAGGATGCGGGGGTAGAGACAAATGAAGAGACTGAAAAGTCTGACTCGGAAAGTTCCACGAGACCAAGAGTGTTGACTTTCATCTGCTATCAACCCAATCAGCCGCCACGTTCTTATCCAGCTAGCAGTTCAGTGTTACTGTCAATCCTAAGTGAGTTATTCAGAACCGTGACCCCTTTATTAACATGACGTCCGCATGGCTGCTCCACAGGAACCCCCGACTGAACAGCCACAGCCTTTTTATGGGCTGCAGGGTCAGTGATTTCCACAAGGCGATGGGGGCAATGGAAGAGTCCTCGCCATTTCAAACATCTCGTCTGCTGTTGTTCTATCAGATGTCTTGGATAGACTTCTTAGCGAGAACATATTCTCCGATGAAAAATGCGAAACACAGCACTTACTACAGGACAGCTTTGCTTGCACAAACAGATTTAATCTTCTGCTGACGAGTAACCAGTCACAGGGGGAGGGGTCAGCTAGCCGTGTAACTGATGATCCCAGGCTCTATAGACACACACAAAGTGTGGAAAGTATGGATTAGCTCAAACAATGAGCTCAAACACCTCTGACATGAAACACTGCCTCACAACTGTGTGTGTTTTGCTCACAAATACAAAAATATCAGACCGACTATCTCAATATCTTTTACAAAGGCTGTTAAAGGCACACACATAGCTTTATTTAATTGTGCAAAATAAACTCTGCAGCTCCCGCTGAATCATACTCTTCTCATAATCAAGCTAAAGAGACACCTGCTCCCACGATGCAACGAAAACAGCAATCTCTCTGTGCGAGGTTAGTGTTGTTTGGTAATCAAGCAAGTCATTCAGGCATGAGTAAAACGGCTCAGAATTGGATCTTTCTTCTTGGCAATCACCTTCTGATCATCTTGAAGGAGGCCAGTGAAGATAACGTGCCCAATCGCCTGCCCTGAATATAAGCAAGGAACCAAACAAATTGAGGGAGCCTGATCCATACCCAGATCAAAACCGTACATTGTATAGCAGATTTTTCAGAAGGAATTTACAGAAAAATGGCAAAGAATCTACAGGCTGAATTGAACATATACTATATCAGCAAGTTTCTTTACCTGCTATGCTACCTTTGCAGATTTCTTGTTTGCACTTGTCCCTCAAAATTCAAAGAACTATGTGGAGCCCAAATTCTGCTCAAAATCACTGTATGTCAGGCAGTTAATGTATATGCCTTTAAATCAAATAGTATTTTGGCTCTAGCAGTATGGACAAAGCACATACAGTGCACAAAGATCATAAGGCTAGAATATGAAACTTGTTAAACATCTCTACCAAGTCTGAATGAAGTTCCTGCGCCCCTTGATAATGTGCTATGTGGTGAATATCACCCTCTCCCCCATGTATTTGAAGTCTATGTGCACATTTTCAATCTTGTGTGCCTGCTCAGACATAGATTACTTTATTCAAAACTTTCCGAAATCTGGACAGGACAAGTAATTTGTAAACTAAAATGACCAGTGAAGGAGAACCATGTGCCACCATCTCCTGCCGTTTGATGGCTCTGTCTTCTGAAAAGTAGGTTTGTATTTGTAGCACTGCACTCAATTTTCAAATGATTTTCTGCAAAAATGTCACTCTAAAGATGGTGCAAACTATAATCGGTGGGCGCTGGCAGCCATGTCCCAGATACTCCTACACTTGAGGACAGTGAGACCATGGACTGGCCTTTCCTGACGCACCCGATACTTAATAAATAACCAAGTTCTAGCTGGGCACAAGTTACATTTACTAGTCGGTGAAGAGGGTTGCTAAGCACAGTCTGTTTCACTCATTGCCACCTGTCACCTAAAGAGAATGCAGTTGGGTTAAATGAAAAAAAAAATGCTCAAATTCAATTTTAAGTATCCTTTCTCTGAAACAAAACGCAAGTCTGGAGAAGATGGCTGCAAGCAGTGCGTTTTATTTCACATTAAAAGGTGAGCATGTTTTTTTCTTCATAGCACGTCGTTGGGAGGCTTTGAAAGCTGCCCAAGGGAAGGTTTAAGTAAAATGAGTGCTGTCTGTTTATTATACTTTCAAAATTAGGTTAAACAAGATAACTTGGTGTGTTGTAAAGGGCCCCAGGCAATGCGGGTGTGGCACACAGCACTAAAGATGATCTTCACTGGAGCCTCACAGCCACAACCCATGCCGGTCACCAGTTTTGCGTGTTCATCCGGGGTCCAGGCGGAGAGAGGGCGTTTAAAGAGGGTCCCTGGGCCGATAACACAAAATCTGGCACGCCGGAAAGGGTGTTAAGGCCATTAGCACCTTGTTAAGACGGATTTCTGAACTCTGTCCTGGAGGGGCAGAGGTTCAGAAGGCCAGCCTAGTTTCTTGGAACAGGGTAACCTCTGGACAAGCCAGACCAATCAGGTTAGCGATCGCGGCGGTCAAGACTAGGTCTCAAGGGGGGTGAGGGTGACTGAAAGCCCGCAATGAGCACACAAAGCAAGGACACTTACAAATTACTCCAAGCAGGTGTTATATTAAAAATATATACACATTTATTACAAGGCCTTTGTAACATTGACCGTAGCGAGAAATCACAATAAAACTCCAGTAAACCAACACATACCAAACCAATACAATATATATACAAATACAAACGAGTTAGACGCACAAAATGTGTAGACCACCTAGATGGGGAGGAAAACAGGCAGTGCGAATAATAATTGGACCCAGTCCGCCTTCAGAGGCACCTAACTAAAAGGAAGTCCAAGCCTTACGAAGAGTGGAGCCTTGTGCTAAAAAGTACCTGCACACGCTGGTGCCAACGGGCAAAAAGGGGAGTCTCTTCGAGGGAATCAGGCAGTTTAGTTCAGTGAACAAATGAAGATGAACAGAGCTCCGCGACTCAAGCACAGCCTCCACTGTGGGCAGAAGCAGAGTGCGAGTACGGAAAGGCGTGCTGTTAGACACAGCGGGGAAAAGCTATGGGCTCCTGCAGGAGGGCGACCAGTTCCTAGCGATGCTACTCACTGGTCCCCGGTGCAAGCAGACCCAGGCTTCTCTGCATCAGTTTCAGTGCTGGCAGGTTCAGATACGAGCAGGGGACGTCTCAGCGTCGTGTAGATTCCGTAGCAGCAGAAGTTGAGTTGGGGACGTCCCAAATGCAGTGAACCCGCACAGTTTGTTACCACAGCAGGGCAACGGAGTGGCCGTGTGTATTTCAGCCAAATGTACACTACTCACTTCATACCTGGGAATGCCAAGTGTACGAATCGTGTGAGAGTGACAAGGACTCGTAATACAACACAACCTGACGGCAGTTACAGAGCAAGACTCCTGGGTAGGCTGGTCAGTCTGCTGGATGGCCCAGAGACACTTCCGAAGGCTTACGTGCAGGAGATGAAGATGCCGAGAATAGTTATTCCCACTATTCCAAGGGGTCGAAGTACCAGTACAGGCCTTCTCGTTTGATCAGAGGTAGAAAGGGTTTCACAAAGCGACAGCAGTGCAGAGGAGCAGTCCTTCAGTGGGTCACCAGCGATTCCTCGGTTCAGCCTCGTGGTTGCAGGATACTTGGCTCCTGTATTCCTTTGTTCGTGAGAACTCAGGAGATCGACATGGTAGTGGTGTTTCCAGCCCCTTCTAATCCACGGTTCCCTTTGTGCCAAAACGGAGGGGACCCAATGGGAGATCTGCTCACAAAACACTCACACCATACGTGGACCTATCACGGACCACGGAGGTCCCAGGCATTCACACCACCCTAGACTCTCTGGCACCCAGGATGTGTATTGGGACCAGACATCCCAGTCCACATCCTGGAGGCACACACAAGGCCTGTAGAAGCCCGCGAAAGCATCTGTGTTTCGCGGGAAAGTACATGCCCAAATAAGGAAGGCCACGGGTCGGCTCGACCTGGGGGAGGTGAAGGGGGCAAGGCGGTCAGCGGACAGGACAAAGAGCCTCGTGGTCTGGCCATTTTGGGAGCCAGGCCACCATTTTGGGCTAAGTGCGAGAAACGCGCTTAAAACGCCAAAAGGAGCTCAAAAACACAAGAAACGATCGCTGCCACCAGTCCCGTCCGTGATTCACTTGTACCGTTCGTTAACAATCCCAAGAGAGTATCTAGGGCCTGTAGTAGACTAGAGACCCAAGAGAGCAGTAACTTAGCTTACAGTGCCCTCTTGTGTCATGTTGAGTGAAAGCTGCAACATGATAAAGAAACTACGGAAAACATTTCCCGGTACTGACTGTTTTAAGGGCATGTCAGTTTCCCCGTAAGAATGGAGCGAAAGCCCAGAGGAGTGCGGCAGAAGGCTGCACCTCTCTGGCAAAGTCTAGATCCTGGTGAAAACAACAGCAAAAAGTGTAGGGGTTGCCACATGGAAGGAAAATTACCCACAATTAAGAAATCTTTCCTAACACTCCTCGGGTTACCAAAGTGGTAACCTGGGGTGCTAAAAGGAGGATTTCATTAATACATGAGGCGTCACGTTCAATGAATGAAATTCTTTTACAAAATGGCCACCATGGAAAGGGATGGCGGGGCTCTTCGGAACCCCTCTTCTTCCTTTTCATGGCGATCGGGGAAGCAGCTGTGACAGGTAAGTGGGGGGGGGTTTGAAGGGGTAAAAATAAAAGGGGTGGGGGCAGCCGGCCGTCAGGTGGGAAGGATCGCAGGCTTTCACTGGCGCTTCAAGCCTGCATACCTAGCCACCTGATTGGCTGGCTTCTCCCACCAGGATGCTAACGTAGTAGGCTCTCTCTTTGCTTTGTTTGCCACCCATGACACCGGCTGGTGGCCCGATAGCTATGCTTTGTACATATCACTGCCTAGCCGGAGTGACAGAAAAGCCACACTGCACGCATTGCAGTCTTTACTGTAGCCCACATGCACCAAATTAGAAAAGCAGGTTGAGGCTTCATTGCCTGCCGAGGTTCCGTAAACCGGTGTGAACCAATGAACGGTTATTACAGGTGAATTACATTATTCATGGTTTTTCTATCAGTACACAGGTTAACTGTTACACCCTTAGTAGAAATGTTGCCAATATTGTACACTGAAATGAGGGAGTTATAATTTCTACTCTGCTTCATAATTCATATACCAGATTAGATATGTGGTTCAGATCAGTTGGTATCCTGAACAGATCAAACAAGTGTGAGATACTGGCTAGAACTTTGTCAGATCATGCCCCAGTTATGTTGGCGGTCCGTACTCCTCTAGAACACCCTGGGCGAGTACCTGGAAATGTTGAGTCCGGTTTGGTAATGGCTCTATTGTTTAGATCTTAGGTGCGAAAAGGGATGGTTCAATTTTCCAGATTAGCACACCATCGGTTGACTACATTATGGTGTGGAAATTGTTTAAGGTATACATTAAACTTATTTGTGCTTCTAAAGAGTTTGAAACTTCAAAGGTGGTACATGGGGAACTAAATGGCTGTGAAACACATCTGAAGTCGTTATATGATGAACATGCCACCACTAATCAACCTGCTCTTTCAGATATCCATGGATATCATGCCGAGTTTCGTCATTTAGTTGACAGAGAATTCAATTTGTGCGCAAATAGGCCTCGGGCACAACAATATGCAGAAAAGGATAAGCTCAATAAACTACTAGCTGGGTTGCTAAAAGGGAAGGACGACATAGTGATATAACGTCCATTAAATATCCTGATGGTACTCGGGTAACACGAGCAAAAGCATCCATTTAGCTTTTTTTCAATATTATACCTTATTGTATTCATCTCGATTGGACAAAGCCAGATCACAAATGCAGGCATATTTGGATGCAGTTACTCTGGTATGGCTCACAGATGAACAAAGGGCTCTATTAAATATCTCCCTGAGCACAGAGGAGATTAGAAAGGCCATTAAAGCCCTTCAGTCTGGAAAAGCCCCTGGCGCTGATGGGCTAATAGCTGAATTGTATAAGGAATTTGCAGAACTATTAATAACAGAATATTTACTGCTATTTGGAGTTGCGTGAAAACAGGGTGGACGCCAGCCCCCCGTCCCCCTAAAAATGAAGCTAGAATAGTGGCCCTGCCGAAACCTAACAAGGACCCACAAGACCATAAGCCTTATCATCGCTATCGATGTTAAAGCTACCAAATAAAATATTTGCTAAGGTGCCGGCACGTAGCCGTTCTTCTGGGTGTGATCCATCTGGCTTTGCGCCAAGTAGATCTACATCACATAGCTTGAGGAAATGAGTGTTATAGCATTAATTTACCCAGCCATCCCTGCTCTGGCAGCCTTCCTAGATTCAGAAAAGGTGTTTGATTCTTAAAAATGGCTATTTATCAGGTCGAAACAGTACTACATTTGTCTTGCACTGGTCTTAATAAAGCAAGGAACATGTACTTGGGTCATCTTTGTGGATTTATGAACCTACGGATGAGAAGACTGGTGGACCTGAACAATGAGCGGATAGCTGGTGTTCGCGGTGGAATCATTTTTTCTAAATATTATGTTTTAACAAGGATAAACTAGCAGTAAAGCAAACGAATTTGAAGAAATGTGTACACATGACGGAGAAGAAGAGTAAACAAAATCGAATGAGATACAAAGGATTGTGATCAATTGCTCCTTCTGCCTTCACCTTTTTTTTTCTTTCATCAAGTTTCCAAAACGGAGCAAGGGATGTTGCCTTGCAAATTGTCTTGTAAACATTGTAAATCATTGAATCAAGTAAATAAACAAAATACAAAAATTGCTATTTATGGAGTTCCTGACTGGAATGGGGCTGGCATGTTTTTTTTTGTCACTGGTTTCTCTTTTATACACTAATCCCATTGCACAGGTATATACCAACGGGATGATCTCGGAATGTTTCTTGCTCTCCAAAGGCACCCGACAGGGCTGTTCTGTATCCCTAATTTGTGTGCCCTAGCCATCGAACAGCTTACTGCTTTACTCTGAGAATGTCATGCTAATAGGGACCTTAGATTTTTCCATCAGAATGTGATGCTATCACTGTATACAGATGACTTGGCAATCTTTATTAAACATCCAGAGCAAAATGTATTATTTTTTGTGGATGATATAGCAGAATATGGGCAATATTCCGGTTTATTGGTTTAATTGGGTGAAGGTTTATTGGTTTAATTGGGTGAAGTCTGAACTGTTTCCACTAACTACTGCTGTGCTTACCAGGGAGATTCTGCGAGTGCATCAAGTGGTATCTGCTCTCAGATATTTGGGTATTAATGTAGCGCATACTGCAGCCAAATGATATTCCCTAAACTATGGCCCACTGCTGAATGAACTACAACTTAAAACCGAGAAATGGGCCAGGTTGCCCATTTCATTAATGGCTAGAATTTCTCTAATAAAATGGTATTGCTTCTAAAATGTCTGTTTGCAAATATCCCTATTCGTCTAAATGCCTTGTTGTTTGAGAAAGTGTGTTCAGCTCTGGTAGACCTTGTAGTGGCTGTGAAAACAAATACCTTGAGTCAAGTATGTTTTGTGAAAGGTTCTTATACCGTGCACTGTCGCCACCTGCGTGGTTTCTGGGAGCTCCGGCAGATCTGTAAAGCAGGAGGTTAAGGGAGGGGGGGGTGCATAAGTTAGTGGCACTGAGCAGGAGAAAAAAGCAAGAGAGTTGTGATGTGCTGTTGGCAGCTTCAGTTCGGTTTATGCCGTTCGCTGAGCATGGGTGTGGTTTTCGATTGGTAGCCGTTGCGGGCTGTTGCGTGATGCAATGTGTGGTTTGTTTCATTGTTGTGGTGTAGTGAAGTGCGTGCGGTTTGTTGTGCTTTTTTGGTATGGTTGTGTTTAGTTCAGATATTGAGAGGTGTGCAGAAGCATGAGTTTTTTTTAGTAGGAATGAATAGTGGCGGCACCCTATCCTACCCCCTCTGTTTTGACTGCCTGGGGCACATATCCCTCTATCCCTGTCGTACATTGTGGTGTGCTACAATTGCCACTCCTACGTTGTGTGCAGAGGTGTGGGCCCTCAACAGGGCTATTCAATGGTGGCACCCTCTCCACCCCCAGTGTTCTGATTAATAGTAGCCAACATCCCTTTACCCCCTAGCACATCCCGGCGTGCAGTAGCCACCACTCCCACAGGGTACCTACTCCCTGTGCCCGGTGGTCCATCTTTTGCAAGTATGGTATGCCTCTCACCTTTTAATCTAATGCCTTCTATCTGTGGTCCTATAAAGGCAGTCCCATATCTCTCCCCTGTTTTCGGTATGACCTTCTATGGGAGTGGGTGCACCTGGGTCTCCCTCCCATTTGGATGCCTCTATTTCCCTGCACTTCGCTCTGGTTCGGCCTCCTCCCCCGTCATTTCAGTTGGGTGTCCGTTTTGTGGGGTGTGGGTGTTCATTCGTTTTCGTCCTGTTCGGAGTTGAGGAACCAGGTTTTTAGACACTTTCTGAATTTTAGATGGTCCCTCATGGTTCATATTTTTCTGCAGAGGGAGTTCCAAAGGTTTAACGGCTAGGCAGGAGAAGGCTGATCCACCACGTTTTTTAGTTTTGTATGGTTTAGGTTTTAGGCGGAAGTAGTCGCTGGATCTGAGTGTTCTGGACAGCTGGTAGATGGTGATTTTCTTTTGTATGAATTCAGCTCCCAGCACGTGGATAGCTGTGTGTTATGCACATTGTTTTGAATGCGATCTGCTTTTTAACTGGCAGCCAATGTAGCATCTTTAGCGCAGGATTGGTTAGGTCCCTTAGTAAATGGTCTGGCATTCCGAGTTCTAGTCTGTTGACAGTCTATCCTGCACATGAGGGAGATGATGGCCAGTGTTTTGTGCGTGAAGGAGATAAATGTTTTGAATGGATTGTGTCCTCCAAGGTATTCCACATCTTTGACATGAAATGTCCAAAGCTGTGCACTTCGGAAACTTTTTTGGCAGAGGGCGTCCTGCGTCGATTATGTCGGGTCGATGTCCCTCGAAGGCCTGCGTCGAGTGCGACGTCACCGGATGTTATAAATGGGACGCACGGCGCCCGTAGCATCAGTTTCGTTTTTTCCGCAAACATGTTTGCTTCGAGAACTCGGCGTGCATTGTGTGTTTCATCGTAGTGATGTCTTCTTTTTCGACCCCTCCGACTGCGCGGTCTGGCTTCAAGAATTGCCAGAACTGCAAGTCTAAAATGTCGATCGCCGACCCGCATCGCATTTGTTTGTGGTGCTTGGGTGAGAGTCAGGACACAGACGACTGTTGAAAATGCCAGTCACTGACTGCCAAGGCCTTGCGGAAGCGTAAGGGGAAGAAGGCCATTCTTCTTCCTTGTCCGGCATTCTAGGAAGCGGCGTCACTGGTCGCCTTCCCCGTCCTCCTCGGAGGATGGTGCAGCAAGGAAAGTGGCATGCCCGACTAAGCCCTCGACTCCGGAGGAATGGGCTGCCTTTAAGGAGCAGATGTTGGTGATTTCCAATCGCAGGGCACAGTTACTGTCGCACCTTCTCATGAAGCTGGCAAGAAACAGTCTCGTACTGTGGCTCGCACATCTTTGGGCTCGGGTCCTCGACGCGACTTGCATCGGGAACCTTCGAGGTCCTGTTCGGACAATGCTCAGGATAGTCGCAAGAGACATGCTTCCAGGTCTCGGTCCTCGTCCCCAGCGAGACCGCAGAAGCCCGTCGAACTCTGACATCGAGGCTTTGCCTTCTTATCAGCCCTCGGTGCCGTCGGCACCATTGTTGGCGCCAAAGCCTTCGGTGCTCTCGACACCGAAGCAGTCGATGCTCTCGGCGTCGAAGCCTTCGGCGCCCTCGGGATTTTTGCCCGAAATTTACCATTGGAGTTCCCAGATATGGTGGATCCTCGAAGGAAGGCTACTGCTAAGTCTGTGAGGCCATTGGTGGACTCCAGGCCCTCTTCTGTCCCGAGGCAGGGTTTTTACCTCCCTCTGGACAACATTTATGAGGAGGAGGAAAGGTCTGTCTTTGAGGATCTATGGAACCTGATGTGGCTCCTGTCTTTTCTGGAGACAGTCAATTGGAGGAGTTGAGGCAAACCCTTCATGATGCCAGTTTGTTGGACACTTCTCCGGAAGTGGAATTTGGCAGGCCTGTGCCTGGGGCTCATGCTGAGTCGTCTTACAGGCGGCTCATGGCTAGGGTCACAGAGTATCTGGGCTGGTCCAGTCCTCCTGAAGATTTTGTACAACATGATCTAACGGACATTTTAGATCAAGGTCCGTCCTTTGACCCAATGTTACCTTTTCATCTCACTTTACAGAAAAGGGTGGTGGTTGCTATGCAGTGACTAGAATCTCTTCCGGCTGTTAACAAATCATTGACAAAGAAGTACCGCCCTTCCGTTAGCGACCCCAGCTACTTATCCACTCACCCCAATCCAGAGAGTTTGATGGTTCAGGCGGCTACGACCACCTGGAAGCAGGCAGCGTACCCTACCATCCCTCCTAATAGGGACGACAAACGCTTCAACGGTTGGGCTTGCAAGGTATTTTTTGCAGGGAGTATGGCATTGAAATTAGCCAACTCCACTTGTGCCTTAGCAAGGTTTTCACACACTCTGTGGAACTGTTTCTCTAGCGGCTGAGCCTATTCCTGAGGGGGAAGAAAGGGATGGGTTTCTTGCTCTCGTGCAAGATGGCAAGGAGGCCATGTGTGAATCCATTCAGTCGGGTTTGGACACGGCCGACAGTGTTAGCCGGTCCATGCCTGCGAGCATGTTATACGCAGATTTGCGTGGCTGCGGAAGTCGGGTTTTGCCCCGGATGTGCAAGCCTGTCTTTTGAACATGCACTTTGATGGCACACATTTGTCTGGCAGCAAGGCTGACGAGAGCCTTGAGAGGTTGCAGACCTCCAAAGCTGCAGCAAAATCTTTAAGCGCAGCCATGCATCAACCTCTGCCTTTTCGTCCTAGGGGACAGTAGTGAGGGGAGGTTCTTTTCGTTACCACTCCTCCTTTGGTAGAACGAGAGGAGCCACCAGTCAAAGGGGCCAGCGAAAATGTACCCGCGGTGGTTGGGGAAATAGAGGTGCCAAAGCCGCTCATGCAGCTGTCTCCTTGCCTTCAGGCGCTGCCGCAGCCGCTCAAAAACAGTTGTGAGGCCTTGTCCCATGGTTCCCCGGTTGGGGGCAGACTGTCGCAACATCTCGAAGAGTGGCGAGCCATTACTTCGGATGCGTGGGTTCTAGAGACTATCGCCCACGGCTGCTGTCTTCCCTTCCTAAAGCGGCCTCACGACAATCCACCGGGGAATCTCTTTGAAGCGTCCTGATTTGCTCTTTGTGCAGGAAATCTTGACCCTACTAGAGAAAGGCGCTATAGAACTGGTGCCTGTAGCGGAAAGGAACAAGGGATGGTATACCCCTTATTTTTTTATTCCAAAGAAAGATGGGGGATTGAGACCCATCCTGGGCTTGCGTTGGTTGAACAAACTTCTCAGGAAAGACAAGTTCAAGATGGTCACTCTTTTTCAAGTCCTCGTTGGTGTCTCTGGACCTACAGGATGCTTACTTTCATGTGCCGATCCATCCCAAGCACAGAAAGTACCTGAGGTTTGCGGCTGGCGACTCACACTTTGTTTCGGGTCCTACCCTTCGGATTGACCTATGCCCAGAGGGTCTTCACCAAGCTAATGGTGGTGGTGGCAGCGTATCTCAGGCGAGGGTGGGGGGAGGGATTCCCGTCTACCCCTACCTGGATGACTGGCTGACCTGTGCGTGTTCTCGAGAGCAGGAATTGCATCAACTCGGTCTCACTTGCCGCTCCCTCCACAGGCTGGGCTTCTCCCTCAGTTTCAAGAAGTCGCATCCGACACCTTCCCAACAACTCCAGTACATCGTGGCTGTGTTGGACATGTCCTTGGGGGAAGTGCTTGCCTCCCAAGGTGAGGGCTCTTCACATTGTGCAGATGGTGGACACGTTTCATTCAACATGCCCAGAGTCTGTGCTTTCAAATTCTTTAGGTTGCTCGGCCTCATGGCATCCTGCATTTTTCTGGTGTCAGATGACAGGCTGCGGATGAGGTCCCTGCAAGATGCAGTGGTCGCAGTGCTCAGGCAAGATGTTGGATCCCGTTCAGATCGCAATCTTGGTCTCCAAGGATCTTCTGTGGTGGGCCAATGAAGGGAGCCTGATGAAAGGGGAGCCATTTTCGGCAACTGTGGCCGGAGGTGACTGTAGTGACGGATGCTTCCCTCACAGGATGGGACGCTCATGTCAACGACTTGACCTTCAGCAGTCGTTGGTCTGTTGGAGTCCAAACTCCACATCAATCTGTTAAAGCTGAGGGCCATCAGGCTAGCCCTGAAGGCTTTTCTGCCGTCTGTGCGGGGGAAGAGTGCCCTGATCATGACGGACACCACAGTGGCCATGCATTACCTCAACAAAAAAAGGGGGGGGTAGGGTCACTCCCGTTGGGCAGAGAGGCAATGCAGCTCTGGTTCTGGGCCATCGACCAGGGACTTTTCGATCTCGGCAGTTCATCTGGCTGGAGACGAAAATGCAGCAGCGGACGCTCTGAGCAGGCAGAGCACGATCTCTCACGAGTGGGAGTTGGCGGAGATCTTCGCCCTTTGGGTAACCCCACAAGTGGATCTCTTCGCCACCAGTGCCAACCGGAAGTGCAAGAGATTCTGCTCAAGGGAATTTCCTCTTAGAGGATCCTTAGACGCTTTCATAGTGGATTGGTCATTCCCATTCCTCGGGTGTTAGGGAGGTTTACGGAGGTTCGGATCCCTCATGATCCTCATTGCTCCAGATTGGGCCAGGAGAGCGTGGTACCCAGTACTTCTAGAAATGTCCATCTGCCCTCCACGCTGTCTTCCCTACCGAGAGGATCTGCTCTCGCGAGAGGGGGTCAGGTTCTCCATCCAGAGGTCAGGACTCTCAACCTTCACGCTTGGTATCAGAAAGGTTGAGATATAAGGATTGGGACCTCCCGGATAATGTGATGGAGGTGTTGCTTTCGGCCAGGAGGCCAGCAACAAAGTCCCTGTATCGTTGCTGGTGGTGCAAGTTTTGCGACTGGTGCAGAGGACAAAATGTGGATCCTTTTCAGTGCTCCATTCCTATGGTTTTGTCTTTCTTACTTTCTTTGGCCCACAGGGGCCTTCAAGTAGGTACCATTAAAGGTTACCTGACGGCGCTGTCTATCTTTAAGCGCTCTTCTGAAGAATGCTCTTCTTTAAGATTGCTTTGATTTCTCAATTTCTTAAAGGACTGACTAATGTGTTATCGCCGTCTCCTTTCCAGGTGCGGGTTTAGGATCTGAATTTTGTTTTGAAATTTCTCATGGTGCCCCATATGAACCTTTGCACTCTTGTCCCTTGAGATTGTCCTTCAAGACAGTGTTCTTGGTTGCGGTTACTTCCGCTCACCGAGTGAATTGCAGGAACATTCCTCTAAGTCGCCCTTTACTGTGTTCCACATTAACAGGGTTGTACTGAGGGTAAGTCCTTCCTTTCTAACTAAGGTAGTATCTGAATTTCATTTGAGTCAGAAAGTGGCTCTTCCTTCTTTCTATCCTCCTCATCCTGGTGAGGAAGAGAAGCGACTCCATAGGTTGGATCCTAGGAGAGCTCTGAGCTTCTATATTTCTAGGATGTCCAGGGTCAGAGTGGACGATAAACTCTTTGTGGGATATGATGGACACTGATTGGGCCAGGCTGTTACTAAACAGGCCTTGTCCAGGTGGATTATCCTCACTATTACGGAGTGTTACCGATTGGCGGGTAAGGACCCTTCTGAAGGGTTGCATGCTCATTCCACTAGGGGCGTGGCTACTTCCACAGCACTCCAACAAGCTGTTTCTATTAGGAACATTTGTGATGCAGCCATATGGGCTTCTATTCACACCTTTGTTCATACCCTATTTGTGTCGTAAATCTCACCTGGGATCGCTTCTTTTTCTGTTCCGCGGGAGGATTCCTCTTGTGGATGGATCGGGTCTTGTATAGGCTCGCTCGAGTCCCGTCCGTCTCCAGCGCGCGTTCAGAGTTCCAGGAAGGTCGCAGTTCCAGGAAGAAGGTAGCGGTTGCTAGGGTTGAGGACTCCGGGAGCAGAACTAGAGGGGGAAGGTGGAAGGAAGGAAGGAAGAAGGGGCCAGGAAACTAGGAATAGTGGATTCGCCGAACAGCACACACACGTCTAGTCACTACCTAATGATAGCGTTGAGATGCTCTGGGGCGCGGGGGGCATTGTCAATTTATAGAACGTGCCGTGTCCGACGTAAAGGCTGGTGCGAGGCAAGTCACTTGGCACGGCCATGTTGGGAGTAACAAGGAATACAAGCCCCGTCGCGATAAGGACCAGGAAGTCCAGAAAGGGCAAGTTCTATGGGTCATGACAATTTGCTCATGTAGTCTGAACTGTAGGGAGCCGTGTATGTACGTGGCGACCCCTCTGGAATGTGTGGAGTAGGATGAACAATATTTATGCACTCCCCAGCCCGGGAGTACTGGGGAGGAGGGCGCTACGGACCCGGTGTGTTTCTTGCAAACATAGAACGTTGATCTTATGGGTTTTACTAAAATTCGCTATGGCATGCGTCATTTTCTGATTGGTGAATCCCCTAACGTTCCATGTCATCACCATGAGAGGCCCATCCCGTCGGGACCTAGTGTGGCCGTGCTATACTGGGAGTGTTGGCTGTCAATGGTCTGTGGCCCAAGGCGTATCCTGATGTCATGCCCCCAGTGTCGAGAGGGTCAGCGTAGAGTGTATGCTATGAACGAGTTGTGATGCTACTAACACAACTCTAAACCCCTGCAGAACTTAGGCCGTAAAAACTGTGGCTCATAACTCCCCCATCCTCTACCCACCCACGCCAGAAACTAACCTACCGGCTCCCTTCCCTTAACCATAACCAAACTATGCCGCAGTATCTACGGCTGTTGGGGCTCTAAGGGCAGTCCCAGTGCTCCATAAGGCCCATATAGAACTTGTCTGCCTCCCTTCTCTTGGGGGTCCAGATATACCGGGCCCCCACTCTCCCAGTTCGTGGTTCACTACTCGAAGGATATCATTGATGGCTCAGGGCGGGTACCCGGCTCTGATAGATCTTTGGCAAGTTGTTCCGCTGCCTCCGTTGTGGTGAAGAACACTGTTGACCTTTGTGTTGCACGCACAGTTTAGTTGGGTACATCATAGAGTAGGTTATCCCTTTATTCCGCAGAATATTTTTCGCAGCTTGAAAAGTTTTCCTCTGGTCTTGGACTGCTGGACTAAAGTCTTGGTACCGGTGTATAGTGGAGCCTCCCCACTTTAGTTCCCTCTTCTCCTGTGCTGCTCGCAGTATGGTGTCCCTGTCTCGATAACAGAAGATTCTGGAAATTATGGGGCATTCTGGGGCACCTGGGGGCGGTCTCGCCGCCAGCGAGCGATGTGTTTGTTCCACCATGTACATGCCCGACAGTGGAGGATTGTCTAGTATGTTGACAAGGAGTTGCTGTATGAATTTTTCCATATTGTCTATATTTGTAGAGTCACTCCTAACTCGAATATTATTCCTCCTTGAGCGACCTTCCAAGTCCTTGTTCTTCACCGCTATTTTTTTTTACCGTCTGTTGCAGGCTGGACACCTCGCGCTGCAGCAACGCGACATTGTCCTCTGTTGTCCCAATTCTCTGTTCCACTTCTCCCATGTACCCGCAGAGCTTCTCTCTCTCTGCACCACAGAAATGTCCACTTTACTGGTGAGGGCGTCTATCTTAGCACCAAGGTTATCAGGGCTGCCCTTTAACGCCAGGAGTGACTGGCTCAGGGCTGCTATGTCCACTTGCTCTGTTGCTTGGGACTGTGGGTTGGGGATCGAGCCTTGGGCCTGTTCAGCGCGTGTAAATTGCTCCATTCCTGCCTGTTTTCTTTTGGTTGCCCATGTTCACGCAGGTATAGGGAATCCCAGCCTACTCCTGCTATTCTGAGTTCTGCTTTCGTGGGTATTGGCCCAATGCAGCCTGCCATCGCTGGGCCTGTCCACTGTCTCACACTGCCACTTCTCCGCCTAGCCTACGAGTCGATGCTTTGGGGTGAAAAGCACCTTTGATGATCACCAATTAATATTACAGAACTAAATTTGGATGCAAGCTCAATCCTCTGTGTTATGCCTGGGTTTCCCTCTGTTGGGTTAGGTTGCCTTGTTTTGTTTCTGCACTAATTGTAGGTGTTGTCCAGATTTCATGAATTGTAGTCATGCGCCAGCTATTGCTGCCCAGTGCTTTGGCAGGGTATACAGGCTCTGATCAACTAAGGAGTACTATTTGATAGTCCCAGCAGTTTGTTTCCCACTCTATTCCTTTACATTCGGGGGTCTCTCAGCTCCAGAGCGAGACCGATCCCAATTTCAGCAGACTCCTCCAGTCACAGAGAGGGGCCTCCCAGCGATTCGGGGGTGGATTTGAATGGTTTTATCCATACCATTTTCTGTTCTTTCAGACAAAGATTTAATCCAGTGCAGCGCTGTGTAGGTGATCTCCATTTCTTCTAGTCTATTGATGAGGATGTTTTGGCTGACTGTATCAAATGCTGCAGAGAGGTCAAGTAGTATCAGAGCCGAGTTTGTTTTGGAGTCTACATTGATCTTTAGGTCGTCTCATATAGTTTCTCCTTCCCTCTCATGGGTCTGAAGCGGACTTGTGCCTGATACAGTAGATGGTAATTTTCTACATGTTCCAGCGTTTGTATAGACATACGTTTCTAATTGTTTTGCTGGATAGGGAATGTTTGAGATTGGTATGTAGTTTGAAAGGTCTTCTTTGAGGAGTTGTTTGGTGTACGCAGATTTGAATGCTTGTGGTACTCTCCCCATTGAGGGTGATGCGTTGAAGAGCTTTAGGAAGCATTCCGATGGGTTGCCCTTTACAAGAATTGATTTATAGATGTCCGGTGGGCATGGATCCATTGGGGAAATCTGCTCTATTGCTTTGTTTTACCAGGTTGAAGAATTTTTCTCCATGTTTGGGGCTAAGCTTTCCACCTTGTTCTGTAGTCCCCTGGTAGGTAGGGGGATGGTGCATGGTCTGGTTGTTTGTTCTACTTTGTATGATCCGGTGTATGTCAGGGATTTTATTCTTAAAGTGATCTGCAAGAACATTGCGCAATTTTTGTGAAGGTACCAGTGTGTTATTGCATTCAGGGGGGTTTACGATGTTGACTAGTTCTTCGAGTGTTGGTGGCTTTTCTGAACCGGTTATTGTAGTATTTCTTTTTGACTTTGAGAGTTTCCTTTTTGTATGCTCGATTTGTTTTTGATAAATTATTCTTTTGGCTTTGTTGTAGTTTTTCCTCCCTTGTTCCAGTTTCTGTTTTTTGTTTTTCTCGTATTGAGGTGGGCTGTAAACCATTTTGCCACTGCTTTCTTTCGAGATGGGATGACCGGTTTTTCTGGAGAGATGCTGTCAATTGTTTTGGTGGTCAATTTTTGGTTTAGGTTTGCTTTTTCGTCTTAGTTGTCTCTGGTTGTGCTCAAAGATTTTGAGAATTCCAGTTGTTCTAAGTTACTGATTCTGACAGTATTCCAGTTTCTTTTCCAGATCGGGGGTAACTTTTGGGGATGTTTGGATGCTTTAGATGATAGTTGGATCACAAACTGGATAATGAGGTGAATGCTCCATAGTATTTGTATCGGTGGCACCGTTGAGATCAGTTTTTTGTTGGTGAAGGTTGCATCAAGAGCGTGTCCTGCTAGGTGTGTCACTCCTTTTACCATCTGACGTAGTTTCATTATCTCAATCTGCTTAATTAGTTATTTCTGCGAGTTTGTGTTCTCTTCTTCAAACCATATGTTGAGCTAAGCGTTGAAGGTTGGTGGTCAATAGAGTACAAATGTGAGGTTTTTTTGTGGGTCCGATGTCGGGTGAAGGATGAGGGATTCACAGTTTTGGATGTTCAGCATTTCAGCTGTTTTTATTTTCAGGTGTTCTTTGTAGGCTAGTGCAAGTAGTCCTCGTCTTACTTTTCTGTTTACCTGTGTGTATTTTTGAAGTTGTCGGGTAGACGGCTGTGAAGTGTGACTTTGTAGTTGTCGCCTCAACCAGGTTTCTAGTTTAGTGTATTTATTTGCAGAGCGCTCCGAGCCCTCTGTATCTGGGCGCTTGGCCAGAAGTTACATAGTTACAGATTACATGTTACATTAGCAGATTGAGAGATACAATTTACATGGTTATATATATATTTACAGATTGAGAAGAAGAGGAAGTAGACGAAGAGGAGGAAGACTGGGTATATATGCATAGACAGATGCAGGAAGAACAGCAGAGGATCATATTTACAATGGCCTAGAAGGCTATACAGTAATGTTAGGTGTGATGCGATTAGTAGCGTTTTGCTCTAGTAGCCAGAGCTTGATGTTTTTTCTGAATAGATATGAGGGTTCTGCTCTTAGAGTGGTGGGAAGCGCATTCCAGCTTTTCGCTGCCAAGACAGGGAAACTCGAGCCTCCTGCAGTTTGGAGGGTGAACCGAGGTATCTTAATGCAGTATGACTGGGCAGTTCTCTAGATGGTAAATTGCATTGGAAACTATTGGGCAAGTATCGTGCAGCATGGTGGCAGAGACATTTGTGGGTAAGTGGGAGGGTTTTGAGTGTGATTCTTTGCTTAATGGATAGCCAGTACATTTTCCTTCTGATTTCAGAGATATGTTGTGACTTGGGGATGTTTAAGGCTGAGCGAATAGCATTGTTTTGAATCACTTGCATTTTGTTCAGATTTGGTTGAATGGTTCCTAGGTATAACGCGTTGCAGTAGCCGAGCTTAGATAAGACTAGTGCTCTGGCTAAGGTTATGCAGTTTTCAGTTGTCAGGAAGGGTCTGCAAGCGGAAGTAAGTTTTTACAAGTGTAAGCAGTTAAGGATGCAATGCAGTTGGTTTGTCTTTTTAGTCAATGGGCAGAGTCTAGGTAAATACCTAGTTTTTATGTCTTTGGAGATTTTGATTCTGTTTCCATCAATACTGAAGGACGTGAATTGGTCATTTAATTTATTCAATTTGGCAGGTGAACCAAGAAGGAGGAGCTCTGTCTTCTCATCATTGGTCATCCAGGCTTGTATAATCATATAGATGTTGTTGATAGTTTGGCTGTCTAAGGCGTAGTCACAAGTGATGGGAATGAGTATTTGGGTGTCGAATTCCCTTCTTTGACGAATAGGATGTCCATTCTGCCTTTGTGGAATAGATTGTAGATCTCTGTTGCATGTTTGGACATCGATCTTGCGTTGATCAGATTGCAGTGTATTTTTTTTTCTTTATAGTGACCTGTTTTGTAGTTGCTTTTGTCCATGTGTGGTCTTGGTGGTGGATTTCTTCTTTCATTTCAGGATTTAAGGTGTGTTCTGTAGGGTTTGTTTCGTCATTGAGTAGATCAGATAGGTTTCGTTTTGGGTCCCTGACTTTTTTCTGGGTCCTCTTCTGTAGCTCATTGACGTTGCTGTAGGTCCCCTAGAGTTTTGGTGATATATGGAATTAGGGGGGTGT
The DNA here is from genome assembly GCF_040938575.1 of Ambystoma mexicanum. NCBI lineage: Eukaryota > Metazoa > Chordata > Amphibia > Caudata > Ambystomatidae > Ambystoma > Ambystoma mexicanum. The sequence goes on along the minus strand of NC_090923.1, from coordinate 1,471,725,417 downwards.
TTTCTCTTGTTCTTCTGCATGTTTCTGCCCTTATCTTGTACGGTCTGGGTGTCCTGCTGGTGTGTCTAGCATTTCTGGTGGTCGTAAATTGCTCTGGTGGGTTGTCCGTCGTGAGGTATGGTGTTGTGTATAATGATTTTTGTCTTGTTTTCAAGTTTGTTCTATTTTCTGTTGCACTTATTGTGTGCTTCGTTGGTATTTGTTGGCATTGGTAACCTGGTTCGATTCCATTTAGTTGAAACGAAACACATAAAAAGCTGACATTACTGTATGATAGGTGGGTGAGACTCAATGTTCCCAATAACAAGGTGGGAGCATTGGTTTTCATGCTTTTTTCATGCAGTACACTGGTACTGACCCTTGCCGACACCTCAGTGACTTAAACTGGAAAACATGCTTGCTCTCCCATTGAACATGGAGGCAGTTCCTCTTACTGTTAAGCCGTGGGAGCCTCTACGAATCCGATTGAAATCACAAGTTGGGCTTCTTTCCCACCTTACTCTCCAATACCCTTTAGAGATGACAAACCAGCACTCCCATTCACTCTAGATAAGGGTATTATACGTACATTGCATCGGGTGGATTCACTAGATTTGAGGATCTATTTGAAGATGCCTCATAGCAATAGACTATTTCTGTGATCGAATGACAAACTCTGTCCACTGCTTTACTTTATACTCGTATAAAAGGGGAAATAAAACCGCATTACCAGTCCATCCCGAATGAGCCCAAAAGCAGTCCCTTCTTTCAATATATTGCATTGGCTGCTATTACATCTTCAGCTGTCTCCTCGCTCTATACACTGGCAGTGTCCAATTCCCCAGCTGAAAGCACCTCGATTATATCGTGATCAGAGACCTCACTGGATATTCTAATTGAAGTTGAAAAATGGGATAAGGTATGCTGGCAATCAAGATGTGTATCATTAAATTACAAACAACGGGCTCTACAATAACATTTCGTACATCAAACTTATTACACCCCACTGAGGGGCTGATGATTTATACTCACTGTGAATAGTGCTGATTGAGGTTGTACTAAGGTTGCCTGTGCATCCGTATTTTTGTGTAAATGCGTTCAAATGCATGTATCCCTGCACTGAATACATGATTCCTGTTTCCGGATTCACAGATCGATCTTGCCATGATATATGCTGTAAAATGATTTTAGTGTTTTTCTTTTTTTTTATTGGAGTTATAATATCACACTACAGTTATTGTGTATTCTGACTGACAATGGTATATTGAATAAAGAAAGATGATAAAAAAATGTAAATCGCATACTCTGAATTTCTGACATGTTTAAGAGTTAATGATTCCCAACCTGGAATGCATAACTGAACAGTGCTCATCAGTCACCATATTAAGAGGGAATGAAACACCTTGAAGGCTAAGGGCAAGCACAATCCATTCAGGTTGAATAGAGGTGTTGAAGGCAAATATGATTTGCATACCTGGATGTATACCACTTTTCCCTCCGAAAACTAGGAAAAATAGAATATTGACAAATAGGCTTGAAAGAAGATAAATTGAATATTGCAAACTTGTTGAGAGACCAATCTTGGAAGATAACCATATGGCCAGAGAAGATGAAATTGACCAAGAGTGGAGAAATGTAATTTTAAGTAACTGTGTGGCAGTAACTAACAAATAGTATGGAACCTTTGTTTTATAAATATCACTAAATATCACTATAAAAAGCAAGATCAGAATGTGCATAACTCTTTTAATTATACCGTCTCTGTCCCAGTGCAGACTGATCCAAGAAATTAAAGCTCCTCCCATCATTAAAATCACCTAAACGGAAACCAGGCATTTTCACCCATGGTGGCTTTGAGGAACTTGCAAACCTACTCTTCTCTGGTGTGGGGGATAAATCCCCAAAAAGGGATGCAAAACATCAGAAAAGGGAACATCAGACATCATAACATGTTTGCTAGGTGTCAAAATACCAAATCAATTCTTCCAAATTGTCCACCATTGGTAGCTCTGGGGAAATCTTTGTGAGGAAAAAACAGTTAATTGAAATAAACAGTAGAAGGAGGAGTAAGAATCTGGGTAGCAATTAAAGATAACTCCCATAAAAAGAAAATAATTAAGATCCTTGAGAAAATTATAAATCAAACCACGGAGGTGGGCAAAAGCAGCATAAGCAATGGTTCAATGTGAGGTGTTGAAATTACAAGGTATGATACGGTACAAAAGTAGATCTTGAAAAAAAATCAAGCTTGTGTTGATCACTATGGGAAACTGAACTCTATTCCTTTTTTTAATATTAATGGAATGTTGGTAATACTGCACTTGGGCCCTAATTTATGTGTGAACTCTCAGGATCTTGACCAAGTTGAATTCGGTATAGGGACCATTGGGATCTTAGTACATAGTGGGAGTTTTTCTCTGAACTCGCAACTAGCATTTTAGATTATCATGATGTATGGGAATAGCTTCTATCAACAGGAATTCATATTTTCTGCAGGTAAATTGAAACTGGTAAAAAAGAAAATACTTGGCAAGGAAGTAGAAAATGGTGAAATGCAAGGCTGTATGACATGCCTAGATTGCCTGCAATATTGCCAGACAATAGTCCTGAGGTAGCAAATATGTTGCCAAATCATGTTATTTGCTTACGGGAGTCTTAGCACAGTGCCAAGAGAGCAGGTCAGCAAGGGGAGAGGGGGAGCGAAGGCAGAAGCAAAGAGGAATGTCTTGAGGTGCTTCCGGAACTGGAGATGGTTCTCCTCAAGTTTTAGGGTGGCAGGGATGCTGTTCCAGAGGGAGGCCCCAGCCGAAGACGGAGACCTACCCCCAGCTCGTTTCTTTGAAAAGCAACGGACCCTGAGGGAGTTACAGGTGGAGGAGTGAAGAGCTCGAGAGTGGAGGTATTTGCGGAGGGATAGCTGAAGGTATTTTGGACCCAGGCCCCAGAAAGCCTTGTAAACAAGGCAGAGGCTTTTAAATTTAATCATTGCATCCACTGGGAACCAATGGAGAGATTTCAGAGCTGGAGAGGACAAGTCTAGCAGTCCTGTTCTGGATTAGTTGCAGAGGGCGGAGAGTCGAGGCAGGAAGATTTAGAAACAGGCTGTTACAATAGTCCAACCTAGAGAGAACCAGAGCTTGGGAGACAATGAGCTACTGGGGGAAGGAGAAGAAAGGCAGAGTACCTCTGAGGAGGTGTACTAGGAAATGTGACTTTTTAGAGGCCTCAGCGATGTGGGCGGAGAAGAAAAGTTTGGAGTCAAAGATGTCCCTGAGGTTCTTAGCCTCACGGGTGGGGGTAGGAGTTAGGGCCAAGGGAGGCCGGTCAGAGAGTGAGGGGAAAGGATGGTGAAGGTGTGCCGATGAGGAGGCTCTCTCTGTCTTGCTGGCATTCAGACAAAGATCATTGGCGACACACCAATCTTGAATGGCAGTTAGGCAATCAGAGATGAGAGAGGGGGTGGCCGGGGGAAGCCTAAAAATGAGTTCAGTGTTGTCAGCGTAGCACTGGAAGTTTGAGCAGAAAATGGCAATGCAGTTGGCAAGAGTTGCCAAGTATTGGTTGAAGAGCCAGGGGGTGAGAGTTTAGACTCCTTGGGAACACCACAGGTAGAGAGGGAGGTAGATGATAGGAAGGACCCAAGTTGGACCTGGGAGGGTCGATCAGGGAGGAAAGAGGTCAGCCAGGCCAGAGCCTGATCAGTGATACCCAGGTTATCGCGCAGACGGTTGATCAGGATGGTATGGTTGACCGGGGTCAAAGGCAGAAGAGAGATTGAGTAGGATGAAGACAGAGGGAATGTTAGAGTCAAGGTTGGAGAGCAGATCTTCACAGATGTTCAGGAGAGCAGTTTCTGTGCTTCTGGCCACTCTACAGCCAGACTGGTGGTCATGTAGACAGCTTAACCTTCATCCCGATTCTGTTGACTGAGAGATGGCCAGCATTTCCAGGAGTTTGTCCAGAAAGGGAGTAATGGAAATTGGGCAATAGTTAGCTGGACAGGAAGGATCAGCTGTGGGTTTCTTGGGAAGAGGATGTACAAGGGAGTGCTTCAGAAGGGAGGGGAAGGAACCTGAGGCAAAGGAGTGGTTGCAAAAATCAGCAAGGGCCAGAGCGAGGGTGCTTTAAATGTCTGGTAGATGTCTTAATGTGTCTTTAAATACATTCCCATAGAAAAGTAGCTGTTGGTGTCAAACTAACCTGTCTCTTATCCATTACAAGAGGGCTCTAAATAATGTACATTGTAATCAGAGTCTCTAATCATAAATATTTTTCAAATGGATTGTGTCCTCCCACGTATTCCTCTTCTTTAGATATCTTCCCTTCCAGCTTTAGCTGCTTTGGAAACAAATGTTTGGCAGATGGCGCTGTGCGTCGATGCGGTCAACGTTATGTCCCTCAAGGGTTTCCATATCGCGGTAGATGTCATTGCAGTTGTATATATAGCACGCGCAGGGCACGTTGGCTTTAGTTCAGTTTTTCCATGATGGCTAACGCTTTGAGAATTGCGACACGCTTTGATTTTTTTGGGAAAAACAGTGACCTACTCGACCCCGAAGACCAGGTTACAAAAATGTCATGACTGCAGTGCCAAGATGTCTCTCACGGATCCTAGTGTGTGTCTGGGGTGCATTGGCATGGAGCATAGGACGGCAGACTGAGTCCTGTCAGTCCATGACTGGAAAGGCTCTGAAAGAGCATAAGGGGAAATTAGCGGTGGGTAGCCCATTACAAAATACCCATCGACGACTCTGTCCAAGAAACGCTCATCCGACTAGTCGAGCAGTGACTCCCCTTGAAGGAAGAGATCTAAAAAGTGTTCATGCTCCAGGAGTGGGTCACACCACTCCTTGTCTTCACCCAAGAAGATGAAGAAAAGGCGCTCTAGATTGCTTTCTACTTTCTCTGCTTCCTCTCCAGAAAGAAAAATAACCTGCCCAACCAAGTCCTCTTCTCCTACTGAATGGGAGTAGTTCAGGTAGGAAATGAGAATTTTTGAGAAGGAGGCCCCAACCCCCTCCAAAGAAAATGCAAAAAGCCATGCTCCTGTCGCCCCATCAAGACAAAAAGGAAAGGGCTGAGACTAATTCCTGCATGCCCTCAACCCTGGGATGCAGGTCGGAACGTGGGCGTTGGAAACAGTAGCCCGGAGTTACTGCCACCCCTTTCTAAAAAAAAAAAAGCCTCGATCATCCACCGTCCCTCGTTCAAAGTTCTGGATCCGTTCCTTGTGCAGGACATTTTGAGACATCTTGAGAAGGTGCTATATAACAGTACCTGTAACAGAGAGGAACAAAGAGTGATCTCATTTCCTAATTCCCAAAAAGGACAGAGTATTGAGACCCATCTTGAACTTGAGATGCTTGAACAAGCTCTTCAGGAAGGACAAGTTCAAGATGGTTACCATTTCTCAGATCATTCAGGCCCTCCAGCTCCAGGATTGGATGGTGTCATTGAACCCTCAGGATGCTTACTTTCATGTGCCTATCCATCACAAGCACAGAATGTACCTGAGGTTCGCAGTTGGCAGTTCTCATTATCGGCTTCAAGTTCTCCCTTTCAGGCTGACCACCGCCCGAGGGATTTCACCAAGTTAATGGCGGTGGTGGCAGTGAGTCTCAGGTGAGGGGGGATTCACGCCTACCCCTACCTGGATGATTGGCTGATCAGAGCTCGTTCTCCTGATTGGGCCCTGGAACATCTCAACATAACTTGCCACTTCTCCCTCAATTTCAATAGGGCCCACATGATACCATCTCAGACTCCCAATTCATCAGATCAGTCCTGGGTGCATCCTTTGGAAAAGCCCCGCCATCCGAGGTGAGGGCTCAACACATTCTATCGATGTCATCAAATTCCAGAATACCATGGTTCTTCCAGCCTTTCGTTTTGTTGAGGTTGGTCGACCTCATCGCATCCTGCATTTTCCTGGTGCCAGAGGTTCGCCTGAGAATGCAATCCCTCCATTGGACTCTCAGGACACAGTAGTCTCCATTCTCTGGCAAGATGTCAGATCTGCTTCAGGTTCCGAGCATGGTCACACACAATCTCCTGTGCTGGGCCTACAAAGACAACATCTTGAAGGGAGAACTTTTTCGGCAACCATGGCCGGAGATAGGATGCCCCACTCACGGGATGGGGAGCCCACGCCAACAATCTGACAGTCAGCTGCACCTTGGTCCAAACTACACATCCATCTTTTGGAGTTGAGTGCAATCAGACTTCTACTGAAGGCCTTTCTGCCCTCTGTACGGGGAAATTATGTCCTGATAATGACGGACAACACAGTGGCCATGTACTACCTCAACAAGAGAGGTGGTGTAGAGTCACTACCAGTGTGCAGAGAGGCAGCGCAGATCTGGTTCTGGGCAATCCAAGAAGGAATCTCCCTAGCAGCACTTCACCTAGCCAGAGAGGAAAACACGGCAGTGGACGCTCTGAGCAGGCAGAGCACAGCCTCTCATGATTGGGAACTAGCTCAGGAAGTCTGTCAAGAGATCTTCATACTTTGGGGAACCCCTCAAGTAGATCCATTTGCGACCAGTTTCAACCGGAAGTGCGAAATGTTTCTGCTCCAGGGAATTACCCCCAAGAGGAGCTCTAGGGGATGCGTTCGTAGTGGACTAGGAGTTTCCACTTCTGTATGAGTTTCCTCCAGTCCCTGTCATTCCTCAAGTCATCAGAAGGTTGAGAAGTTTCGAGAAATCCATGATCCTATTTTCTCCGGATTGGGTCAGGAGGACATGGTACCCAGACCTTCTGGACATGTCCATCTGCCCTCCAATATGTCTTACACAAAGAGAGGACCTTCTCTCCCGAGAGGAGGTTCTGGTTCTCCATCCAGAAGTAAAGACACTCAACCTTCACGCATTTGTTTCTGAGAATGGTTAAGATTTAAGGATTGGGACCTCCCTGATGACGTAATTATTTTGCTTTTGGCCAGGAATCCAGCAACTAAGTCCTTGAACCGTTGCCGTTGGAGAAGATTTTTGCAACTGGTGCAGGGAAAAGATGTGGACCCTTTTCAGTGCAATACACCTAAAGTGTTGTCCTTTTTGTTACAGTTGGCAAATTTGGGGCTCCAGATTGGAACTTCAAAGGGTATTTGGCGGCGCTTTCAATCTTCAAGTGCAAATTGCAAGAGGTATCCTATTTCAAGATGCCGTTGATCATACAATTTCTTAAAGGGCTCCCTAATGTGTTCCCTCCTACACCTTTTCAAGTACCTATTTGGGACCTGAATCTCGTGTTGAAATTTCTAATGTGCACTCCTTATGAGCAGCTTCATTCATGTCCATTGAGACTGCTAATGTTTAAGACCATTTTGTTAGCAGTAACATCAGCCTGCAAGGCGAGTGAGTTGAATACCCTATCTAGAAAACTTCCATTTACAACCTTCTACAAGGATAAACCTTCTTTCCTGGCAAAAATATGATCAGATTTTCATTTATCCCAAAAAATTGTTACAAACATTTTATCCGCCGCTTCATCCTGTCACGGATAATGAAAGGTTACATAGACTTGATCCTAGAAGGGCTCTTGCGGGGTCCTGATAAAGGACATTTTGCGCGGCAGCCACTTGTCTACCATTCACACATTCACAAAGTATTACTGCCTGGTTTCATTCTCTGGCCAGGAAGGAGGATTTGGGACAGCAGTCCTACATTCAGTCCATGACCAATCTTGGGGCTCGCAAAATCTACCAGCCCACTCGCATTGGTGAGGAGATTTTATGAAGGGCGAGTACCATTCGCATAGTACTCGACCTTGCTGTTAAGTATGGGGAGATTTGAAACTTTTATTTTTATATTTGATGACAACGAACTTAGCTTGCAATAAATGGCAAATAAGTTTCAATGTGTATGGCTAGACAATGGGTGGCAGCATGCACCAAATATGAAGTGTGCTTATGGTGACTTGCACCATTTTATAGAAATCACTGGTACATTTTATGTTACTTCACCCAATAGGGTGATAGCATTTCTCTTAGGATGAGTATGTAAACCAAGGAACCCTGCAGGTCTATAGGGATTTTTAAGAATTTGCAAACAAACACTCCCTTGGGAGTCTATCTAAAGATGAGGAATACGTGGGAGGACACAATCCATTCGAAGAACAAGTTACTTACCCTTGGTAGCGTTCTTGCACTGAATGTTTCTCCCATGTAGTCCTCCTCGCCCCTCCCACACTACCCCGCAGTAGAATTTCCGTGCTTTACACCTTGCGCTCTTTCAAGGTCTGATGCTGTCTGGGACACACCGATGCCGGTAATTCTGCAAGAGGAAGGCATAAAAACACAGCTGAAGCTAACTGGTGCTGCATGTGCTGTATATACCTGAGATGACGTCGACCCCGAGATGGAAGCCCTCGAGGGACATAGTCGACGGCATCGACGCACAACGCCCTCAGCTGACATTTTATTTCTGAAGCAGCTAAAGCTGGAAGGGAAGCTACCTAAAAATGAGCAATACATGGGAGGAACATCCAGTCGAAAGAACGTTACCAGGGGTAAGTAACTTGTTCATCTACTTCAGGGCAAACCTGTAACAAACATTATACAATTGAAGTAGAATATCATACGCAGGACTTGTATGACCCCACCACAGACACTTCCAAATGCTTCTAAACAAGATTTGTGTCGGATGTCACCTTTCCTATGCTACATACTTGCATGTTTTGGGCATGCTTCGTAATAGCATTATGCATGAACATGTTGTTTCAGGAAGTCGAAAGGTGTAACCTGTTGATTCCTGAAATTTGTTTGCTAGACATTAGCCCAGGATTCAAAAAGAATAACAAGATTAAGTTTTTAATGAATAACTTTTGTACATCTGTTTACCAAGGGGGTGATTGCCATGTAATGTTTTTCTACATGACCCCTCAATGTGGCTGACTGGACTACTGAAATGAACTACTTGGTGACTTTAGAGCATGAAACCTTTTGTTGATCAGTCCAAGAAGGTTTGAGTTTGAAATGGAGCTCAGCCAATTAAGCACTCTGCCCTTCGCCCTAGACACATCCCCCTAACTGCATCCTCCCAAATATCCTTGGAGCATCTGAACTCCAGGCTTCCTGGGGCTGATCTGTAGTTTGAAGGGGCAGATGAACCAAGATGTTGGCAAACCTCTGTTTGGAAGTTAAAGTAGTCACCCTGTGGGTTTCAGTTAATGTCTACAGTATCTCTGACTTGTATGATCTCTGGGTAATTGATTGCGATATGAGTTTTCAGATTAATCTTTATCATTTTTTTTAAAGTTAACCCTTTCTCAAATTTGTCATTCAAGATGGATTACAATGTTCTATTACGCCGGGCCTGAAACTATCGGCCCCAGGGGCATTTTCTGGCATGATAATGGCCTGTCGGCTCAGGCTTATTGTCTTTTTGGAAACATTAACAAATGACCAATTAATATTGCTAAGATTGTAAATTCAGACATTTGATTTTATTTCCAGGGGGCAAAAGAAACTTGTCGAGTTGTTGTAGTCTCACAGTGACAAATGGAAACGGACTGTTCCTTTGAATAGACTGTATGGTCATGTGCTTGGAATTACAGTTTGAATGGCCAACCCTTGAAAAAGGAGGAAACTAAGTGATGGATCACTGAGAAAAGGTGGTTAAGAAAACTAACATTGGAAGGGGCCGATCCTCCTGATATCCCAATGATGTGCTAAATAATGATCAAGAGAAATTGACATGGATCCAGACTTATGGAGAATTGTACCCAAGCATAATGGATAGGGCTAACTGACTGAATTTAGTGTTACAGATCATTAGGCATAGTCACATTTCATCATTATGAAACATTTACACACATTTCAAATTTTGGCAATATAAAACAAATGAGTTCTTCAAGTGGCATTAAGAAACATAGTTAACATTGGATTGGATACTAACGCTTAATTGCGAAATATCCATCGAGTCAATTATACCCCTTCACTGGACAGACCACTATAGTATACATTTCTCCCTTACCAGAAAGGATAATAACCCCCTAAAAACCAAAGCTACAGACACCTACGAAGCAAGAAATATTCTGAAACTAACAGCTGAGAATATAGCCCCCATTATAACAAATGCGTTGTCCTCCAATTCGGTCACTAGTAACCCTGCTCTCCTAGCTGAGACCTACCACAAGTGCCTTACCACCACTATTGACACTGCAGCACCACTAACAACCAAAACTCGATGCACTAACAAACGCACACGTTTCTGGTTTAATGAAGAACTAGTCACGCTAAGACGAACTAAAAGAGCGCTTGAACATATTAACAAAAAATCACCCACTTTAGACTCTACCAATGCCTTTAGAATTGCAAACAAAAACTACAAAACCTGCGGGGTCAATGGACAGAGAGATGGGTTGCTGCCATTGGAGAGAATGGGGAAGCCCAACCGGCAGATGCGAGGGGTATCCCAGAGGCATTTGCAAAATTTTATGAACACCTATATACATCGGAAAGCTGATGGGAGGAGACTGAGCTAAACCAATATATGCAGGAAATAGACATGCTGAAACTCCCCCGAGACGCACCGGAGGGAATGGAATCACCCATTACGGTGGACGAGGATGAAAGAGCAATCAAAAGGCTTCCATTAGGGAAAATACCTGGGAATGATGGTTACACAGCAGGATTTTATAAGACCTTTATGTCCTCCCTCCTCCCTCCTCCCCTTCATGGTCGACCTATTTAACAGCATTTTACAAACGGGAGTGGCCCTCGACTCCTTTTTGCAGGCGCTAATTATCGGTGATCCCCAAAGAAAGCAAAGACCCCAAACATTGCGGGTCTTACTGTCCCATCTCCCTTCTTAATATAGACGCAAAGATCTATACCCGGGTGCTGGCAGCCAGACTGGAGACACACCTGCAGATACTGATCCATCCCGACCAGGTCGGCTTTATTCTAGGAAGACAGGGCGCAGATGCAATGCGCAAAACCCTCCACCTGATTCACGAGTCAAAGATGACAGCCAACCTGTCTATTGATGCTGAGAATGCGTTCGATAGGGTGGAATGGTCCTTTCTGGAGGCGGTACTGGCTAAGGTGGGACTGAGCCCTGTTTTTCGCAGGTGGGTTAAGGCAGTTTACACGTCCCCTAAGGCAGCTGTTATGGTGAACTCGGAATATTCTAGATGGTTTAACTTGGGTAGGGGCACAAGGCAGTGCTGCCCTCTGTCTGCAATATTGTTTGCCCTTTCAGTGGAGCCTCTAGCCCAAACGCTGAGAGCGGACCCCAGGTCGAGGGCCTATGGGTACATGGAACGGAATATAAAGTAGCTCTCTATGCCGACGATATCCTACTTCACGTCCAGAATCCCATGACATCCATACCTAGAGCCATACACTTAATTGAGAAATATGGTTCACTCTTGGGCTTCAAAATGAATAGGTCCAAATCAATACTGTTTCCACTACAAGAACTTACCCCTGAATATACCTCCGCTCCCTCCTCGCTTGGCCTAATGTTAGAAAATAGCAGTCTTCCATATTTAGGAATAAACCTGACCAAAAAGTTGGACAATATGTACGAAGCAAATTTCCCCCACCTGCTCACTTGTTTCCATAGAGACCTGGAGAAATGGCAAAAGCTTACGATTTTGTGGATGGGGAGACTTAATGCAATCAAAATGGTCTGCCTACCAAGGTTCTTATACCCGTTCCAGATGCTCCCTCTGAAGCTCCCAGAAACCTTCTTCAGAGAAGTGAAGAGGGCCATTGTAAAGGCAGGGGAAAAGGCCAAGAATAGTGTATGACACTCTCACTCTACCTAAAGAAAAAGGAGGTGTAGGCCTTCCTGATCTCAAGCTGTACTACCGTGCCGTACAATTGAGGGTACTGATTCCTCACTTGAGAGGGAGAAGAGATCTACAATGGGTGCAATTGGACAATCACAATCTAACCCCTGCCACAGTATCGGAGTGGTTGTGGGTCCCTCACAATAAACTGTTGCGTAGACTTCGGAACCACCCCATACTTGGTACAATATGGGAAATCTGGAAAGAGGAAGCGGACATGAAGGAAGTCACTACATGGCTCTCTCCATTGAGCCACATATGGGCACCAGGCATACGTGAAGAAATCCCAGACCATGCGAGATTTCAATCATGGTATGATGCAGGTCTAGAGAGGGTCGGACAGTTGTGGAGACTTGGTGTCTTTCTCACAATTGCGGAACTAGAGGAAGCGTTGGGAATTCACCCACTGCCAGTCTTCCCTTTCTTGCAGCTGAAGGGCACTCTTACACAAAAAGAATGGTGGGAAAAACTTCAGAGGGACCTAACCCCCTCCGAAAAACTATTGGACACAACCTTTGCGTCCAAAGGTATGATTTCAAATATGTATAAGGTGCTCTTGGATGCGGGCAAGGGATCAACCGACAGCTTAAAACAAAGATGGGAGCGGGACCTCGGTGAAGGTCTAGACGCGGAGGTATGGGCAAGGATTTGTAAGGGAATGTCACAGCTATCTATTGCCATGCAATACAAGCTGCATGCCATCAAACTGCTCCATAGAGGGCAGTACAATCCCTATAGATTGTCAAAAAGGTTCCAGATGAGGAGCCCATTGTGCTGGCGTCAGTGTGGGCAGAGGGCCGACTATTGGCATATGTGGTGGAGCTGTCCCTGGATCCTGATGTATTGGAATGAGGTTCTTGGTTGGATCAAACACCTAGATGGGATCTCTCGGGAGGCTATGCCCCTCTTAATACTGTTTAATCTAGAGGAATGTGAGGGTGAAATGAACGGGGCGAATGGAATTGTGGTCCCTCTGCTCCTGGCCGCAAAGGCCTGCTTGGTGATTAAGTGGAAGGCAGACCAGGTTCAGAGCTAGAAAGACTGGATTGGGGTTGCGACTAATATTTGTACAATGGAGCGAATTACTGCTGCCCTCCATGGGAGAGCAGCCCAGAATGAACAATTGTGGATTGACTTTTTAAATTAATACCTGCCTGTCCCCGCACAGAATGTAGTACAATAGAAATGATGGTGATCATAAGGATGAAGGTTTTGATGCATATGTTTAAGATATTGTAGGTGCCTGGGCAGCCCGGGTTCTGGAATTAATCGTCCCACTATTATCCGATTCTGACAGTGGACTAAAGTAATGCCGTACACAACGCTCAAATGTATTGAAAACAGGCAGTGTACTCGGTGATGAAAACTCTGTCATGGAGGGAGGAGGTCGGGAGGGGAAGGGGGAGAAAGAGTTGGAAATGTAAGTGAATGTATAGAGTTACATCTTGTTGGCTGATAAAAAGATATGTGATGTAACCATTAACCATATTCTAATATGCTCCAATCGTACCTGCAACTTACTTATCCTGTTTGACAAAACTCCATAAAATCTAAATTAAAAAAACAACAAAACCACTTCACCCACAAAGCTAAGGCATACAACACATTAGCAATGCCACCTCTAACACTAAAGAGCTATTCTCCATTCTCAAGGAATTGGAAAACCCTATTCTAGACACTACTCCTGCCAACACCAGCAAGGAATGGTGCACTACCATCCAAAATGCGCTAGCCTCCAAAATTGAACTACTTCAAAAGAAAATTCTCAATAAAAGAAAAATCCTATCTGATAAAAATGTAACAAATACTAATCTAAACAAAACCAAAGGAAATGTAAACCTGCAATTCCAATTTACCCCAGTCACCTAGGATATAGTGGCAGACACTATTGCTAAACTAAAAGCCTCAAATTGCAAAGGGGATAACTTCCCCGCCCACTTAGTTAAACTTTGCGCCTCACCCCTACTATTACTAATTTTGTGAATGTCTCATTTAATATAAATATAGTCCCGGCAAGTATAAAAGAAGCGTGGCTGACCCCCCCCCCCCCTGCTAAAAAACAATCCCTTGATGCAAAGGTTCCCACCAAGTAACGAACTATAACGACGGTACCGTTTCTGCTCAAAATCATTGATAAAATAGCCTATCATCAAATTCAAGCCTATCTTGAACAAAATCAGCTTCTTGGAGATAGACAATCTGGGTTCAGGCCCAAACATAGCACAGAAACGGCTCTTGGACCTGAAAATCCAGATGGACACCAGCAGGGACTCGGGTAAACTCTGTTTCTCCAGCATGGGGTCTGGCATGGATTCACATGCTCATGAATATTCCCCGTCGTCAGGCTGGGAATCCTCGGTAAAGAAAAAACCAGTATCAGTTTCGTTTCTGATCTGTCTTTCGTAGTAATAACCAATCACTGGTCTCTGCGTCATACTGACCACAGCCAATGACTGCCCTCTACCTAAGCACCGCCTCTGGCAGCCATCTTCAGATTTTTACCGCACGTTCATGTGTTGGGATCCTCGTGCTATTGCTCTCGAGCGTTAGTGCTATTTTTTTCACGTTTTTTCTCAAAAACTTTGTTTCTTCGGTCAAAAGAGCCTCAAGCTCCACCGATTCTCCATCCGATCAACGGGGACCCGTGTCGGATTCGTCTGCGCCCCTCAAGGGTGAAGATTTCGTCGAGCTACGCTTTTGGAGGACTCCAGAAGTTTCTCAGGCCCGGTCATGGCCCAGGAGAAGGGAAGCTCGACGCCCGGAAAGCTGTTCAGGGTCTGCCCTGGATGCCAGCTGCAGAACGTCTTCAAGGAGGACGAACACTCTTTTTGTCTTTACTGCCTACATGAGGACAAGACGCACGTGGAGAAGGACTGTGCGTTTTGCGGCAACATGTCGGAGCGGACCATGAAGGACCGCCATCAACGTCTCGCCAACTGGCTGGAAGGGAAGAGCCCGTCTGGCGAGAAGAAGAGGAAGAAAGCCGAGCGGTCTTCTAAGACCTTTGAGGACGCCCCGGCGACGGGGGTCCAACATAAGGCCAAGCACCGCGAGTCCGCTGGCACCGGGAGCGCCGAACGGTCGGGCTCTACGGGCGCCAGGCAGGGCGCACCCTCCCCGGCACCATCAACCACGAGCCAACGCTCTGGGTCGGGTAAGAGGAAGGCCGAGCACCCGGCGAAGCTCCTGGAGAGGCCCCGGTCGAGCTCGAAGGCGGAGGGGGAGCGAGGCAGTCACCCCCCCCCTCAAGGATAAGGCGGTGAGCGCACCTAAGGTGGTGAAGGCCTTAATCCATCCGGCCAAGCCCTCTATCGAAACTGTCGTGGCGGCCCTGGCTCAGCCTGGGGAGGCTACACCAGTGGTGGCGACCTCGGGGCTCAGAGTCTCCCTGCCACCTCAGAGGGAGTCCTCTTTTGTGCCCATCGATAGGACCCCCGTGAAATCCCCCTTGAGGAAGAAAAAAGGGGGGCAGGGCCTCGTCGTAGATTCGGCCTCAACCTCGGAGGAGGAGCTGGTCGAAGTCTTAAGCCACGGCCTCGGCGTGGAAGAAGACCGGCCCCTGATCGCCCGTCGGATTCCCCTCTGCCAGCGCCGCGAGACAACTCAGCGGCCATTTTGTTGGCTATACAGTCCTTATGCTCAGAGATAAGGACGAGACTACCGTTGCCGACGGAACCTCTCCCGTCGGGGGACCCAGAACCGGGACCTTCTGGTGTTCCCCCTACCAAGAAAAGAAGGATCCACCCTCCGCCTCCTTTTCAGCCGTCGCGCCCCTTCCAGCCCTCCTTCCCGTCCACCCGAGGGGATGATACGGGGACTGACACGGCAGCGACGGGTACGGACGACGAGGTATACGACGAGGATGTTCCGTCGTCGCCTCCCACCAGGGCTTCTCCGCCCGACGAGATTGGATCGTTCCACTCCATGATCACCAGGGCATCCGAGCTTTTCCAACTCTGCCCTGAGGAGAAGAAGGAAGGTTTACTTCATCAGCGGCGCGAGGCCAAGAGGAAGACGGTCCTCTCAGTGCCTCTATTGGACGACATTTGGGATGAGGGCCTCACCCTCCTCAAGAACCCTTCCACGACGCCAGCTAGAAGAGACCGGTACAAGAAGAAGTACCGGGTCCCGGACACGGCCCCCCTGTGCCTCCGGGCGCAGCCTACCCCGGACTCCGTCGTCTCCGCGGCGGCCAGGAAAAAAGCGGGGGGGGGGGGTACGGCCTCCACATCGACTTCCCCACCGGACGGCGAGGGAAAGAAATTGGACGCTATGGGACGCAGAGTCATCTCGTCTGCGGCGACGACGATTAAAGCGGCCAACGCCTTGGCTATCGTGGCCCGCTACGACAGGGAGCTCTGGTACAAACTGGCTCCCCTGCTGGACTTCTTGCCGGACGACAAGAGGGCAGAGGCCCTGGAGATCCTGCAGGAAGGTGAGGTGGCTTCGGACCACGCCATTACCGTTGCGACGGACATCGCCGACACTGGGTTCCGCCAGTTGGGCAACGGCGTTTGCCTTAGGCGGCGTGGATGGCTCAAGGCTACGGACTTCCGTCAAGACGTTCAGACCAGAGTCCTGGACATGCCCTTCGATGGGAACAACCTGTTTGGGAAAACAGTGGACGATTCCCTTCAGGCCATTAAAGCGGACACCGAGACGGCCCGGACCCTTGGAGTTCTGCAACAACGACGGACGCCCTTTCGGAGCAGCGGAGGCAAGGGCGCCTCCAAAAGTTCCGGCGGCGGTTTCTCCACCTACCGTCAAGCGGCCCGCTCGTCGGCTCAGGAGGCCTACAGAGGACGAGGCAAGTCTGGCGGACCCCGCCGTCGTCGCCAAGGAGGTCAAGGCGGCAAAGCCTCGTCGAAGCAGGATTGAACCGGCCGTGGGGTCGGGCCCCCACCGAAGCACCCCGGTGGGAGGCCGGCTGGCGAGCTTCGTCAGCGTGTGGGAGTCCATCTCCATCTCCACCGACCGTTGGGTGCTGGACGCCTTGGCCCGGGGCCACGCGCTCGAGTTTCAAAGAAGGTGTCCGCGCGTCCCCCCCGTGGCTAGGAAAGAACTTCACGTCCCTCAACTTCTCCTGGAGGTAAAGGCGATGCTCAGGAAGGGCGCCATCGAACTCGTCCCAAAGAGGCTTCGGGGCTCCGGAGTTTACTCGAGATACTTCCTCGTGAAGAAGAAGACGGGGGGGATGGCGCCCCATCCTGGACCTGCGACGTCTGAACAAGTTCATCAAGGCGCAAAAGTTCCGGATGGTCACCCTCCAGCACGTCCTGGGTCAGCTGGAGGAAGGAGACTTCCTGTCGTCGTTGGATTTGGAGGATGCCTACTTCCATATTCCCATCCTAAAGGGGCACCGAAAATTCCTCAGGTTTGTGGTCCAAGGGCGTCACTACCAGTTCAAAGCCCTCCCCTTCGGACTACGGTCGGCACCCAGGGTTTTCACCAAGTGCCTTGCACCGGTGGCGGCGCAGCTGCGCCGCGAGGGGATCCACGTCTACCCCTACCTGGACGACTGGCTCATCCGAGCCAAGACGAGGGAGCTCGCCGTGGATCACACGGCAAGGACCGTCCAACTTCTCACGGACCTGGGATTCTCCGTGAACTACGCCAAGTCCCACCTGGTACCCGCGCAAAACGCACTGTTTCTGGGAGCAAAGCTCGACATAGTGTCCCTTCTGGCCTCCCCTTCGGAGGAAAGGACCAGGTCCATCCTGGGCAAGGTACAGCGTATGTTGGTTTCCGACGCGGCCAAGGTGAGGTCCATCAAGTCCCTCCTCGGAATGATGTCTTCTTGCATCTACCTCATTCCCATGTGCAGGCTCCGGATGCGCCCGTTGCAGGAGTTCCTGGACGCGCGCTGGATCCAAACGACGGGCGGCTTCGAGGAGAGGATCACACTCGACGAGAGTTTCCGCCGAGTGGTCCGGTGGTGGGGCATCCGCGCGCATCTGACGGCGGGCATGGACTTCCAGACCCCAGACCACCAGGAGACAGTGACCACGGATGCCTCCCTGGAAGGGTGGGGAGCGCACACCGAAAATCTGCACGCGAGAGGCCTTTGGCTCCCGACGGAGAAGTCCCTCCATATCAACGTCCTGGAGCTCCGTGCAGTGTTCTGGGCCCTCAGGTCCTTCCTTCCGTCCCTCAAGGGCAAGGTGGTGAGGATCTTCACCGACAACACCACCACCATGTTTTACATCAGGAAACAGGGCGGAACCAGGTCCCCAGCACTGTCCAAGGAGGCGCAGGACCTGTGGCATTGGGCCGTCGCCCAAAGGATGTTTCTGGTGCCGTTTCATCTGGCAGGGATAAAAAACACCATCGCCGACTCACTCAGCAGGGAGCTGCGCTCGTGCCACGAGTGGGAACTACGGCAGGATCTAGTGGATCGCCTCTTCCGACGGTGGGGCACACCCCAGATCGACCTGTTCGCGACGGCGACGAACTCCAAGTGCCGGAGGTTCGCCAGCAGGTTTCCCCAGGCGAGGAGCATGGGCGATGCTTTCTCGTTCCCCTGGGAGGGCCTGTTCCTCTACGCGTTCCCTCCTTTGCCACTGCTAATCCGGCTCGTCAACCAGCTCAAGAGGTCACGGTGCAGGATGATCCTCGTCGCACCTGCGTGGCCGAGGCAGATATGGTTCCCGGACCTTCTGGACTTGTCAGCGTCCCCGCCAATCAAGCTGCCGGTGGACGCGGATCTACTCTCCAGGGAAGGAGGCGCCATCCTCCACCACGACCCGAAATCGCTGAACTTGCAGGCCTGGCTCCTGCAGCGCTAGAGTTTGGAGGATACGACATACCGGCCGACTGCAGAGAGGTTCTTGCAAAGGCCAGGGCGTCCTCGACTCTTAAATGCTACGGACACAAATGGAAGAGGTTCTCTGTCTGGTGCCACGCACAGAAGATTAACCCTCTACGGATTACGGCTCCCCAGGTACTGCCGTACCTGCTGACGCTGGCCAAAGCTGGACTGGCACACGCGTCCATCAAGATTCATCTTGCTGCGATCTCCCGATACACCAGAACCACGGGCCGGACGTCCTTGTGGTCTCATCGTCTGGTGAAAGAGTTCATGAAGGGGCTGTTCAAATCGTTCCCGCCGGTGAAGGCTCCGGCCCCGGCGTGGGAGCTCAACGTGGTGCTGACCAAGCTCATGGGACCTCCGTTCGAGCCTCTGCACTCGGCCCCGTTGAAGTTTCTGTCGTGGAAAACAGCATTTCTTGTGGCCATCACCTCCGCACGACGGGTGGGAGAGATCCAGGCCCTTTCCTTCAAGGCCCCGTACTTGACTTTTCACGACACGAGGGTAGTGCTCAGGACGCACCCCTCCTTCATGCCCAAGGTACCGTCGGACTTCCATCTCAACGAACCCTTGGTGTTGCCTGTGTTCTTCCCGTCGCCTTCGTCGCCGGCTGAGAGGACTTTGCACTCGCTGGATGTGGCTAGAGCGCTGAAGTTCTACGTGGACCGCACGAAGTGTTTTCGGAAGACGTCACAACTCTTTGTGAACTTTGGACCTGTCAATCAGGGGAAGGCTCTCTCGAAGGCTTCCATTTCCAGATGGCTCTCCGGCTGTATCATGTACTGTCATCGGTTGGCAAACCGACCGCTGCCTGGCCGTCCGAGAGCCCATTCCACCAGAGCGATCGCAGCTACCACGGCGTTCCTTTCTGGTGTGCCCCTGCTGGACATATGCAGGGCTGCTACGTGGAGGTCGACGCACACCTTCACGAAATTCTACTGCGTCGATCGGGATTCCAGGGAGGAGTCCAGGGTCGGCCAAGCAGTGCTGCGCAACCTGTTCGCCTGAGGTGAGCCTGGTGAGGAAGTAAGATGCTTAATGTTGAGTTTGATGTAATGCTTAATGTTGAGCCTTTGCCACCTCCCGTGGTTGTGCATGTGTGTACTGCTATGTATTCTTTATTCATGAGCATGTGAATCCATGCCAGACCCCATGCTGGAGAAGGAACAAGTTACTTACCTGTAACTGTTGTTCTCCAGCATGGGTCTGGCATGGATTCACATGCGAACCCTCCCGCCTACCCCTCTGCGGCTCTTCACTTGGTCATACTGCCACTTCACGTGCTTCCAAATCTGAAGATGGCTGCCAGAGGCGGTGCTTAGGTAGAGGGCAGTCATTGGCTGTGGTCAGTATGACGCAGAGACCAGTGATTGGTTATTACTACGAAAGACAGATCAGAAACGAAACTGATACTGGTTTTTTCTTTACCGAGGATTCCCAGCCTGACGACGGGGAATATTCATGAGCATGTGAATCCATGCCAGACCCATGCTGGAGAACAACAGTTACAGGTAAGTAACTTGTTCCATACAACTGCTGTTAGATCTATCCACAGCATTTGACTTGACTTGAATTATGTGCCACTCTAGTAAATGACTTCTGCTTCTCTAAAGATGTCACCCTCTGGGTGAAATCCTTCTAGCCGAGCGCACCTCCAGAGTAAGCATTGGTAAAGAAGCCGCCAATCCCATACCAGTCCCCATTGGGGTAACCCAAGGGTTCTGTCTCTCGCCCACTTTATATAACACATACGCCAAGCTTCTCTTCTCGGCCCTGGACCTATTGGTGTCATCTACACTAACTTTGCAGATGACACCCAGATCCTCATACCGATCTCAGGGGATTATGCGCAGGATACGATGACTACCAACAAAATGTATGCTCTAATCCAAAATTGGACGGCTCTACAGTCTTTGCCTCAACGATGAGAAAACAGAAATTCTCATTGTGGGCTACAAAAGTAAAATGAGTGCTCTCCACTCAGATTACTCCACCATCAACATGGATGGTACACTGATCCCAGTATCAAAACAGGTCAAAACCCTAGGAGTTTATCTAGATTCTAATATAACAATGCCCACACATGTAAACGCTCTGTCATCATCTACTTCATACACCTCCAAACTGATTGCCCTTAGTCGACAGTACCTCACGCCCACCAACTGTGTCTCCCTAGCCAGAGCCTTAATACTATCCAAGTTGGACTACTTTAACATACTCTTACTAGGGACCTCTAATTCCAACATAGGGAAATTACAAATAATGCAAAATAAAGCACTACGAGCAGCACTAGGAATCAAAAGTCCGACCATATCTCTTACATCAGGAGGGAGGTCCACTGGCTACCTATTAAGGCGAGAATCCTATTTAAGTCACTGTGCATTACCTACAAATGCCTTACCAACAAAGCACCCATATACTTAAACAATTCAATAAGCAGAAAAGTGTCTAAGAGGACACTCTGATCCAACCATAAGTCGCTCCTGGATGTCCCCGATTCAAAAGCTCCCAGAGCAGAAGGCATGGCACCAAAACACTGGAATGAGCTCCCACTTAACATCAAAAATTAAGACTCCTTCCTTGACTTTAAAAAATTGTTAAAAACCTGGATTTTCAACCAATACTAGTCGACCACACACAATCTGAAATGGATACCCTCCCTAGGCCTATTTACATGCCTTTACGGTAGACTGATAAACTGTAAATAATGTAAAATGTATTAACCCTTGTAATTATTTGTACCATTGCCCTTTTATCTATCTGCAATCATGTTCATTGTATTATAAACTGTCTGCAACAACGCCGTGATACCCGAAGGTCTGGGTGTTTAACAAATGTAATAAAATAAAAAAATAAAAAATAAATACAGCATAAAAAGTACATTGAGAAATATCCACCTTAGATAGAACTCAACCTGATGCACCCAAATTATAGTAGACAAAATGCTACCATATAATACTGTAAGCAGCATAGGGATAAGCTTTGTTCCTAAATTGAATTGTCAATACACAGACCATTATCTCCATGTAAAGTCTGATCTGTAAACAATCGAATGGCAGTATGCAAAAAGTTCTTTCTAGATAACCAAGCTCTATGTATATACTTGGCTACAGCATAGATGAGTGCTTCATTTTCTACTTTTCTGCATAGGTTCAGTGTGTCCCCAATACATCGCCTGTTGTACTCGATGAACTTAGGCTTTAAGTAAAGCACCCTAGAACTATTATAAAGAGGATACATTAAACATTAGATTTGGTCTCTCTAACATTTTGGCAATAATGCCATTGATCAGAGTTAAAAACATCCCAAGAATTGAAATGACTTACCAGTGGTAAAATGCAAAATCTGAGTTTGATGTACAATGACTGCCTCAATTATGTAACACCAATGTATGCACAATGTTCCTATTTAAACTAAAGCTTTGTATCCCAATACAGTAAGTCTGATCGAATTCACAATCTCCCTGATAAGCTTGTTCTTTCTGAAATAATGCAGTGTTCACCAAAGTTTTTGCAATATTAATGCCATTCAGGTTGGTCCACAGCTCTGTACCCAGTCTAAAGGGTAATGTTTTGATACTTTTGCACCAAGGCATCGACATTCCACCATCCTGTGCAAGAAAATCTTGTAAATTAGTTTCAAGGTGGAACTGCAATATTGGGGTGCTTTTGGGTTCTCAAAAATAAAAAAAATTCAGATAACTATTCTAGGTCACCGACAAGATTGAATAAGAATGATGTCCCCAGAGTTTGACGAGTACATTGCTGCAGTTCGGGCTTGTAGCTCGTACATTTTTAATGCATAGCGAGGATATCTAGCAAAACGATTTGTTGCTGAGGCATTTCTCGACTGGGGGGTGGGGTGTTTGCATCAGGCTTGTAACTTATGCCCCAGGACATTACTTGACCGGTAATGCCCTCCTGCTCGGGTTATATTGCTTAAGTAGCAAATTATCTATCCAATTGTTCATTCCCGCTGCCATTGGCCGAATACATGGTGTCCACATTGACATAATGCAATAACTTGTTAAATTGGAGGTCTCTTCAATTGCCAAAGGTTTGGCTTTTTTCCTCCTTAAGAGTGGAAAAATCATTTATTTTTCTTATTTATCATAAGCACCCTTTCACTGCAAAAGCTACTAGTTATTTTTTAAATTGGAGCTAACCTTTGCGCCAAATAAATAGGAGAAAGTATAGCATTCTATCCGAAGACAGATAAATGAAGTGTATATACACCTCATAGTATAAGTGTGTACTCCTTTTAGTTCATAGATACATGTCCTTTTTAGTCAACAGTTCCTTTGGTTGTCCTTAATAAAAATAGTTTTAGATTGTTTATTGTTAGATTAGTCCAATTGTCTTGTATAATCAAATCCTCATTGAGGATCACAAATTGGTATACTTTTACTTATCAGTTGAACAGATGTCCTTATTGATGTCCTTGCATTGGATTATTGAATATCTTCATAGGTGTTCTCTTTAATAATTGTACTATGACTTCTTCTTTCAATGGTATCCTCGATGTCCTTACTATAGATTATTTAATGTCTTCGGTAGATTCATCTATATGATATCCTTGTGATTATGCCCCTCAAAGTGCTATCTTGGTCAGTATTATTTCTTAAATATCTTTGATAAATTAATTCCCTGTAAATGGTATCCTCTACATCTGTTGTGCCACTTATTTGTGACTCATCAGGAGGAAAGAATCTCGAAATTGAATACCAAATAGTCATTTTAGCTGTGACTTGCAAGTGAGCCAGAATAGTCAGAGTTTTGGGTGGTCCCCAAATGAGGCCTGAATCTCACTTAATAGCGTGTGATTATACCCAGTTCTAGAAGGGTGCTATTAAGGTTTCTTAACAAGTACTGCTATCGGCCTATAGTTCTCGGGTTTAATAAGGTCCCCTTTTTTGTGGATTGGGATAATTATAGACTCCCATGTTGGGGAAATAACGTGCGACTCATAGTTGTGTCGGAGAGCTTTCCAAAAAGGAAGCCAAATGCCGGGTGCACTTTCAATAACCACCAGACACAAGCCATCCGGGCCTGGGGCCTTTGCAACCTTAGCTCTGGCAATAGCCCAAGAAATGTCCTTCACTCCAAGGTTGAACACCCAGAGCAATGTGGCCTGTGGTGTTTAGTTCTTTTGGTAGGAACCCATCAGGCAAGGAATATTTGTTAAAAACAATCTACCCAAACCGGTTCTGGAATGGGACAGGACATGTGTTTGTGGACCTTGCCCAATTTGTTAATATTGGACTAAAATTCAGCCGTATTGCAACCTGTTCGTTTTAGGACAATCTGGTTATTGTTTGAATGCATTTCCAATTTAGGCACTCAATGTAATTTTTATGGACCTGTAAAATAGCCCTCTTGTTAAACATAAATTCAGAAAAAGGAAAGCACTGTTTAACTAGGTCTCTTAAACTGGATCTTTTCAACCTTTTTGACTCAGCAATTCATGGTATGAGTGTGAGATGCATCTGTTAACACACTGCCTTTCTTACATAGTTTGATCAAACATTGTCGAATCAGCAGGCTAAATGTGTCTGCTGAAAGATGGAAAGCAGAAAGCCCACCATTGTGCAGGGCAAGATTGTTAATAGCCGTAGATATTAAAGATGTGAACTTTCAACAAAGATGGTTCCATTTCACCGTTAAACCACCCCGATCATGAGATCATGGCCATAACAGGGTTTAAATCGTGCAGAACAATAATGTGCATTCAAAAGTGGAAATTAATAAGGCGCCTATTGCAGGTTTGTATGGCAGTAGACCACACACATTTCTCAACTTTTCAGACACATAAATGTAATGAATCCAGGACTTCCTGTACCCACAATGCCAAGTGTAGAAGTCTCCATATCCTCATGCAATGGAACAAGGGACATCCCCCATCCAAGCATAAATGAGTCTGTCAATTCCTCGCAGTTGTTTGAAACATTGAGTGGTACTGCAGAGCCGTTGTTAAACATAGCACTCTCTGCACAGTTCTAATTGAATCCCCCGCCCCCACCAACTATTATTGCTTGTGTGAGGCCTTGGCCCAACCATTTCAGAATTACTGAGGCCAAAGCAGCTTGGCTGGAGACTAGAGATGACCTTGAGGGGGTTCCAATATAGATTAACTATGAGGAATTCCGGAATGCTCGTTTCAATAAATGAGCCAACAGCTAGAAGGCCCTCATGAGAAGAATCAGTACTATGTGGTTTGATTTTCCAATGTATGTCTAATGCAATGGCCAAGCCCCCCACTAGGACGCCCCATATTACCTTTATTTGCCGGTTTGGTGAATGTTGTAAACCCCTCTAGGTCCAAATGTTGCAAGTTTCTTGAATCATGATGATGCGCTTGTCCTTAAGAAAATCAGAACTCTGGAAAGTTTGTCTGGCTTATTCTGACCACATGCGTTCCAAGAAGAAATTGCAAAAGATGAAGAGTTGAGTATGAGAATGAACCTCCCTCATGTTGGTGAACATATTGATAGCCCTTCCAGCCACGCTCAGTCTTGGGGCGCATTTGTGGTTACACACCCTTGAGAATTACTAGAGGGTAAAACATTTGTACCCGATCCCCCGGTCAAGGCTGCGACTGAGCTGGCTTCTTTTGAGACTATAGATGGAACAGATAGAAAAGTCAGGGCTTCTTCTTGGATGTTCAGTACGTAAAGGTCAAAGCCCAAGGATCTCAGAGTTGCTAATCCATCCAAAACAAGTTGTGCAATTAAGGTCGAATAAAAATAACAATCCAAACGATCCCTTCTTTTTTCTGAAAGGGCTACATAGTCGATGTCGCCAGTGTGGAGAAGGCCCAAAGAGGGAATGGACTGAAAAACGTTCAGGAATTTACCCCAGTTAAGGGGCAAGGTCCCATTTACTTTTGAGATTTTTCCAGGCGGTGATAACCGATACTCGATTGGAACTTGATTTTTGCCCATTCTGGAGACGCAAGGGTGACTGTTGGAAGAGATGCTGAATAGGCATCTGTCTCCACACTTGACGGCACAGCATGCTGATGACCATGGACACAACTTCTGTGGGTGGCAAGATGCTTTTAAGAGCCATTCCCCCTCCTTGTCCCTCAGGAGACCAGAGTTGTTTCCATAAATAACAGGCTCACAAGCAGTATCTTTAGTGAAGTGTAGATAAGTGGTCATTTTCGTTTGGTGGTTGGACAATAGGCCATTATGAACTGGTTTACAAACCTCCGTAATAGGCTCGACGAAAGACAGTATTGCAGTGGGTTCAGTGGGCTGAGTGTTGAGCTCCATAAACTCGCCTTCTAAAGGTAAGGACCGCAAGAATTTCAAAGATGATTTCCATTTGTTCAGATTCAGAGCAGGTAGGTCTTTTCACTTTGTATTCGCTCGCTGGCGTTTTTCCTGGTCTTTGTCTTGTGGTTATGATTCTTAATAGCCTCTGGTGGTGAAGGGTCATTTTTCACTACCGGGCTCTTGATTTCTGTGGGAGACTCAAAAAGGACTGGAGACACTCCGTCTTGGTTGGTAATTTAGCAGTGGAGTAGGACTGTTTGGAGTCTGACTGATAGTAGGCGAGGGTGGCAATGTTGTTCCAAGAACTGTGGGAGAAGTTAAATCAGTAGGTGGTTCCAAATTGGGATAAACCGGAGTCCAGCCCTTTTTGCACTTTGAGGTCCACCAGAGAGCGTTTCACAGCATTCTCCTGGATGGTATCTTTTATGTTGTCATGCAAGCGCAACATCGACTCCATCACTAAGGGGAGCGCTGACATGGATGTCGCCCCCAAAGAATCCACATTGGGCATTCGGTTTGATGTTCTTCTTGATTGAATGTTCTTTGGTGTATAGAAATCTGTGGCTGTCTGTGTCTCAGGGTAGGTTGTGTGATATGATATGGCATTTATAACACGCCTGCACACAAGTGTTTAAGGCGCGATGACGCAAGCAAGGGGAGATCATAGGGAGGACAGAGACAACGATCTTACTAGGCCAAGTGACATTGAGATCGCGCAAGTGCTGGGTAGGGGGGAGGGAGGCAGTGCTGTACATGGGATCAAAACAATAACCAGAAGTACAGCCAGCGGGTGGCAGGTGCAAGGGTAAGTGCAGACAGCAGGTGCCTAAAAGTACAGGTAGGGGACTGTAGGGTTACAGATACAGACCCAAGTGCAAGGGTTGCCGGGAGACGGTGCAGGTGTGTAACTGGACAGGCAGGGACCTGGGCCCGAAATCAGAGGGTAGCCAGGTGACCAGTGCAGTATCAGACAGGAAATAAGCAGGGGAGAGGAAGAGAGAAGGTAGACTCGAAGAGGAAGATCTTGAGGTGCTTCCGGAACCGGAGATGGTTCTCAAGTTTCAGAGAGGCAGGGAGGCTGTTCCAGACGGAGGCCCCGGCCGAAGAAAGAGATCTACCACCAACTCGTTGCTTGGAGAAGCGACTGACCCTGAGGGAGGTGGAGGAGAGAAGAGCTAGAGTAGAAAGGTATTTACGAAGAAACCTTTGGCGGTATTGAGGACCCACGCCCCAGAAGGCCTTGTTGACCATGCAGAGGGTCTTGAACTTAATCCTCGCAACCACTGGGAGCCAATGCAGAGATTTCAGTGCTGTAGAGATACAACCCCTGGGCTTGAGGTCAAGGACAAGTCTCGCAGTCCTGTTCTGGACGAGTTGCAGATGGCGGAGAGTAGAAGCAGGCAGATTTAGAAAGAGGCTGTTGCAGTAGTCCAGCCTAGAAAGAACCAGAGCTCTAGAGACAGTGAGCTTCTGGATTTGGAACGAAGCCCACTTCTGCTGCAAATTATGTTCCACCGTCCGAAGAACACCTATGTTCGGCATAATATTAAAAACTTGTCCAAAATAAGTCGTCCTGCTCTGTGGAAGAACCATTTGTGGGGGCATGTACCACATCACCAGTATCTGTGTTGGTATGGTACGTGTTTTCAGTGACCGTATTATATACCCCTGTGGTTGTGGCCTGGTCCAAGTTGTTACTGTCGAATGGCCCGCTAAACAACATGGTAGCTTTTTGCCCAGGTTGTGCCTCCGATGCATCTTTTTTGTTAATATAAAAAACCTCAACGGTTTGGCAAAAAGGTAATTTTTGCTTGCTTGGATGGTTTAGATAAGTTAGAGCATCTCGCTGAGGTCAGCGCTGCCGTCAGCATTTCGTTGTACACGTTGTCGGTTGTAATGGGCTATGCAGGTGCCGAAGGAATATAATCTACTGTGCTCTCTCCATACTTTGTTAACTGCGTAAGAAAGCAGCCATGAATTCAAGGGGCAAACTGTGAGAAGCATGTTATAAACTGTTCAATAGCATAACCCAAGAAAAAGCATTTATTTACAGCACTGTCGGCAGCAATCTGGTGTACTGACACACTAACTCGTTGGGTTTCGTGCAGTAACAGTTAGCCAGAAAGAGGGGCCTGCAATTTCCTGAGCTCATTGAGGTAGCAGCTGATAAGGTGGACGGGGGGCTGACAGAGGTCTCAACGGTTACACCCCGACAGGAACACAAACACTGACACACTGACACAGTCCAAGGTATTTCTCAACAAAGGACCTGCTACAGGCAATGGAAACAATGAAGAGACTCTTGTGACACAACGTAGCAAGCAGAAACACTCTGCTGACAATCCTTTTAATTTAAACATTGTTATAATGTTAAGTCTTCAAGGACATGTACAATCTAGTTAAATGATCTCTACACGTCTGCGCAAATGCTGGAAGACCATAATTTCTGATGGTTGTGGATCTGCTTAGTCACCTGCTGTGCATATAGTCCGACATCTAGTGGTAATCGCAGAGTATTGCATCTCTTTTTTTCGAAGATCGAAAGGGACGTTGATGTAGGCGTGACTGAAACACTATCCGTGACATGTAGTGTACCCAAAATCCCTCACGTGTCGTGGTGTCACAGATGTTTTTTTCCGCCAACCTAGTTGGTTGCTTATGTGGAACTCGTAAAAAAGATTCATATTGCTTTGTTTAATCCCACGGCCTGCGGTGGTTCATTCATACTCGATCATCATCTTAACTGCTGTATCGTGGGTTTCCCGTTCGCCGACGCCTACATCTACAATGGCTCGGCGACCTTTCGACAGTGTGGCCTTGGCTCTCAGGCCTGGGCCTTACAGTAGGGTGAGTGGGGCCCTTCTTCGCTGATAATGCATTTCTTTCACCCTTCTCCTTTTCCTCTGTCTGGCTGCTGCTGACCTCTGCTATGGAGAGGACTCCTTTTAAGTTCTGTCCGTCTTGTAACGGCAAATTACCCTGGAAAGACACCCTTCACCAATGCAATATGTGTCTTCCTCGTGACCACGATGAGCGCTTGTGTAAGGCCTGTAAACTCTTTCGGCCTAAGATGCTGAAAGACAGGCGGGCTAAGTGGTGGGCACGCTACGCATGCCGAAAACCTTTCCCCAGCTGGCACTGTCGCTTCGGACGAGTAATCCATTGGCAGCCATGGCTCCGATTCGGAAGGAATCAACCTCTGTGGAGTCTACACGCTCTCATTTGCCTGGCCCGACCCAGATAGGCAGGCCGTCGGCACTGCTATGGGGAAGTCGCACCCCGGCGACAAGGGCACCCACACACCACGTGTACCTAAGCACACAACCCATAAGGCCTCTTCGGCGGGTTTGTCGAAGACCTAACGCCCGTAGGCCAGCCAAAAACTTCAGCTGTGCCTCCTGAACTTCGCGTTTTGAAGCCGTCCACGCAACCGCACCCACAGCATGCGAATGGGCATAAAGCCTGAACGCTGAAGGACCCGGTGGTGTCGCCGACCGCGGCAGCACCTACAGGCACGCCAAAATCCTCTATGCCACTGATAGCGCTTCCAAAGCTCCGCAAGAAGCTCTGTTACTGTTTTGGCGGCCGGGGACACCAGGAGAGCCCCTCTTTCCCGGGGGACTTTTCTGAGTCCCCCCATCCTCTTTGTAAGGCCTTACATAAGGGTTCACCCCCTTCTGAGCAGCCCTTTCCACACCCTGACCCTTCAGCTTCCTCACAATGAACCAGGGAGAGGTTTGAATAGTGTATGGCTAAGGTGGCTGAGTTAATCAACTTTTCAGACAAGTATGACAATGCCCTGAAGAGACATAGGAAGTGGCCTCATGCCCCATCCCCCCTGAATCTCGGAAACGTCCCTCCCCGGTGCCCAGTTTACTTCTTTGGAGGAACCACAGGAACACCACGTTAATATCTTTGGGGACGACCCCGAGGACCCGGGTCAGGATGTTTCTTAGACTGGTCTTAGTCATAAAGGTCAAAAACTCTATCAAGACCCAGACTGGGATTAGGCAGATGACCAGGGTTTGTGGCATACTCTGCCATATAACAATGACCCAGACGTCATCTGTCTGGGATCATCCCACTAGTCTGCAAAGAGATTTGTCGCTAGTTGACCAAATGCTGTTTTAACTACCTCTTAAAAAGGTCAGTCAACCATTTTAAAATTGCTATGCAAAAAGCCGCCCCTGACTCGGACTTCGTGGAGGACATCCTCCAAGAGAAAGCTCTGGTTAGCCAAGCCATTCCCTTATTAAATTCCATTAAAAGACACCTGACTTCTTTCTTACTGTACCCTTCCCTTATACGGGCAGTTAAGCCCTGTGTGGAAACATTATTTCGCCTGGACCCCTCTGATCCTCTCTACATTAGGGGTCATGCTACAGACAAGGATTGTAAAAAACATTATGCCTTTTGGTAAACGTGTCACTGCTTCTGCAGCTTACTCCACGAGGATTGCTAACACCACGCTCCTTGCGAGCCATGGTGATGTTCAGTGGGACCTAGTACAGGATGGCCTTCAGTAAGTTTAGAGCCTACCCGATCATGCCTGCTGGCGGTCATGACTGAAGGCAGACAAGTTACCCAAAATATCCTGAAGAACACTCTGGACTTAGCCGAAACTGCAGGGCGCACTCTTGCCCACGGAGCCCTACTCAAGCGGCATGCCTGGTTGAAGAACTCTGGGTTCAAACCCGAAACACAAGCTTCCTTAATTAATACATTTGTGGAGGAATTCAACCGATTCAGAAAGGCGGTCAACGACGCCCTAAAAACGGCAAAAAAGGAGCACAAGACATTAAAAGCACTTAGCCAGATTTCTGGTAAACCTTTTCACCAGCACAGTGGCACTAACGCCCTCCGACCCTTTCATGGCCAATCCTTCTCCCGCTCGCCCCAAAGTCAGTATGGCTCGGGGGGTGCCCCCTGGTCCTCCGGACAGGCCTCTTCTGGCAATTTGCAGTATCAGCAAAGAGGCTCTTGTAGGGGCGAGACCAGAGGTAGAAACTCTGCTTCCAGAGGCTACCCAGCCTCCGCTGCTAAGTGACTCGCCAGTACGGGTCCCCTCCCACGCTTCACCCGGTCAGGGGTCGCCTGTCATTTATCCACGTTTGGGAGGGGATCACATCAGATCAGTGGGTACTAAAGTCTGTCGCCCACGAGTACTGTATAGAGTTCCTCCGACCACCTTGCTATCACCCACCAAGAAGCAGACTCCTGTCGCCAGAGCACCTGCACATCTTGCTGGAATAAGTTCAGGTTCTGCTGGAAAAGGGCTCCATCGAAGTATTCCAAATTTTACAGGTAAACAAGGGTATTTATTCAGTGTACTTCCTTTCTCACCGTGCGCCCTGTTTTAGACCTGCAAACAAGTATGTCAAACCTCAAACAGAAAGTACCTCAGGTTCATGATTGAGGACACCCATTATCAGTTCAAGGTTCCCCCTTTTGGCATTGCCTCAGCACCAAGGGTGTTCACAAAGCTACTGGCGGTAGTGGTGGCTCACCTGCGCAGGCAGTCCATCCCAGTCTATCCCTGCCTCGACGACTGGCTCATAATGGGATTCGTACGTTACATGCCAGACAAATACCCAGAAGGCGGTAGATCTCCTCTTCAACCTAGGATTCTCCATCAATGTAAAGAACTCCAGCTTGACTCCCCAGACAAGTCAAAGTTTCTGGGGGCTCTGATTTGAACAGAAGATTGGCTCGTCTTCCCCTCCAACAAGAGGATCCACAACATGCTGTTCCAGATCCCTCACTATGTAGCCAGTCTCCAGGTAACCCACCGTACGCAAGGCCATGCAGCTGCTGGGGATGATGGCTTCCTGCGTTTTCCTAATTCCTCATGCTCATCTGGGCATGCACTCCATGCAAGAGTGGCTCTTGAGCCAATGCTGTCAGGCCGGCGGCCGGTGGGACGATCTATTGGTTGTCTCGACAGCCCTAATTTAGTCTCTGCAGTGGTAGCCAAGGGAGAACCTCCTACTGGGGTGCTCACAACCTTCAACAAACAGTGCACGGTGTGTGGTCTCCAGCAGCAGCGTCCAATCACATCAACCTGTTGGAACTGCTAGCAGTGTTCAAGGCGCTGAAGGCTTTCCAGACACACCTCCAGGGGAAGACAGTTCTAGTCCTCACTGACAGTACCATGACCATGTACTACTTGAACAAACAAGGGGGCACTCACTCTCTAGGGATATGCAGACTGTCCCATAACATCTGAAAGTGGGCACTCAAACACAATATGTTCCTCCTCTCAACATGTTCCAGGGAAACTCAATCTTCTGGTAGACGTACTCAGCAGAGATCCCCCCCCCATACGTAGAGCCAGAGTGGCGGCTACAAGAGGACATTTTACTCAACGTCTTTGCAGAATGGGGCTTCACAGAGATCGATTTGTTCGCTCACCACTCTGGAAAACGCCCAATGCCCAGGCTACACCTCCAGATACCCACAGAACCGCTCCAAGGGGAGCGGTGTCTGGATAACAGGTCAGAGAGATTTGCCTACACTTTTCCCCCTGTTTCCCCGCCTCAACAGGATAGTGCACAAAATGCACCAGGAATCGGTCACAATGATCCTGGTTGCCCCGATGTGGGCCCACTAGCCTTAGTTCTCCCCTCTCATGGCAATGTCGGTCTCACCTGCCAGGAAACTGCCATGCCCTTACAACATGCAGTCCCAAGATCATGGAGTGACATTACATCCATGCCTTCAAACCCTCAAATTAGCAGTCTGGATCCTGAAGTCATCGAGTTAAGGGACCTTCAACTCCCTCAGAGATGCATGGACATACTCATCACGAAAACCTACCACCAGACATTGTTACTGCAGTAAATGTGTTTTTTTTACCTGGTGTAATGCCAAGGGCGTCAATCCTATTGATTGCTCTCCTAAAGACATTGTCCTTTACCTAACTCACCTGTTAGATTCATGACTGGTTTTTAATGCTCTAAAGGTCCAGTTAGCAGCTCTCACAGCATAGACCACGCCCCAAAGCAAATTCTTGTGGTGGAAAATTCCAGTGATTAAAGCCTTTATGGAGAGGGTAATGAGACTTCATCCCTCTATCTCCAACCCAGCTCCTGGATGGGACCCGAATGTTGTCCTTACCAGACTAATGGGACCTCCCTTTGAACTAGGGCTAGCCTTAAGGCGCTCACCTAGAAGACTGCCTTCCTAGTGGCCATAACTTCTATAAGAAGAGTTGGTGAACTGCAGCTCCCTTCAGTTTAGGACCCATTTGTTACGATTCACAAGGACAAGGTGGTTTAGCACACGCACCCATGCTTTGCGCCCAAATGTATCTCAAAAGTTCCAAGTGAACAAGTCCATCAAACTACCAACCTTCTTCCAAAATCCCACTAATGTGGCAGAAAGGAGCCTCCACACACTGTGTGCGAGGAGAGCAGTGATTTACTATCTGGAAAAAACAAAGCCACTAACTGTGGCAGCTGCTAGAGAAGGGGGCCCGGTCTCTAAATCAGCAATTTCCAAGTGGATTGTAAACTGCACTTTCACTCTTGCCAAGAGAGATCTGCCCTCGATGCGTAAAGCGCACTTGACTCTGGACTACCATAGCATTCATTGCAAATGCTCCTCTAGATTCCATTTGCAAAGCAGCAACCCGGAGTTCTGTTCACACGTTTACACAACACTACTACCTAGATGTACACTTTAGGTCTGATTCTCAGGTGGGACAAGCAGTGCCAAGACATCTCTTGGCTACTGTTCCTTCACACAACCCACCAACATATCTGGGTAATGCTTGCTAGTCTATGCACAGCATGCGACTCTAAGCAGATCCACAAGCATCAGAAAATATGCATTACTCACCGTAATCGTATTTCTGATGATTGTAGCTGCTTAGATTCACATGTGCCTACCCTTCCTTCCCCTCTTGAAGTAAAAGGAACATAGACTTCTTACACCTTCTCTCTTCTCACACAGACTATAAGACTCCCTCATGGCAGAAAAAAACAACCGGTGGGACTTCGACGCATGAGGAACTTTGGGTACACTACACGTCACGTTGGGGACAGTGTTAGTCACACACGCCCATGTCGACATCCCTTTCGATCTTCGAAAAAAAGAATCACTAATCTGTGATTACCACTAGATGTCAGATTATATGCACAGTATTTGAATTTAAGCAGATACAATCATCAGAAATACAATTAGTGATTAATGTATGTCATTTTCTTGTTCAAAATATTAATTTGATTGAAGATCTGTGTCCTAAATACAAAGTTGTAGAAAGGAGTCCAATTACGTTTGCTATTAAATTAATAGACTTGCCTGTAAATTACTGTTTTGGTTCATATGGAATATGGAGTGACTCCAAAATAACTGAAATTAAGTGGAATGCTTAAGTCTAATATCTGAAATGGTATGTGTCCATTTAATCATCTCGTTATGGCTCGCTTAATACTTTTGGTAAATGAAGATCTCTGGTTACTTCTAGTCCATGAATTGTTCCCGATAAACAAAGGTCTTCTAGAGAGGCTGTGTTTCATTTTGAAGTTTCTGGAGCTGATTGGTTCTCTGTTCTGCTAGCTTTGGTTTGCGCCATAACTGTACGTGCCATTGGGACAAAATTTCCTCTAAAGGGAAGCCATTGGCCATCAAGTTCCGTTGTGCGCAATGGCATTCTGTCTCTACCATATAAGAGTATGTTGCGAACCGACTGAATTGAAAATTGATATTTTGTGATCAAATGTCATGTACCCTGCATAGAGGTACAACAGAAACATGTTCTACTAGGTAAGTGACAGTGATAAGAGGTAAAGTGTGCCACAAAGATTGACTGAAAGGGGGATAAGAAGGACATTATAAAATGGTGCAAAAAACTCACCATTTAGTGTGTAGAAGGGTAATCTTTTTTCCCATGGCAGTGTTTTGGCAAGCACGTGGCTGCATACTTATTTGGCGCGAGCTTTGTGAATGCTGTTGATGGCCCCGTTTCCATCTTTCAGTACACTGACTATGTTAGATCCTTGCCTTGCGAAAACTATTTTGAAAATCTATTTCCGTCTCGTGGCAAAGGAGCAATAGACATACCTGCGTGCATGGTGAATCTGTGCAGGCTTGAAAAGGAAAGGTTGGATGAGTAGATACATAATGTGGCTCCTACAAGGTGAAATAAGAGTGCAAGACGAACTGGCTACAAAAGTAACTGAAGTGTATCATGATCTCTAGATCTAAAACGTTTCAGGGCTGGTGTCTTTAATAATTTTGTTTACCGTGATACCAGCGACCACGGCACTGGACGGTGCTCATACGTTGGAGAGAGTTAGCACAGTAATTACTGGAGTGGAAGGTTTGGCTGGCGTAGCCTTGTGGTTACATAATGCCGTTGGGGTTAAACAGTTGCCCTTGATTAAACTGCGAGGTAAAGTAAGCCCCTATTTTGTATTATACTTTTGTAATTAATATAATAAGCTTTCAGTGCTTAGAAACGTGTCCGTGCCGTGGTTGAGCCAGGTGTTAACCTTAAGAGAATAGATCAGCTAGATGTGTTCTTAATGCTGCTAGTAATGACAACAATATTGGCTCCTTGAAAAACCTGAGTCGGAGGGAGATTTTGTTGAATGACCGAGACTGCAAGGCATTCTAGTTTAGTGGCTCTTGCATTAATTGGCAGTGATTTCATCTGAGGGCCTTCATTCGAAACAAGTAAAAAAAAGTCGAATAGACTGGAGACAGTACAGGTAGGCCATCAAAGTATAAAGGGCCATTGTCGGCCAGTACAACCCATAAACTGGCATTGGGTTTATTTTGTGGGGATGTAGCCACAACATGGACAGCACAAGGCTTTTCTCCACAAAACACTGCAAGAAAAATGTCTGCAAGAAAAATAGGAAATTGAGCCCAAAGATGAGTAATTTTCTATGTTCCTGGCAGTGTGCATGTGACTGCAGTGGAACGATGACTAGGTGGCAGATGGCTCTCCGGGTGAGCAGATTGTTTGGTGTGACAGTCCAAAAAGTTCCTTTATAATTCGTACTTTTATAGATGCATTTAGTACACAATGGGTCTCAACACAAGATGGGCGGTGCAGATACAATGTGGCAGTATTAATGTATACTGCCTCATTTCCTTTCCGCCCAACTATAACTTTGGTGGAAAGTGGAGGATTCACCTCCAGCTATGAGCTGGAGGTAAATCCGTCAGTTTTCTGCTAAATCTTGGCAGAATTACTGGCACACATGCCATTGAGTTCTATGGACTTAACAAAAATGGGGATTTACACCACCACTGCCACTTGTAATCTGGCAGTAATACCCTAGACCAAGTGGCAGTAATGGTCATATAGTTTGCCATCTGGGTGGATTTACCACGCAGATACCACCAAACTCATAATGAGCCCCAATGTGACTGACTTCACCCTGCAAGCCTGCTGTTATGGTATATTATTGACGACTTTATTAGCTTGAGCAATGGGACTTTACTTTAGTATATTATTGTTTTTAAGGAAATGTATGAAAACTGTATTCAAGAAATTTGAAAAATATTTCAATGCAATATTGATACCTTGTTTAATTATGGGATTTTATGTCCATGTTTTATGGTTACCAGTTTTACTAAAGCCTGTGATATATACAGGCCACAAAATCTGCACTCGCCATTGGCTAGTGATAATGGATCCATGGCGAGTAAGAAACAGTGTGCTGGTTATGTAGAGTATTAAGTGGACAAGTAACTTTTTATGCCTAGCTAGTAGCTTCCAACTTTGTTGACCCATGGAATTTTTAGATGTGATTTGATTATTCTAGTTTTCCTGCATACAATTAAAAAATTTAGGTATATAAGTAGTCTACTAGAAATGTTCCATAATATATTAGAGTAGAATTAAATTGTGTACTAGCAAACTGGTTGTTAATTCGAAAAGAGTAGTAATTTTTTTCCAACCGGGAGTTTACTGGGATCGCCATGTCATGAGGAGGAGCTGACTGGCGTGGTGCATGTCCTCTGGAGTGACCTATTTGTAGTAGGTGAAGGACACCAACCATACCTATCGACACTCACTAATCTGCAGATGAGACGCCTCTTTTTTTCATGCGCAAGTAAACATTTTATCCCTTGCGGTTGTCACTAACAAACGGGAGGAAGAATTACATTACAGATGTTCAATGTTGTAGAGGAGGTCTCAAGCACGACCCACACTCCAACCGTCCATTTTGAAGTACCAGGAACATTCACGCCGAAATATGTGACGTATGATGAGCAAATAAACCAGCAGAGAGCCGCAGTGGGGCTCTGTCCAGTACCTATCAAAAGAACAGCACCTGTTGAAGTACTGACACCTAAGAAAACCTGGACAGTAAGGTACCCATTGAGAAAGCCGTATTGACAAATGAAACAAAATGAAGTGTCAGAGCACAGTCCCTGAAGAAGCTAAAAAGATACTGAAGGAAGACGAATGGTGATGTCACAAGAACCCGGACTGACTCTCACATATAAGATATGATGACCTGCGAATTATGAAAAAAGACGAAACACCATGGATAAGGGACATCAACCTAAAGGTGAAATAACAATGTCAAAATGTTAGAAGCTTATGCCATGAGCACAATGAAGATATTTAGTTAGTTTACATGTGTACATATGCTTGGAACTGCAAGAAGCAAAGAATCGTGAGGCTTGCTTATGCTTAGTAGTAAGATATATTGCGGCAAGCGCCACCTATACGTATCTACCTCCAAAAGGAGCACTTCATATAAATATACTTCCACTATGCACAAGAGCAGAATCAACCAAAGGTTACTAAAGGTCTCAGGAGAAGAGCCCCTCAGCAGGCAAATCGGAAAACTAAAGACAGAAAGAAAATGACACATGCAAATCGTGCCAAGAAGCCAAGGTCGTATCGGCTGAAATAGACCAACAGTGGATACAAATAATGAAGCAAAGAACAAAGTATCCTATTCTGAAAGGTCAAGATAAGCCATAGAAGGCAGATGGTTGGCAAAACTAAATCAAATACATGAATTGCATGAAGAATTAGAAGATTTCACGGTGTCCAAATCACGTAACCAGCCAAGCGAGAAGGGATGAAACTTGCACACCTACGCGTGGCCTCGTGCCATGCACAGATATCTTAACTTTTCCAGACTGAGAAGCAGTCTCGAGGCCAACCACAAAGAAATAATGGACACATGACCACTGAGGTGATGATTGATTGTAGCAATAATTGGAGGAAGGCTGGGGGTGCAGTCGAGCTCCCTGCACCTAGCCGGCTATTCTGTACGCTGCTAAGCTAATGGAAAAGTATGAGTGGGGTTGTTGCCAACCCAATCATAGGGTAACAAGTAATCTAGGGTCCTGTAGTTAGCAGAACCAATGAGACGTCTTACTTTTAGTGACGTCTACAGTAGCCATTTTGAAGGTGGGGCTTAGATGCCCCATCTGACAGTTTGTCCAATCCTCTCACTCCGTTACCATATACAGATATAGTACCTAATATTAAAGTTGCCTTCCTAGAACCAGTAGAATTGCATGCAACACTTTAAGCATTACACGTCAGTGATGACAAGTTTTTAGTATAAAAGATGTGCTTTTTATGAAGTTTGTTGGAGTTGTTGAAGCGAGAAGGAAGATCGAGCGATTGCTGATATTCATGAACTCCCTGTTTTTTGTACTTGTCATTAAACGGACTCCCTTTGCCAAACCATTGAGTTGTCATTGATTTGATGCTAGATTATTAATCTGCATCCCCATCCATCTCACGGGTGCTGCTACTCATCTTAAAGTGC
Source organism: Ambystoma mexicanum (assembly GCF_040938575.1). Classification (NCBI taxonomy): domain Eukaryota; kingdom Metazoa; phylum Chordata; class Amphibia; order Caudata; family Ambystomatidae; genus Ambystoma; species Ambystoma mexicanum. The sequence goes on along the minus strand of NC_090923.1, from coordinate 1,471,686,800 downwards.
TATTGGGCAACCCCCAGCTTTATGGGCCGGTTGGGGTCCTAGTGCACACTTGGTAGCAGGGAGAGGATAATTTATCGACTATCGATTAGTTAAGGCACCCATTGACCGACATAAAGTAACGCTAGGTCCTCTGCAATATCACATGTCCTTTGCCATCCGGCTAAGTAGGCCGAGAAGCTCCCTGTAGATAGTGGCTAGACTAAATTGTAAATCCTGCAGGTTGAAGTCTGAAGGAACCTGTGTTTTCGCCCACAAACCCCTTCCCAGTTCTACGAGCAGCCGATCGAGCGAAAAGCAGGAGAGGTGGTGACGAAGGCAGCAGTGATCCCGAGGATCCAGAGAGGGAAAAAATGCTAACGGTGAATGAAAAAGACTAAAAGCTTTGGCAAAATGTTGCATGCCTTAGAACAAGTAAGGGAAGGTAATGGAGGGAGGAGGGACAAAAATATAAAGTTAGAGTACAATATATATATATATATGTATATGTGTGTGTGACTTGAGGGTGACGAGCAATAGATAAAGGTACCGCGGGAGGATACCCAAGCAATAGAGGGAGGATACGGCCAAATACCTACACTTTGAATGCAGGCTTCTTCTAACCGCTATATTAAAGTCCTGAAAAAATAGGGTGCAGTAGAAAACCAGAAGCGATCTGAAAGGGATGGGCTTACATTCCAATGTCGGAATAATAGGGGCAGGAGATTTGTGTAGCCGGCTGGATTCTGTCACGTCTGTCTTGTGTTTTTTTTCTTTCTTTTCTTTGACGTCCTAGAATAAGAATTTTTTTTGGGAGGAATGAACATGAAAATTACGCGATTGTTTAGCTAAGATATTGTATAATATGAATTGATGGTGGTTGTTGTTTGTAAAAGAAAAATATTTTTTGTGAAAAAAACAGTATTGGAGCTTTTAACGATTGGTGCTCACTCGTATTGTTGGGGTTGGTTAAGAAGTGTAAAAGCTTAACAAAGTGTTTATATAAAGAGAAGGCGAACAGATTTAAGCATGGAAGACGTTACACCATTAATACACTTGTGCAAGCAGTTGCCAAAACATGCACCTAAGCTGAAAAAGTACAGTGCAGAATGGGTTAAAATTTTGAATATTGAAGCATTTATAAACACGCACACAACAAACCGAATCGTATCCTGGTGCAGATGGAACAAAAAGATGACACTCAGAAGGCCAGAGAGACCAACTAGGTAGACAATACTATACAGCAAACAAAAATAATCAGGATCACAGATTTATTTAAAGAGATTGAGTTTTGAGACCTGCTCTAAAGGTCATCAGGGAGTTGGCTTGTCTCAGATATAGCGGAAGACTGTTCCACAATCTGGGCCCAGTCACTGAAAAACACTGATCTCCCCTAGACCTATACTTCATCCTAGGAATTACAAGAAGGAAGTGATCCTCCAACCTAAGAGTGTGAGTAGGTTGGTATCGTCTCAGTTTGTCTATTAGATATGCTGGTGCCATGTCATGCGGGCATCGATAAACCAGACAACTGGTCTTCAATTTAATCCGATCTTCGACTGTCAACCAGTGTAGTGATCAACAGAAAACGGATGTGGGAGTATTTTTTGGTACACCAAAGACCAGTCCGACTCCAGCATTTTGGCTTTCTGGAGACGATGGATTTGATTACTTGGTGCTCCGGCCAGAAGACCATTGCAGTAATCAAGATTTGAATTAACCAGTGCTCCCACCAATACAGCATGATCTACTTTAGGCACGTAGGGTAGATCTTAACGCAAGAGGCGAATGTTATAGAATACGGACTGTACCTTGGCTGAGACCTGGGTGTTACATCCCAGGTCACTCTGCCAAATACAGCCCAAATTCTTAACCTTGGTGTAATATTTAAGGCTAGCCCCCAAAAACTGAGGAAGAGGGGGACATTTACCCATTTTATTTGAGTTCAATTGCAGCCAATTTTCCTCCATCCAGGTGCTATCTCGTCTAGACAACTAGTGACCACAGTAAGAGCATCCTCTACATCAAGTCTGATGTACAGCTGAGTATCATCAGCATAAGAGTGAAACCTTAGGTTATATTTTTCCAAGATGTTCATCAAAGCACAGAGGTAAATATTAAACAAGAGTGGGGAAAGAGCTGATCCCTGTAGCACCCCAAGACACTGAGAAAGTATTTCTGAGAGAAATCCCCCTACTCAAACACTTTGCTGACGGTCGGTAAGAAAAGATGTAAACCATTGGAGTGCCCCGGGTCCCACATTGATTAGGTTTTTAGGCGATCTAGCAAAATACTATGATCCACCGTATCGAATGCAGCTGAGAGATCGAGCATTACAAGCATGGAAAGTTTCCCAGACCGCCGTGAGTGCAGTCTGTCCCGTGCAGTGGACGGAAGCCCGACTGTAAAGGATGGAGTAGGCAGTGATCTTCAACAAAGTCCTGTAACTGTTTAGTCACTACTTTCTCAAAAATGTTGCCAGGCCAGGGAAGACCCGCAATAGGGCGATAATTGCCATAGTCTTCTGGATCCAGTCCAGTTTTTTTTAACAAGGGAGGAACAATCGACATTTTCAAAGCATCTGGGACAAGTCCCTGAGCAAGAGAGAGGTTAATGAACTTAGTCATAAAAGGTGTTAGTTCCAGACAAAGTTGTTTGGCAACCAAAGCTGGCAATGGAAAAAAGGAATCATTTGTGGGTTTAAGCTCGGATAGAAGTCGTGTAATATCCTCAGCTGAAACTTGCTTAAAATCAAACTGGATTTTTTGTCCCACATAATCTATAGTAGAGCTAGACACCACAGATTCCAAGATTGTATCTTGCTTTCTATGGGACCGGATATTTTCTTGGATATTGAAAATGTTATCTCTGAAAAAATTTAGACCATTGCCATGATTTACAGATGAGGTCTTCACTGGTGCATGGGTGCTTGGATTAACAAAATTAGCAATGGTTTTAAACAATTTTTTAGGGTGGTTTATTGCAGATGAAATTTTAGTCGATAAAAAGAGCGATTTAGCTGTAAACAGTGCCTTTTTTATAGCTAGAGATTTTCTCAACCCCATAGGAACCATCTTTATTCACATGTGTTACTCAGCACCCTCCGTGCAGTGACACAGGGGTGTCGTAGCAACCCCCAAACAGACTTCATACCCTGGGACTGACTACTGTCTCCCAGGGCATGTAAAGTCCCAATTGACTTTACTAGTCAATGTTTATGAACTAAACCAGTACAACCCATCTTACTATGGATGTACTGGAAAGGGTTAATAGTTTTTCCCCTATGTTCATTTTCGAGGGGGTACCGTACAGTCCCTCTCTCTAAAGTTTCTGGCTGGTGGCAGTGGTTACTACTGTAAATATTCAACCGCAAATATTTCCCTATGGGATTTTCCCATTGTTCGAGGCTACCACTTTTTCTGACAGCCTCCAACATACCGCCGGTTTATTTTTATATTAACTTTACTCTGGTAGGTTTTATTTGCCAGAACATTAATATAACTTCTTTCTCTAAACTCCTAACCCAGGTCGAGGATCCTTTGTTCGTCCTTTTGGCGGGCTTCTGCCAAGAAGCCCTCCTTTCGGCGCCACAGAGTCTGGGGTGGGTCCATTGTGTGGGAGGGGGAGTAGGACCTCTGGACAGGGTTGCCTCAGCAACCCATGTCGCACTCTATCCTGATAGGCTGGAGGGTCTCCCGCCAAGGATGACCACTCCACTGTGTGAGTGACAACTAGGCTGTATGAATGGGGCTCTTTTTGCATAAAAGCAGCCTGAAGACTGGAAGAGCAAGACGTCGCTACTGGAACTAAGAAGCCGAAGAAGAGAGAAGCCAAAGACATCTGCAACGACTGAACCACCGGTGAAGCCCTGCTGCAGCGTCTCACCACTTTTCTCCACACGACGAGAGAAGCTCTTCATCTGCAAGAGCCTTCTTCCCTTGAGCTGGTGGGGCCAACCAGTTTGCCAATCACCTTCCTGGACCTGCCTTGGTCGAATCGCCAGTACCCGGTACTCGGAGGCCGGATAGCCAGCCACAAATCCACCCAGACCGCGATTTAAAGGAGCTTACCTTTTATTCGTCGGGCAGCACTGCGGCTGGTTTCATCCCTGGGTAGTGCAGTAACTCGAACCTTCCTCCACGACGAGAGCCTTTCTTCCTCTGCTGGATCCCCTGAACTGCAGGAACTACCAGGAACAACCGCCACCACAGGAGCCACTTCTTCATTTTAAAGGTACATTGTTCCGCCAGGCCGCCCTTTCTTCGCGGTAGAGCTAAAGGTGTTTTAAATCCTTTACCTACCTGTTGGGTTGGCCGCCCCTCTCTTAACATTGTCTTTCACCTTCTGCATCCACCTTTTCAAAATAGTTAACTAAAGATTTGACTGCAGCTACAAGAACAGTTTGCTCCTGGGCCCTTGCCCTGTACCACTGGCACAGGCCTTTTGACTCTGGCTACATTTGTTAGAACTGCCTTCGTTAGATTGCTTCTCAGCTAGAACTGTGTTGATGCACCTACTTCTTATAACCCCCTTTTCTTCCCCTTTCTAAACCTTGTGAAGTGCCATTTTGCTCAGTTTTCATTTAAGTATATTCTATACTGATGCACTGTCTTGCTTAAACTGGTTCACAAACTTATGGGAATTGTTGCTAGGGTGTGTAAGAAGATATTTCTGTATAACTTGTGCTTTCCCTCCCTTGTGAGAAATTGTTAGAGTATCCCTTGTGTGTGGTTTCTACTGTGCCGTTTTGCTCACTTTTCATTCTGGTTCACTTACTCTACAATTTAACTAGGGAGTGCGTATATTTTTCGTTGACTTATTTTAACTTGCTTGATGACTGTGATAAATGTGTTTTACTAGAAATGTATAAAATAACTATATATTTACTTTTTAATACAAAGCTTTGGTCAGTGTTTCCTTGTGCCATAGTACTGTAGGCCTATTGTGTAAACCCTGAATACTGCTCATCTCCCTCTTGAGATAAGTCTGACTGCTCAGCCACAGCTACCAACTAAATCTTTGTGATACAGACTAATACCAAAGGGAATTTATTGCTCTCACCTGTAGTCCTAAGGTTCTTTAGTGCTCCCCAAGGGAACTGCACAGGATTCTGCCTAACAAGAAGCAGTGAATAGTCAGCGTGCTATTCTTTCATTTAATTGAAGACTGCCCAGATCTTGTCGGGAGACACACTGACATCTTCACATTTCTTTGAGATCCAGTAAACACAGAAAGTTTGAGCGTAATCCTGAACAGACTCATAATTCAGGTTGCTCTTCACACACGAGATCACAGAAGTTGCTCACAGTAAGTGCCGAAAAGTTCTTTTCAAAGCACAGGCAAGACAAATGTCCCTGTCACCAGAAGATAGCAGATTGGCGAGCAATGTCATCTTTCGCCTAATTGAGGATTTTCCAGTAATTGTGGGGAGGCCTGCCGGTGTTGATGTCCCCACTTTCATCAGAGACCCAGCTAATTCTACATAGATGAGCATGCTCCTGCATGGTACTGTGATGCAAGTAAAATTTTCTAATCATCAGAATTTCCGGAGGGGACTGTAAGACTTTCCGCTGAGGTACAGATCGAGAAAGTGTTGCAGACACTTCACTCTTGTTATACTGTCAAGGACACGACATGTCTTCTGGAGTGAAACAGATGAGAGGAATCAATTGGGAGCTTGTGTATTTTGAACACGTACAGTAAAAAAGGACTTGCTTAACCTATTGCCTTAATTGACATTTTTTAATATACAGAAAAGAGAACTGTATCCAGAGACAATAGACAATCCATTGTCAGGACAATAAATCTTAGAAGGGAGCAAGCTACGACCTTCAAATAATAAGGCAGTCCTAGTGGCATCTTGTCAAATAAAAAGGGCCTATACTAAGAAAAACCTATTGCCAATCCTTACAGCTAATACCATGAAAAAGTGTGGGGTAGTGTTCACAAGAAAGAATTGTTCACAAATGATAAGTCAGGATGCGGTAGCCGGGGTTCTCTCTTTCCCACTTTTTGAGCACGGGATAAGACTGGACTCCTGAGCACTGCACATACGCGTGCTTTCCCGGCACGAGACAACAGTTCTGCTCTCAGCTATCGTCGGCTGTCTCTTTTTTCTACAAAAAGTCTCTTGCCTCTGAGGATCTGATGTGTTCAAAATAATAAACAAAAAGTTCCTTTCCCAATGTACGTTGGGTGATAACTTTTCACCCCTGGTTCCCCCTCTTCTGGGCTCAGACCCCTTTCAAATATCAGCCTCCCTACGTCAGGTTCACTAAGGGTTTACTCCAAACAATTCCACCTGTAGCATTCAAAAGCCTTCATGTCTTTTTAAAACAGTTCACTGTGCGCATCCCTCTGTCGGGTTAATTCCTTTCAACATACTGTTCATAGGGACTTGAGACTTCACCCCTTTCCATCGGGGGTATATGTTCTTTCATTGCAAGTCCTTTTTATGACTGCCTTTTAAATGAGTACAAAATTTGCGAAAACGGTCATTGAATGTATTTATTTTTTGGGACCCCCCCCCCGGGCCTCCGCCACTGCTTATTTTGAGCTATTCCCGACCCCCCCAACCCCTTATCTGTCCTTTCCCACCCCCAAACATTTTCCGATGACCTTTTTTGTAATTTTATCCTTGTTTAAAAGGCAGGCGTAAAAATGACTGTCAATTAAACATTATACCTCCATCAGCATCTCTCCGTTGGGTTCACTCTTGACAATTCTTTGCCAATCATCTAGTTCGTTCTCTTTTCTCACTATGCAGGATTCATCTCCCTTAGCTTTCCAATTACGTGCGGGTCAAAGACTTTCGACTGTACAGGGGGTTTTGCTAGACCTCTGTATGACCAATTTGACCTTTTCCTTGCAGCTCTCCCAGGGCCTTCTGGTTTGGGTAGTTTCAACATACATGGGATTAACCAGAGTGTCTCGAGTGAGCACCCATGTGGTGCCGGACCTCTCTGCAGCCTTAATGTTAATGGTTCTTTACACTTTCCTTAAATTGCCACTTTTTTAAACTTTTGTTCAAGACAGTTCGGTTTCTTATCGGCTTTCCTCTCGACTCACCGGCTGTGATCAACCGCTTGGCTTTTCTTGTATCTGGAGTCAAGGCCGTTACCACGTTAGCAGGCGTCTCTCTCCGTCCTGCTTATCAGCGTAGGCATGCTCCTTGTACCGTTGGCATCTGCTGCAAAACATGCTATTGTTCGCAGTCTTACGTTTCCTTCTCTGGAGGCTTCACGGGTCTGGGTCGGAAAGGCCAAGGTCGCTTCACTCCTCGTCTCCCTTTTGATTCTCTCCGCCTTTATCCTCCTCTTGAACTGCCGTGCTTGGATAGCTCTCTCGTCGTGCGGTCTGCCTTGCTTGTAGTGTGCTCTCGTGTTCCACCTTTTACCCCTGTGGGGAAGGGAAAGGGCTGTCAAGCGTGTGTGATTCTGGTTAATTGCCTGACCCTGTCTGACCCTTGTGGTGTGACATGACGGGTAAATGGCTCTAGTGTTATTCCGTTGTCTTTCGTGGTGTAAGAAACTGTTTGTGTCGGAAAAAGGATGGGGGGGTAGAGTTGAGTAACCTATGTGGTAGGCTGGGGAAACCATTTTATTTGTGAGTGTGGGTGGGTCTGGACAAGGCAATGACACTCAGAGTTAGGGGGGCATTCAGAGTTGGATGGCAAAAGTAAAATCGTCAGTATTTGCAAATACCCTGGATGTTACCGACCACCCAATTCAGGGTTCAAATACTATTGGTGGTATTCCATGGGAAGACCAGCAGTGGTATTTTAGGCAGACGTTTTACAGATAATCCACCTACCTTTACCTTTAACTTGATGGTGTAGGTATAAAATCGAAACTGGCCCTACATTTTAAAAAATGTTTTACTGTACATAATGGAAGGTGCTTCCCTTCAATGGCGTGAAAAAGGATTTTACAAATGGCCATGTTGAGGTGGTTAAAAGGTGGGCTTCTCTAATTGCCTCCTCTCACACCATACCCATATAATGCATAAAAGGGCTAGACTTATCCCTTATGTGCTTAATGAAAATCAACACTAGGGATATGAGCCAGTCCTCATTTCTCCCTTTACATTGATGCTGAAAATGGCTGAAAAGAAATGTAAAATGTTTAAAAAAAACTAATTTACATTACCACCATCTGAGGTGGTATTTCTCAAATAGCATTGGAGGTACTCCAGAAATACCACGTCTGCTCGTGGTCAATTTTGAGTAGGGCAGATTACCACAGTTGGAGCTGGTAACTTTCTTCAGCAGTATTAAAACAAAAATCTGCCCAACTCTGAATGTGTCCCCTTAGTTTGTAGTCTTCTAATTATTAATTCCTGAACATTACATCTTTCTGTGTGTGTTTTCAACTGTGTCCAAAGGTAAGTACCACAAACATTTACAGCAGCCATTTCTATAACCATGATTATAACCATGGTCCCCTTCAAACTCAAAATTCTAGACCGGCAACATTTGCTAGACAATCTGACTTCAGACCGAAACATACACTGAAACAGCACTACTTGACCTAAAAATCAAATGCGCGTCTTGGGGAATCTAGCCATTATTCTACTTTTGGATCTCTGTGCAGCATTTGACCTTGCTGTGACACCCTCTGCCAGCACCTCAGTTCTCACTTCCACTTTTTGCCTGCGGCCACAACCGGGATTAATTCCTTCCTCAGTGATCGCACCTAAAGGGTATTCATTGATGAGGCTGCCGCCCATCTCATCTTGGTTCCCTTTTGCGTCCCGTAAGGCTCCTGTCTCTCCCCCTCGTTCTACAATACCTGCACAAAGCCACTCATTGATTTGCTTGACTCCCTCGGAATCATTTACACTAACTTTGCAGATGACACGCAAATCCTCATTCCTATCTCAGGCAATCACACCTGCGACTCTGTCTCTATAAACCGATTTGACAGTATCTGTCTCTATAAACCGATTTTACAGTATCATACAGCACAGGATGGCTTCCTACAATCTTTGTCTGAACAATGACAAAACAGACTTGCTCAATGCAGGTTCACAGCATTCTCCGCCTTCTGCATGGATGGCTGTGACATAACGGTCCTAAAGCGTGTTAAAGCCCTAGGTGTACATCTTGAAGCAGAGCTGTCCATGACGAGTCATATTAATGCACTAGCATCAACCACAGCCCTTACCTCTGAACTCCTATCCCTGAGTAGACAATTTCTCTCTTCCAGCAATTGCCTTATACTCACCAGAGCACTCCTGCTCAGCAAACTGGACTAGTGCAACTTTCTACTCATGGGTACCACTGCAACTAACTTGTCTAAACTCCAGAGCCAAGCCATGCACGCTGCTCTGGGCGTAACGGAGCAGAACACATTTCCACAACCAGACGAGGTGTCCACTGGCTACCCATTAAAGCCTGTATTGGACTTTAAAAAGCTATCGCACACCGCTGCATCTACGAAGAAGCTCCAAAATACCTCAACATTATCACCACGCAACATCATGTGAGCTCACTAAGAGCAGCTTCCAGTACCGCACTACGCATTTCTCGCTACAGAAAGTATAGAGCAAGTGGCATCAGCTTCTGTGTCACAGCACCCACCCTTTGAAATTCTTTACCATTGTTCAGTAGAAATGAACAGATGTACACAACCTTAAAAAAATGGTAAAAACCTGGCTGTTAACAAAAACGACTGACCTTTTACGATCTCTCACATCTACCAATTCAGTTCCAACGCAGTGATACCCACAGGTCTGGGCGTTACATAAATGTAATATATATATATATAAGTAACATCCATGGGTGCTATTCAGGGTGCTATTAAACTTTTTGTATGAACACACTGGTGATCAAGAAATTCACCAGAAGATAGGGGAAGCATTCGTACAAAGTCAAACCAAGGACCAACTATAATAAGATATGGACCCTTACTTCTTCGGCAAATAGGAGTGATAAGCTTCTCTGGCTTGTAACTGCCCAATGGTGTATGGGAAGCAGTTGTGCCAACATTACCATCCATACATTGGATCTGTTATTTAAATGTATACATTGGCATTGGTCGGTATGAACATGCCTCTGCAGCCTAGACGCCTCTCCCTCTTACTCACTCTGGAGGCCTGTGTGTGGGGGCCATCCAGGCAGATCTACAACATTGCTGACATCAAGACGAATGCCTCGCTTCATTTACTAAGAATATGAGCAGGCTTTGCAGCACTCTGTTCCTTTGTGGCAGGCTAGATTCTGAAGGATTTCGTCTTTCAATTATTATTGGGCAGCAGCACAACCAGCATGCGGGGCAATTGCCCGTTTGCCCCACTTGCCAGCCTGCCCCTGTCCTTAGCCATCATGGTAGGTATTGGCCTCCTTTTTCATGTCCTGCTGGGAGACAGCAGTTTAAGCTGTACAATGATGGGTTAAGTGAACATATTGGAAACTGTGCAGTGTCGTGCCCAGCGGCAAGTAGACATTTTGTGCGCACACACAGTGCGTGGGTATAATGTAAATGAGCAATGATGGGCTCAGTTGGCATGATATTGTTTGATAGCTGTGTAATGAGAACAGGTAATGGTGTGCCAAGCTGGTTTACTGGGAACCACCAATGATGTGCATAGTAGGCATAATGTAACCTGTTAATAGTGATATTAATAGATTAAAATAAATGTATGTGGGAAAATTGATTTATAGAAATATATTTGCTGGCTGATCGTGATATTACAACTATGATGTTTAAATGGGGGCTCGTGTTCAGTGATTTCCCTTACACCTGAAACAACACCTATCTTTCTAGCATTCTGAATCTCTGGCTGAAGTCCATATTTTTGATCTAGGGTTCTTGTATGTAACCTTTTAATGGGAATACAATGCATTGCAATACAGAGACTGGACATGTCGTTTTGAAATAAACGTGCGAGAAATGTGACAAATAGGCTTGTCTGACCCTGGCATGCGTGTTCTACCACACCCCCATATCCTCCGTTTGTTTTTAAAACATTTTTTTTTATTTTATTGTATTTGGTTTATAAAAAAGCCTTTACAAATCTAATGCAAATATGAAACAGTATAACATCATACAAATAACATGACATTCAATAGAAAAGAAAAAAAGCACAAAGAACATTTCAAACCCTCAAATTAGGAGGGCGTGGCCAAGCGGCAACTGAGATGGCTGCATAGTTGCAGAGCTCCCAGAACAGAGGTTCTATCTTTTATCTTTCGACCTTCATTTCATTTTTAAGTGCTGCTTCTGAATGGGGCCGGCAGCGGTTTGTATTTTCTGAAGCATTACGTAACTGCGGCTTCAAATAACATTCCTACATAGTTGCAGCTGAGGCTTCGCGTCGACGTTCTCCTGCTGCCGGACGCTTTCCTTCAGCGGATGTGTGTTTGTTGATCTCCGACAGAGAAATATCCTTTTTGTCCTCCTTCTGTGGGCTCTCAGCAGTCTGCTCGGCTGGGATGGTGGGCGCAGCCTACAGCAGCCGTCTTCGGCCAGAAAACCGCCAACGTGTTCTGTCTGCTGACATGGTCTACGTGAGGGAGTTCACCCGCTCGTTTTAAAGAATCGTATTTCCTTCACCACAAAGGCTGTATCCAATACCAAGCACTTCCATAAGGCAGCTTTTATTAAACACACATGCAGCCATTACAGTAATTTAATTTACATGTTCAACAATTCTGGAACTTTTTATTCAGACCTTTTCCTATGTTCCCTGACTAGAAAGTGCCTGTTGGACTTTCTGCTTTCACTGCTGTGTTTATTTGGGAAATTGCCTTACACAAATAGTTGCTTGGCACTTTTCAATAACTTTCTGCTCTGCCCTGTTGTCTTCCTTGCCATTAATGTTTGGATATTGTGACATGGAGTAATCTAATATTTTGTAACCCTTAATCACTCGAAGCTTTACCTGTTAAAGACTGCTTGACTATACAAAAGAGAAATAAAATATTTTTTTGGGTGCATAATTACCCACTTTCCATAATAAATTAGAACTACGTCATGGCAAGATTTATTTAGGCATTTGAATGTGTATGCCTGAATGTCAATTAACATTACACCCCTGAAGCAACTGGCCCATTCTTTAACGAATATCGGCAAGTGTTATTTGTACCATAAGTTTTAGTCCGGTACACCATCTGTGTAACCTTTGATGCATTGAATCGACTTATGGCAGAACCCTCTTCTTGCCTCCTCCTCTGACTTTGAATCTTCTTGTACCTTGCTCAACCCATCGTTCACACTACTTCTGGGCTTTATCAATTTAACTCAACTCAATTCTACACAACCTACTTGCTATTGACCTCATGTAGCGGAATTACAATTTTCATTTTTCATTGTACGTGATTTCCTTTTGACTCCCTTTCAATTACTGATTCTCAACTGACATCCGTTACCTATAAAAACGGCTGATATCCCCAAGTCTGTGACTTCACCTGACATGTACCTTTCAATGCCTGCATGGAAAAAATTCTTGAGGAACTTGGTAATATTTGTTCCTCTATTACTACACTAGAATCCTGCTCCTCCTCCATACAAGAGCTTAAAGGCTTAAAAAATGATTAAGATCTTCTCTGGCAGACCGGATGAAACGGAAGAGAGTTGGTATAGTGGAGGCTAGAGCAGAGGACCTCGAGAACATGCAAATGAAACTTGCACAGCTGGAAGGTGAAGATACGGAACTAGAAGACAGAAATCGTAGGGACAACCTTCACTTCTACGGGATCCCTGAACAAATTGAAGGAGACAACCTTATCAGTTTCCTTACCAATTGGATCCCCTCAGCCCTAGGGATCACTTTTTCACCTCCATTGGAACTACAACGTGCTCACAGGATCCGACCCAGCTTCTCTGGCAAAAACGCCTCACCAAGACCCTTCATGGCTTGCTTTTTGCGACACCAACAAGCGCGCCAAATCCTACTAACTGCCAGGAAGAATTCCCCCATCCACTTTCAGGGTAACAGAATCTTCATCTCCGCAGACTTTTCCAGGATTAGCCAAGCCAAGAGGAAAATATTCTTAGATACGAGACCTCTTTTGAAATCCCTTGGCATCAGATATGGCCCTCTTGATCCCGCTAGGATGATAACCATTCCAGATGGACCTAGCAAAGAATTCACTGACCCAAATGATCTTCACAATCTACTTCAAGCTCTTCAAACTTCACTGATGGATACAACTTCCCCAAACCCTTCCTTCGACCAACACTTCCAAATCTGACCCTCTAACTCATTTGCCTACCTTCAGGAAACCCAAGAATCAACACATCAAATATACACCTAAATGCAGCACTTCAACCTCCTCAATCCCACTTGATGTTCCGTCCACTTCAACCCATCTGAGAGACAAATCAAGATCTCCCAACAAATCCATTGATTCTTCTCTCTCAACTTTGCAAATTTGACTGAATCTACGTGTGGGCATCACTTCACCATTACCTTATCTGATTTAGAGTATTTAGCTTTATTAACCATTTGGTTCACTATTTAGTAGTTCCATTGGTTGTTCGCTTGTTCATGTTCATACAACTTTTGATGTTTTTTCCACCTCTTGTTCTCTGCTTCTCTTTGCCTGTGCTTATACCGTCTCTGTACGCTGGTATCCCCCATGATATTCGTGTTTGTTTACTTTAACCAATCTTACCTTTACCCTTTTGCCATTACTTATTCTTATATTGTCCTTTTTACTCAACTTGGTCATTCATATTTGTTTTTCCCTCTACTGTTGTCTCCCCTTCCTTATGTTTACCCCTTGTTCTCATATGCTTACACAATATTTAGTAATGTTTATGCTTTTTGATGTATGGCATTTCTTAAAATTGTACTCGGGCCATTATATAGCTGTTTTATTTCTCATTGTGTTTTTCACTGCTTTGGCCATTATTTTTTCTTTTATAACAAATGTCTAAGTTTGTTACATGGAATGTGAAAGGGCTGGGCCATCCTGTCAAATGTAGCAGGATTCTCTCCTTACTTGCTTAGTAAAAACCAGATATTGTGTCTCCAAGAGACTAATTTGAGTTCGGATAGCGAAAACCTTAAGATTAGAGCCTCATAGATAAGTCATACGCTCTATTCCAATGCATTAGATAAGAAAGGTGGAGTTTTTATATTAATTAATAAGCATTTGAACTTTTTATTAGTTAATGAAGAAAAAGACCCAGAAGGCCAATGGATTATTGTAGAAGCTATCATTAACAACTTGCCAGTGACTATAATTGTCTATGGGCCCAACCCCCTTTTTTTTTTGGTCTAATTTCATTTCAAAACTATTACAGAAAAAGTCCTGACAAACTCATTTTTTGTGGTGATATGAACCAGATCCTTGACTTCGCCCTTGACCGTAAATCTTCCTAAAATTTTATTAACTCCAAATCCCGAAATAGCTTTCTAAATTTATTACAAAACCTCAACCTAATTGACTTGTGGCGCTTCTGTCATCCAGATACAAATGATTTTACATTCTGTTTCCCTCCCCATCAATCCTTTTCCAGACTAGACTATATCTTTGTTAATTCCTCACTAACTTCTACCATTTTGAACTCTGAATTTGGTCCCATAACCGTTTCTGATCATGCACCTGTTTCCACCACTCTCAAATGGATTCCTATTTCTAAACTTCCTTCAAGATGGATATTTAATTAGTTTCTTCTTAAAGATAAGTCCTTCATTGACAAAACTAAATCTTTCATTTAAGACTTCTTCCTCAGTAACTGTCCTGAACATGCTTCCATGAATAACAATTGGGACGCTTTCAAAGCCACCCTTCGCTGATTCATATCCAATTTGTAGCCATCAAAAAACGGCAATCTGAACTCACTCATAACACCCTTTTAACTTCAATCAAACACCTTGAACAATCCTACTATGCAAACCCAGACCCTAATACTTAGAAAGCTCTTATGCTTCAACAAATTGAATTTAACAAAATTTGCAGGGATTGAGCTGTTAACTCCATACTTTGGTCTAGAACTAAACTTCACAGTGGATCCAATAAAGAGGCAAAATGTTAGCCTCTTATCTAAAGAAGAAAAAAGAAAAATCCCTTATTACCCATATTCTTCTGACGGTAGCAGGCTAACCAACCCAAAAGACACAAAGATGCCTTTCTCGATTTTTAGTCCAACTTATATTCTACAGAGCCCTCCATGAACACTTCTGAAATCCATTCTTTCTTTGAATAAAACAATAAGAATAATACTTCAACCCAGTCGACCTCTCACCACTTGAGATGCCTATCTCTCTAGCTGAACTCAAGCCATACTTGACCTAAAACCCAATAAAGCCCCTGGCCCTGACGGGTTCTACACAAATTTTTATAAAACCTTCATAGATTCTATTGCTCCAGAACTTCTAAAATTGTTCTAGCCCTGATTCTTTTGGTGGGGCCCTTCTTGTACTTCTTCTCAAACCGGACAAAGACCCCTCTCTCATCAAAAATTATAGACCCATTCCTCTTATTAATTTATAATCAAACGTTTTTGCAAAGATCCTCGCAAAACGCCTAGAACTATAACTCCCAAACGTATACACTCTGACCAATCGGGTTATATCAAAAATCGGCACGCTTCATCTAATACTAGACTCTATTTTAAAAAGTTTTAAAAAACTCTTTTTATTGTTTTACAACATAGTAAACATCCCCCTCCCTCCGCTCTCCCTCTCCCCAACCCCTGTCTTTGCCCAAGAGCTCGGTCGCTTCCTTGTCCTGCTTGTACCCTCCTTTGGCGGCTCATCAACGCAGTGGGCACCATTTAGCTCTAAAGTCCCCATTTAGGAAGGTGAGTGTCTCGCCCCATTCTGTAGCAAATTTCCCCAAGATAACATTCGTAGCATATGTGGCCCATTCCAGTGCCACAAACTCCCATACCTTCCTCAACCATTCTTAATCTGTTGGGATAGTCGGTCCCTTCCATCGCTGTGCTGAGGGCCATTGCTGCTAGCGTTAAGACTACCTTTACCTTTTCGCAGCCCTTCTCCCTTTCCGAGTCTGTGTCTTGCAGCCCCGTCAGGACCAGCCTGGGATCCTTACTTGCTTCCTCTCCAAATGCCTGCTCATGTGCCTGCAGAACCTCCCTCCAGAAGGGCTTAATCCTTTCGCATTCCCACCAGATATGTGCTGCTGTCCCCTCTTCCCTGGACCCTCTCCATTTTGCATGTAGATGTGTGGGAGTATAGTGCCACCCGTAAAGGTACTTTTACCAAGCTTTTTGGAGTTGTACTGCCCTTGCCGTCTTTGGTATCCTTCTCCAAAGCCTCTCCCAATCCTCCCTCTCTATGCTTCTCCCCAACATTTGGTCCCATCTTGGCGTGTACGCCCATCTTTGTCTCGGGATGGCATTCTCCAGAAGCTTGTAGAGGTCAGAGATCAGCCCCTTTGTCCTCAGTAAGAACCTTTCACACAGGGTGACAGAGCCGCAGCTGACATGTCTGCATTCATCACCCAGTGCCTAACCTGGAAGTATCTGTGTCTTTCCCCTTCCCCTATTCTGAAGTCTTGCTTACACTCCTGAAAGGACCTTACTCTTTGGTCTATAAACATGTCCATGATTTTCCTACAGCCCCCTCCCTTCCATGATTCAGACGCCCCTTTCTCCACGCCGGGGGTAAAGTCCTTATTATTAAATAGGGGGGGTAAACAGGGAGGGGAAAGTTGTGATCCCCATCTTCTTTGTTACCCTGTCCCAGATGTCCACAAGCCCCTTTGTTATGCTGCTTAGATATAGGTGTTGCGGTCTGTGGTGGTGTGGGAGCCAGAGTACCTTCCCTAATTCATGTTGGGTCACTGCCCTATCCATTTGTGCCCATTGTATCCCTTCCGTGTCTGAGAACCATTCTCAAATAACCCTTAGCTGTGCCGCTTCATAATATAAGTGGAAGTCAGGTAGGGCAAGTCCCCCATCCCTTTTTGGCGCCGTTAGTAGGCGGCGGGCCAGGTGTGACCTTTTCCCTTCCCAGACTAACTCTCTTGTTGCTACCAGTTCCCTGAAGAAGCTCAAGGGGATCGCTAACGGAATGGCCTGAAACAGGTGGAGTAGTCAAGGCAGTATGACCATTCTGACCTCTGCCACCCTCCCCAGCAATGAGACTTTTAGATTCTGGAGGTCCTTTTTTATTGCCTTTATCATGGGGGGGATAGTTTGCTGCATACCAGCCTGCTAGGGTTGAGGTTATTTTGACTCCTTGGTACTTGATCCACCCCCCCCATCCCCCAGGGCTCCACTTGAAGGGCGACCCAGCTTTTAAGCCCTCGGCATCTCCTTTGCTCAGCGTTTAGTAGTTCTGACTTCTTTAGATTAATACGTAAACCTGAGGCCTCCCTGAATTTCCTCACGAGTTCCATACAGTCCTCTAATGACTCCCCTGGTCCAGTCAATACCATGAGCATGTCATGGGTGACTGCCGCCACCTTGCGTTGTCTACCCCCAAACGGGATACCCCGAATTTCCTTGGCATCGCTGATCGCCTGGAGTAGGGGTTCCAGGTAGATTGCATATAGCAGGGGGGAGAGTGGGCATCCCTCCTTAGTCCCTCGTCCTAGGCTTATTGAGCGTGACATCGAGCCGTTCATCATCAGGCGCATGGAGGGTTTTTCGTAATTGGCCTGGACCATTTTAAGCGATTCCTCCCCTAGTCCCATTTTCTCCATGACCCTCAATGGAAACGGCCACTCCACCCGGTCAAGCGCCTTCTCCGTGTCCAGAGCCAGCAGGACCATCAGAGTGGCCGTCTTCTTCGGCTTTTCCACCAGGTGTGCCACCCATCTTATATTGTCAGCCGTCTTTCTGCCCAGGACAAACCCTGCCTGGTCCTGGTGGGTCAGTGACGGGAGATGTCCCTCCAGGTGCTTCCCTAGTGTCTTGGTGTAGATTTTTGCCTCAGTGTTGATGAGGGTGAATGGCCTGTAAGACGTGCAACCCCTGTTTTGTGGATCGGCGTGATTTTGGCCTCCTCAATTGATGTGTGATGCAGCCTTTTTCTTTAAATGGGTTAAATAATTGTCACGTGTGGGGTCGGTACGTTGTAGTAGGCCTTGTAAAACGTGGCTGAGTAGCCGTCCGGGCCTGGGGCCTTGTTCCGGGCAACTTCGCAATGGTGCCCCTCACCTCCGCCTCTATTATTGCCTGCCCCAACTGCTCCTGGGCCTCCCAGGATAGCTCGGGGAGTTCGACTGTGCCGAGGAAGTCGGTTTGTATTTAGATCTATGGGTTTTGGGCAGTGTATAGTGTCTTGTTGAACCTAGCCAGGCATTCTTGAATTTCTGCCGTTTTGGTGAGACGATAACCCCCTGCGTCTTTAATGACCGTGATTGTGTTATGCTCTCTAGCTCCCCTCGGAAGGCGTGCCAGGAGTACATCTGCCTTACTGGCTTTGGCGCGAAATTTCTGCCTCACGAACAGCATTGCCCCCTCCGCTTTTTTGTTTCTTGGGACCCCCTTGGGACCCCCAGCTGACCCACTGCCCCCCCTGTACTCCTTCAGCGCTTTCCTTGTGGGGGCGTCCCGCACCCTTAGACACGCTGCCTCGACTTCTTCCTCTAGTTGGGTCTGCAGGGCCCTCATTTGCCTATCCCTTCTTGCTTTTTGTGCTAGGTGTTCTCCCCCTCCCCTCAGCGTGGCCTTGAAAGCATCCCACCTCATGCTTTTGCTCGCGTCAGTGCAGTTATTAAACTCAAAGAAAGCTTTGATCTTATCCCTTATTTCTTCCCGGATCACCTGGTCCCTCAGTAGCTCCTCTGGGAACTTCCACTTCCAGACCCCCTGTCTATGCCTGCATAGACCCATCTTCATTTGGACCACTTTGTGGTCTGCTATCCCCAGAGGGCCCACCTCCACCTGTTCCGCCGTGCTCACCAGGCTCGCCAAGACCTAAAATATAGTCTATCCTTGACTGTGTCCCGTGGACCCCCGATACGAACGTGTGACCCTCTTGCTGCCGTTGGAGTGTCCTACACACATCCCTCATACCTGCTCCTTCGAAGCGCTCCCTCAGTTGGTGGGAGGCAACTGGAAACACCCCCCCGCCCCCCGAGCCCACTTGTGTTGTCCTGTCAGGTTAAGGTGCCCCATTGGGATGACGTGTGCCCTGCATTCGGCGAGTATACTGATGCGATGGTGTATGGTGTTCGCATGTGTTCTCCCTTTACCACTACGCATCTCCCACCTTTATCCCTGAGGATATCCGTCACTCTAAAGTCCAGGCTGTTCCTGATGGCCAGTGGGGCCTGATGCAAAGTATATCTGGGAGAAGCCCTTGAGTCTAAGGTGCCCCTGTTCTTTATTTTCAGAAGGTGGGTTTCCTGTAAGGCAAGGACATCTGGTCCCTGGACCTTAGTAAATCTTTAACTTTTTCTTCTTGAGCGGTGTGTGCGTCATCCACTTGAATTTGGGTCTTTACACTGGTGCCCTTTGTGCTCGTGCCCTTGTTCCTTCCTCCTGACCTTCTATCGGGTATGACTGCCTTTGACTTTATTCCCGGTTCCTCGCCTCCTTGTCCTCCTTGTGCCCTGTCTTTGATTCAGACCCTTGCTCTCATACTGTTCCCCCTGCTTCCCTTTGCCACCTGCTCTGGTTCATGACCTCCGTTAACCCCCGCCCCCCAACGCCCATCCCTTGCCCCACTTTTGGGATGTGATGAACCTCCCCCGTTCCCTCCATACCCCTCCCTCCCTTCCTGTCCCCCGGGTGAACCTAACCTTACTTGTTCCAACATATTTTATACTCCCCTGCCCCTAGGCCCTGATTTCCTCTTTTTTTGTCGTCCACCGCCACTGTGATTGCGCTATACAGGATTTGCTTGACCTGGTTCATCTTTTAGGGCTCCCTGCTCCCCCCAAGTGGAGGGGCGGCGGAGAGGGGAATTTGGGGCAATTCGGGGGCCATCCTCCTCTTGCGCCTCTCTCCAGCTGTTGACCACTCCCATGGTCTGGGCCTTGGTCTTGCTTCCGATGTGTTTGGGCCCTCACTCTCCTGTTTGTCGTCGAGGTTAATTATGTCCACAGCTTCCTGAGGGGTGGCCACCTGTTTTTTAACTCCTCCCCATTCAAACAGCAGGCCAACGGGGAAGGTCCATTTGTATCTGATGCCTTTCTTGGTCAGTTCTTTCACCATCTGTCCCATGTGCCTCCTTTTGAGTAGCGTACTGCTCGCCAGGTCCTGGAATAGGGATATCTGTTGGCCCTTATATAACACTGGTTCATGTTGTCTAGCCGACCTTAGGACTGCTTCCTTCTGTCGGTATCTTGCGAATGCTGCCAAGGGGCCCTTATTTATTTGGCCTACTCTGTGGATCCGATCCAGCTTGATTGCCTCCGGGGCTATTCCTCCTAGGAGTTCCGCAAAGACCCTCTGAGTTTCCCCCTTAAATTCTCTGTCACTATTTCGGGCAGCATTGTAATCCTGACGTTGATTCTGCAAGATCTTTTCTCAAGATCCTCCAGGTGTATTTCTAAATTATGCGTCGCTACGTTTAGTCGTTCTATGGCTTCACTGTTTGCTGAAGTTTTTGTCCACCTCCTGGAGGCCTCTATCGAGCAAGTCAGTTATTTCGCCTAATTGCCCCATCTCTTGTCTTATTTTACCCATGGCCGTGCAGAGGTCAGACCTCATCAACTGGAACTGGTCTTGGAAAGTGTTGCTAGGGTCTCCTGCATGGTTTGGATCCTGCCTCGGAAGTACTGTCTCATCAGCTGTATCATGTGGTCTTCTCCTTCGTGGTCCTTCTTTTCTTTCAGGCGGTAGTTGCCTCCCTTGCTCTGTTCTCTGCCCTCCATGGTGGGCCACAATGTGGGGAGGGTTCCCAGAGAGTCAACTGGATTTTGGCCAGCTTTTGCTGTTCTGCCCCTTGCCTTGGAAGCCATCTATAGCTATCAGGACTTATGTCTCTCCGGAGGGTTCTCCCGAGTGCTTGGATGCTTTGGTACTGCACTTTGGATCTTGTGGTCTTGAGTTATGGCTTATTTGCCCTGTTCTCGCTTTGTTCGTCTTGTGGCCGTGCTCAGCTGCTTTGATTCTGCTCTTTGGGGCTGGCCCTCAGGTGATCATGAGCTGTGGCTTATTTGCCCTGTCCTCACTGGGATCCACCTCCCTTTATTTGCCTTGTGTCGCCACTCCTTGGTGGGTACTTTCCTGTCTCCTGGGGGTCCCCCGCTGCTTTTTCTGGCCTCCCTGTCTTTCCCGAGCTTCTCCCCACTGGGTTCTGGGGCTCCTCTCTGTGGTGCTGGGACCCGGTCTTTGTTGGGACTTTGTCTTGCCTGGATCTCCTCTGTGGATGTCCTCTGGGTTGCCCCGGTGCTCTCCCTCCTCGGTTCCTTATCCCTGTGCAGTCTTCCTATGTGGGGCCCACCTGGACCGTGCAGCCTCTCAGAGGTGGGGCTGTCCCCCTCCTTTGCTTCTGCGTTTCGCTGCTGGGGCTGTGGGCCTGCCTTCCTGGTATCTGGTGTTGTACCAAGGTCCCTGTGTGGGCCCCCCGGCCAGGGCCCCTTTGATTATTCGGGGTGCCCCTCCTCTCCTTGCTTACTAGACCCTCTCAGCGTACCTTGCCAGTGTGACTCGGCTTTCCCCCTTGGGATTTCACCCGTGTCCTTCCTTCCTTTTCCGATTCCTCTGCACCTGCTCCGTCGGGGACCCCTGCCTCCTTTACTCCTCGCCGGGTGCTCAGGATGCGGCTCCTGCTCTGGCCTCCGCTCTCCCAATGCTGTGTCCTCCGCCAGAGGCTCGCCCGATGAGGTCCCTTCTTCCATTGGCGGTGGTGGTGTCCGTGTGGTCCGGGAGCCGCGCCTAATTCCTCAGCTCACCCTTTCCACCACGCTCACCCGACTCTTTCCTCCGCGCTGGGAGGCACAGAGCTCCCCCGTGTCCACGGGCCACCTTCTCTTCTATTAGATCACTCTCGTAGCAGCCACGTATGCCGGCCGAGGGTTTGTGGGTCGTGAGTGCTCCCACACCCGTGTCTCTCGTTCGAGGCCATCGGCTCTCCTCCTGACCCTCCCCGGCTTTCGCTGCGTGTTTCTCCCTCAGCGCATCCTCCTGCCGCGTTCCCCTGTGGGTGGCCGCCTTCCTCCCTTAAGCCCGTTTCACCTTCACATCGGGCTCCCTCTGGGTACGGCCCGGCTGCTCCCTTTGCCTCATGCCACGCTCATCTCAGCAAACTTCATGGGCATCTTGCTTCCTGGGGTTTTAGAATTACCCACATACTCCCTCTTCAGGGTGATTTACCTACGACTCGCTGTGCTCTTCAGCCTTTGGGGGGGTGGTGGATCCACATGTGTCTATCTTGTGTCAGCAGCCATCTTGGAAACACTAGACTCTTATTTAACACGCTTCCTCACTCTCAACATTTTCAAGACCCTTTAGCTCTCCTAGCTCTTGACACTGAGAAAGCATTTGATCGCGTCTCATGGTCTTTCATGTTCCATTCTTTAACTTGGCATGGTTTCTCTCCACACTTTATCAATCTGGTCAAAATTCTTTACTCCTCCCCTACCACTTGTATTCAAATTAATGACTGTATCTCTCCTCCTCTTTTCAAATACAAAGAGTTACCCATCAGGGTTGCTCCCTTTCTCCCTTATTATCGAATCTTGCGTTAGAACCCCTTCTTCATAGCATCAGAACGAACACAAATATCAAAGGTATCTTTATAAATAATATAGAAATAAAATGATCTGCTTATGCAGACGATATCCTAATTTACCTTTCTAATCCAGCCTCATCCATCCAACATTTAATAACTACCATTTTCAACTTTTCTATTGTCTCTGGATACAAATAAAAGTTTGATAAATCTGAGGTCATGCCGCTCACTAATGCATGTAATCCTACCAATACCCCTCTTTTTGTCATGGCAACCCTCACATATTAAATATTTGGGTCTTCAAATCGCTAAAGATATTCATACTACTGTTAACCTCAATACCAATCTTCTAATTGAGAAAGTTACAGAACTGACTTCAAGGTGGTCACCTCTTTTTTTCTTTCTTGGTGGGGACGCCTTGATACTATTAAAAATGATGATCAGCCCCATTATCCTCGATTCATTATCTATTATCCCCACTGTAATTCACTCTTCTTTGTACAAAAAAATGGATTCAATTCTTAAATTCCTATGGAATCATAAAGTGCCGCTCATTGCCATCAATAAATTCACTAATTTCCAATTGTTCCCTAAAGCTTTTGTCCTACAACAATTCATTTTTTGTTTTTTTCAAACTTTTATTTTTTATAGGCAGACATTTACAGCACACACCATCAGTAGAGCATAACCTACAATTCTCTGTGACACAGTTCCAAGTTCACACAGTGAGAGATGATACATTGTACATAGCACAGGTCCGCATCATGCCTTGACATTACAGGTTGGACTTGTGGGGCCTCAGGAGAGGAAGTTCCAGAAAAACTTTCAGCTTGTCTGATGAGGTAACTACTGAAGGCAGTCCACACATTCTTGGGGCGGGAATGCAGTGGAAGGGAGTCAGTATATTCCTCCTCACAGGTCTGGGACCAGGTAAGAACGTTCAGCCACTTTTTGAAGGTAGGGGGAGAAGGACTCTTTCAACTCTGTAATAACACATTTCTTGGCAACCATACAACTTATATTCAAGAATTTAGCCATCTTTCTTGTGTCATCAGTACTCCACATTCCAAAGAGCAGCCCCAGCGGGTCATGGTTCACTGTGGCTCCTACAATGTCAGAGAAAGCCCCCACGATCTCCTCCAAAAAAAGTCTGCCAGTTCCTGGCACGACCAGAGTATATGCATATGGTCGGCCCCTTCGGTTTGACACCTTGCGCAGACATGTACCCCATTTCGGGTGAACTTAGTGATTTTAAAGGGGGTGTAGTACAATCTGTTCAATAATTTGTATTGCATGCATCGAAACCTAAAGTTGAGGGGTACCCTGGTTGTGTGGGAGCACATTCTCTTCCACTTGTTGTCGGATATCTCAGTGCCAAGTTCCTCGCCCCATTCGCTTCATGCTTTGGAGGGGGTTAATCAGGGGACTTTCCTAGCAGCATTTTATATAAATCGGAGACTACCCCACAGGCACTACTCGATTTGGCTATGTAACAGATTTCCAGTGTGTCAGGGTGTTCAACCGGGTAGGATGGCCACATAGCACAGACAGCAGCTCAGAGTCTGTAATATTGCAGCACCTCCAGTGCCTAACCGGAGTGACCCCGTCGCCACGTTTGGGGAGTGATGAACTTCCCTTTGGGGAATAGATCAGTCAGTGCCTGAAAGCCCAGTGCTGAGCTAGAAGTTTATCATGTGTAGGTTCAAGCCCAGGGAATCCCCAAATAGGGAGCCATTTGTAGTAGGGGCGAAGTTTGGGTGTTGTGCGTAGCAGTCGGTTCCATGCTAACAGTGTGGTCGCAATGGGATCGGACGGGGAATCGGCTACATAGTCGTGATAGAGTATTAACATCATGATGTTCACCTGAGCAAGCTTTTCTAACTTAACATGCTGTGGAACAGTTGGACTCGGGTACCAGTATGTGGCGTATTGGGCTTGTGCAGCTATCCAATATAGTATCAAGTTAGGGGCAGTAAATCCCCCTCTCTCTTAGGGCAAAGTCATATGTAGCCATTTTTTACGAACCGCACCAGCGTGCCACAAGAATTGTGTGCACAATTTATGCAAATTATCGAAGTATTGTTTCCCTGGCCAGACCGGTACGTTCCCAAAAATGTTGAGCAACTTAGGGACTAGAATTATCTTGACCAGGGAGAGCTTCCCAGCTAGCGAGATCGTGGCGGAACGCCATCTTATTATTTTAGATTCGGTCTGTTGTGCAACAGCAGTGTAGTTTTCAGCTAGCAGTGTCGATTTGGATTGGGATACCTGGACTCCCAAATACTTGATTCCCCTTGGGGAGCAGTGGAGAGGGTACTTGCACTCAGGCTGTTGGGTTGCGCTCGTGAGCGGGTATCTCTCCGATTTGGAATAATTGATCGTAAAGCCGGAGAAACTACCTATGCGCGTTGCGTCTCGTAAAATAGGATCCAGGTGAATAGCGGGATTTCTAATATATAATATCACGTCCTCTGCGTATAAGGATATTATTTCTGGAGCATCTTTCAGACGTATTCCTCTGTGGGCATGCCGTGCTCTGATAAAGTCTGCCATTGGTTCAATAACCAATGCAAAAAGAATCGGGGAGAACGGGCCGCCCTGTTGGATCCCCCTAAGTAGCGCAACAGATGTAGATGTTAGGGAGTTGACCCGGACCCTAGCATTGGGAGCTGTGTATGACAATTTGATGAATCCAATCATATTTGGGCCCACCCGCATCGCTTCTAGGACCTCCCACGTACTGCCACAAGACCATATTGAAAGCCTTTTGGGCATCCACTGTGACTGCCCCAGCATGAAAGTCCTGGTCAATCCTAGACCTGACACTGAAGAGCCGTCCGATATTAAGAGCCGTCGATCTCCCAGGGACAAAGCCACCCTGGTCTTAATGTAGCATGTGTGTCATAATCGGAAAGAATCTGCTCGCTATTATTTTGGCAAATATCTTGGTATAGATGTTCATGAGCGAGAGGGGCCTATATGAGCCACATTCGTCGCTAGGCTTACTGGGTTTGAGTAGAACAGTGATAATAGCCTCGCAAAGGGACGGGGAAGGGGGGAGTTTTGAAGTGATTCAGATCCCTGATGGCCTTAACTATCTCATCCAATGTGACCGGGTGGTCAAGTTGGTCCCTGGTTGATTGTGAGGTGCATGTAATGGGGATCTGGTCAAGATCATCACTTTTATGTGTTGTGTGTCATGTTCCTGGGGCGATGTGTAGAGGTCAGCATAGAACCGAGAGAAAACCTCAAGTATCCGCTGGTCTGTCCACTGTTGGACACCCTGAGTATCCCTGATGCACTCAATCTGGGGTTGGCCCCATTCCCCCCCCTGACCAGCCTTGCTAGCGTTCTCCCTGGTCTCTCGCCTTCTCCATACTTCCTGGCGGCCTGAGGACAAGTGAAATAACTTATCTCTCGCAGGGTATGCGATTCGAAAGCCTCCAGTTCTTCCCTTATCTGCGCGGGTTTGGCAGCAGTGGCTGCTGTTGCACATTCTCGTTCCAGATCATGTAGTCTGGACTCGGAGTGGCGCAGGTCATTTCTTATTGTTTTTAATATACCTGCTTCCCTTGAAATAGACATGCCCCGAATGTAAACTTTAAAGGCCTCCCAGCGGACCCCTACTGCGCTATCATGTTGTGTGTTGCATTCAAAGAAGGCCTCTATATCTGAAAGAATGTCAGCTTTAAACACTATATCCCAGAGGGCTGCCCATTTGAAGCACCAGATGTTACGGGCAGGCAGGGATGATCCCAACTGTATGGATAGTGTGACTGGGGCGTGGTCGGACAATGTACGGGCGAGTATGTGGGCATTTTCGACCTTACCTATCAGTACGCCTGACAACAGAAAGAGGTCGATCCTGGAGGAACTATCATGCACCGACGAGTAGTATGTGTATTCTCGCTGCTGGGGGGTTGAGGGCCCTCCAAACATCCTGTACGCCAAGTGATGTAATATGTATGCTTAGCCTCCGAGCTGCTCGCGACAACGCCCTAGGAGCAGACCCCGTTATGTCCAAGCTATTGTCCAATATCAAGTTCATATCCCCCACCCCCGAAAATTATCTGAACCCCAATGTACCCATGAGTATGGAAGCCACAGTGTCAAAGAAATCTGGTGTGCCTACATTGGGCCCATACGTGTTCACAATTAGGTATTCCCCGCTTGCTATTGTACAATGTAAAATAACATACCTGCCCTCAGGGTCAATATTGCTCTTTTTCAGTAAAAATTTGACCGACTTATGGATTCATGTCTAGACCCCCTGGCCTGTGTGGAATAGGTTGTATAAAAGCTGTTCGGCCCCCAGGATGGCGCCAGACCCAGTGCAAGGCGACTCTCGCATGTGTTTTTTGTAACATGAGTATCTTCACTCCATGTCTCTGGGCATAAGTCGTAATTTTGCATACCTTTGTGAAGTTACCCAACAAACAGACATTCCAGACGTATAGTCATACCTTTGCATCAGGAGACATCCCAACAGGCGCAACTCCGTGCGAGTATTACTGCGTCAATGCTGCCATTCTGACACTCATCCGATGTGTGTAGTGCCCAACCATTTCTGCCTTTTTTTGTAGAACAATTCCCCAACATAACCTCCCCCCTCCCTCACTGCCCTCACCCGATCGGCAGTGTGACATCACCCCTCCTGTAGTCCAAGTACCTGTGGGCTGTCCCCAACTTGGCCCACCTGTAGCGCAGGCCCAACAGGGGCATGCACGTAACAAAACCTCCAAGATAACCATTACACCCGCAGTGGGGTGCGCTGTTGCCATGCAACCAACTTAGTAGGAACTATGATGTAACCCTTCACCAGTACCCATGACAGACGGTTTACACTACCACATCAGTGTCTTCTCTCAAGAAGGAGAATAGTAGAGAAAAATAGTAGTAACGTCTAGCAGTATACTCTCCTTTTTCCAGCTATTTCAAATTCATCACAATATATTAATAGACAATCAGTGTCATCTTATGCCCACATTCACCAGTCCCTAGTGGGGTCAAGGGACCCCCTGACAAAACAGTATATCAGAGGCGTTCACTTGCATTTAATCCTTCATTATCTCATTCAATGGGAAGATGATGATTTATTATGCTGATATCTACACATGGGCCGCAGAATCATCCACCCCCGATCAGTCGTTTTCCATGAGGTAGTCTGCAGGGTTATTCAGCGGTATATGTGCCTCTATGAATTTTACCACTTCATCAGGGACCGTGAAGAAGTAGAGCTTCTCCCTGAAGGTGAACTTGAGACGCGGTGGAAACAGTGTTGCATAGGGGATGTTCCGTTCCCTGAGCATTTTCTTTTACTCCAATGAATTGGCGTCATTCCTGCTGCACACCCACGGAGAAGTCAGGGAAGATTCTAATGGTTTGGGAGTCGAGCCGAAGCTCTCCTTTCTCCCGGGCAAGACGGAGGACTTGATCCCTGTCTCTGTAGTTTAAAATTTTAGCAAGGATGGGTCTGGGAAAGTCCCAGGTCTAGGTCGTGGAGCTAAAGCGCGGTGGGCCAGCTCGACAGTGAAAAAGGGAGAGAGTTCAGGATTGTCCAAAAGTTCTTTGAGTAGTTTTTCAATTGCTAGCTTCATTCGACCTTTGAGAGCATTCTCAGTAACCCCTATAATTCGGATGTTATTTCTACGTGATCTATAAGTCATCGCATTTTGCTTTCACAAACTTCATGTCATGAGTGAGGGAGGCCACTGTATCTTCAAGGGTGTGTATTCCATCCTCATTTGCTCTGATTCTAGATTCAGCCTCTGTGATTCTGGTACCTGCCTGGTCTATTTGTGATTTGAGTGACGCCACTTTGGCATTTATACCGTCCAGCTTTTCGTGGAAGGATGCAAAGTTTTTAGCCATGGATTCCATCATCGTGGTGAGGTCGGAGACGGGTA
Source organism: Ambystoma mexicanum (assembly GCF_040938575.1). Classification (NCBI taxonomy): domain Eukaryota; kingdom Metazoa; phylum Chordata; class Amphibia; order Caudata; family Ambystomatidae; genus Ambystoma; species Ambystoma mexicanum. The sequence continues at coordinate 1,471,658,370 of NC_090923.1, read as the reverse complement.
TTTCTGCTGGTGTAGCAGTGTCCTCTTGGCTGGTCGAGGATTGACCCAGCTCCAACCTAGGTGCCGCTTTGGCAAACTTGTCCATGGTGCTGACCTTGTTGGCGCCCCGGGATCTGTTTGACATTTCTGTGCGGTCAGCTGACTGTTTAGGGCCGGGTGTACAACATCCGGACTTGGTCCACTCCCACACTCGGGTTACCGCGCACCATCTAAGGGGCAGAGGAGCCCAGCAGGTGTTAGGGTGGGGTCAGGTGCCACGGTGCGGCTCAGAGTATGCCAGCGTGCGCTCACGTCCAAGGCGTCCCCCAGATGTAGGCCGGGGCAGGGAGCACTACTCGTAGCTGCATCCAAGGGAATAGTGCTGAGTGCTAGTTGGTACGGTGGTTGATCAGCGGTAGAGAGCTAACAGAGCAGCACAAGGGTAGGCATCATCAGCACAGCAATAGTTCGTTCCTCTGACCAGGCCCTCCAGGTCAGTGACAGTGTGGCCAGCAAGAAGGTCGATAGGCCCCACAATATTCCCCCGCAGCAGGAGGATCTAGACAATGCGGATGTAGGTACTGGTCATATAACAGAGCCAGTTTCTAGGAGGTCTGAATCCGGCGTCTAGTGGCAAGAAAATAGTTCAAACAGGCTTCCAGACGGATGCACAAAGTGGGGCCTCAGTGGGTCTGCTAGGGAAGTGCACAGCCGAGCTTCGAGGCCTCAGATATTTATGACCGCAGGATGCCCGACATTTATTGTCTCGTAGTGCAGTATGTGCCGTTGTAACAGGCCCCCAGACAGGGAGAGGTTCTGTATGTAACTCTGGTCTGTGGCTGCGCACAGGTTGATCCCGGCGATGTTCGGGATTCCCAGCCCAGTGCAGATCTTTCACAACAGTTGGAGGCAGATCAGCCCAATGGGGAGGGGCCCAGGGATCAGTCAGTGAGCAGCAGGCCAGGAGCAATGGTATTTGGGAATCCCACAGGCTGTATGAGGGGCGGAGATGGAGTCCTGTGCATCCGCTTGTCGCACCAGTATGTGACTTCCAGCAGTGTTATGGGAGCAGCCGTGGCCGCACACAGATGGCCAAAGGGGTAGTGCCCCCGTGGGGTGGCCCAGCCCAGTGGTATGTGCAGATGGTGTTGCAGCAGGGAGTCTGGAAACCCACAGGCACAGTACCGGGAGCGTGCCCAGCACAATGCAGAGCCTGAAAGTGGCGATGGAGCACCCCCGCCAAATCACTTGTAGCTGAGGGCGCCCGCCTCGCCCTATTCACCGGCTCGCCACGTGCCCCACTGCAGCATAACTGAGGTCCAGGTGTAATCCAGAGACGGGAGGGGGGCATTGGCGCCGCCAGTCAGTAGAGGCGCGCTCAACCCTCCAATGCGTCGGCCGGCGCCCATGGGGGCAGGCTACACAGCGCCGGTCCGGCTCCCTCCCCTCCGCAGGAGACCCAGAGCTGAGATGTTAGATGGAGCGGAAAGGTGGTCGCGCAGGCTGCAATGACCAAGTCGTGCAGCGATCCGGACACCAACCAGGTGGGCGCCTCCCGGAATCGCCTCTCCGAACAAGGGGGGTGCAGCCGCTGGCACCTCCTGCGGCAGAAGCACACAGCGGTAGTGAGAGAGTGTGGGCGAAGGTTCCAGCCCAGTCCCAGAGGCGGGGCCCCCTCCGCAGGCTGACGCAGCCCTCTGGGCCCAGCCCGCCCACCAATTCAGGCGCTCTCGGTTCCAGGAGTCAGGGAGCCATATCTCAATCCTAGCCCTTCGGATCCTTCCAGCGTTTGGGACAGATGTGCCCCCCACTATCAACAATGCGTGTTAGTGTTCATAAATGCAGTAGTGTAGAAAAAACGCTACTGTAGACGGATTGACGTTGGTAGCACACGGAGCTGGTCAGCTAGGCAGCCATCTTCCAGGCTGCTCAACAGCGCACCCAACAATTAATTACTTTTAAACATTATGAATCACACCTTGATAATGCTGCCCTTTGGATTAATATTGAAGCAGGTTTTATTTCCCCGCTCTCCATTTCCCACTTCTTATTGACTTCTTCATTGCCCAATATAACTTCATTTCCATCGCTACACCTCTTTAAAACTATATGGAATAACCTCCCCATCAATTCTTTCTCTAATACTAGTTCAGAGGACATCTTTCTCTGGTTCAATAAAAAAATTCCACCAAATCCAGTCTTTGCAGCATTCACAGATGGTACTCATCAGGCATTACATTTGTCAAACTCTTCCACAATTCCAAAGAAATTCCCTTTACACAGATGTGTCTACAATACAATATCCCTGAATCTGACCTCCTCTTTTCAGACATCCCTTATAAAGTCTATAACTAAATCCTTGCCTACATTGACCCAAAATTCCCCTTCACCTTTTCTAAACTTTTTAATAAACAATCCCTCTATTAGTGCCGCCAAGCTTTATGCATTGCTAAATGATCCTCTTTCTCCCAACCCATTCAATCTTAGTATTATCCGGCAACGGGAAATTGACTGGGAATTTCAACCTAACCCGGATTCTTGGACCCAAAATTTGGGAAATGTCATTCTACGTCGGTTGCTGGCAACCTTACTCAAAAGTGTTTTTTTATTTTTTACCGTGCTTATCTCACTCAACGTATTGCTAAAAGCGTAGAAAACTCATCCAATAACTGTTGGTCATGTCATGAACCTAATGCTGATTTTCTTCATTTAATTTTCAAGTGTAAACATGTATATGCTTTTTGGACTAAGAATTGATTACGCATGCAGTTAATCTTTCATTTTGTGGAACCTCTAATGCTCTCTAACCTTAAGATTGGTTCTATTGTTAACCCAGTTATAAGACAGATTGAATCTCCTACTGTTTGATTAAACTCTATAAAGAGATCTGAAGGGACTCTCAGAATTCTGTCACACAGGAGATTTGGAGGTGTTCCACAATATCTGCCTAAAGTACAGACCCAAGAGATTGCATTTCGGCATAGACAGGATGCAATAGAGGACATTACTAGCGGTTTTAGCGCATAACGAGAATGTAGGGCGTGAACAATCGAGGACTGCGGGAAACTTTGGGATGCTTCGTTACACAATGGTCTTTACGAAAAGAAGCAGAAAATGGATGGTCAAGCCAATATACCTGAAAATGGAATTCGATTTTGTGAAAGATCTCATTTTGACTGTTAGACATGCATACTCCTGGTATTGCGCATGATTTGGTTCCAAGGACACATACATTGCCACAAAACATTGCAAACGTGCCCTGTCCACCAAAGCAGACCTTGTGGAACAGTTCACTTCCCGGTACAAATGATTAGCAGCTATTTATTTGTTCAACAATATTTATATAAAGTGTCCAAATAAAGCGTCCAAATTGTCTTTTGAAATGTATCCTCTTTGTCAATTTTTTTAGCAATTAGTGCCTTCTGGAGGATGCCATAGAGTGTAACGCTGTGCTTTCGCACTTCCCGGTTTCATCGAGCTCCTGTCGGTCCTTCATTGACCGGTGGAGGGTCAGATGGATAACAGCATGAAAGCAACTTTAGGGTTCTGCAGTTGCCTTACCAAACACTTGTCCAAATAGCTGAATAAATAAGAGTCCCACAAAAGAAATGAGACCTAGGCTAGATAAAATACTTGGCACACAAGATCTACTGACTGTAAGCAAAACGCTGCATCAAAGGGGGTTGTTGGTGAGAAATAGGTGCATTCTGGCCTATATTTTTATGGGGGCATGGTGGTGCAGGGTTAGGATCTGGCAACCAGATGCGTTCAAAGGGAACTTGGGTCATGGGTTCAGGGGACCGTGGCCTGGCAGGGGGGGGTTGCAGCAGGGCTTGCTCTGACATTCTCGTACAAGCACATTTTGTCAGGGCTCGAGACTCGCTCCTTGCGAAAAATGTTTACGTGATTTACCATGTCAACAGGAGACGGGCTGAGCTGACAGGTGGTGTGGACTGGCTGTGGAAGTCGCTGAGAGAGTGCAAAGTTCTCCAGAGGGACATTATAAATAAGGCATTTGGAAGTAAACTAAATGTTTTCGTGCAGCATTGATGGATGGCCGCAAACCATTCATTTATTTTTCAAAAATATTTCAAATGCCACGATGGTCTCAAGGGGTATTCGCTCCCATTCGGAGTGAAGGTCAGCGCCTTTGAATTTTGATTGTGAGCTGAGCAAACCCATGCATCATACACGGTATAAGGTTCTATTGTTTTTCAACCTTGGAATAAACGGAGGATTCCGAAAGGAATGAATGAATGAAGGGAGGGGTGTAATACCGTCAAAAATGATAAGGTTAAGAAGTGGGGACCACTGATAGAATGGAGACAAATGATAGCCTCGTTGCATGGGCCCACCCAGGGTAACCCCAGTGATGACGATACACCCGAGAATGAGGAAGAGAATTAATCCTGGGCAATGAGAGCCAGATCCTCATTGAGTGGGTCTGTGACGCCTGGGTGTGCAACATTAGACAGCAGACTGTGGGTCCCGTCAGTCTGACTGGTAAGGCTTTGAAAGAGTGAACAGGGATATTAGCTGTTGGTAGGTCCCATACTAAATCCCTCTCGGCAACTCTGAAAAAGCGCTCGTCCTACGAGTCGAGATGCGACTCATCGAAGGAAAAGATCCAAAAAGCTCCATCGATCCAGGAGTGGTTCTCACCACTCTTCCTCTTCATCAAAGATGATGAAGAAAGGGCTACATAGATCACCTTCCACCTTTCTCATCACCATCCGATTCATCTCCCAAGAGCAGTATTACATGCTCAACCAAATCGTCAACTCCTTCTGAGTGGGAGTCATTCAGACAGTTGTTAAAAATCTTTAAGGAGGCCCCAACCCCCTTGAAAGAGAAGGATAAAAGCCATGCTCCTGTCGTGCCTGTAAAAGCTGACAAGGAAAGAGCCAAGACAAAATCCTGTGCGTCCTCGAGCCGGGATGTATGCCAGAAACCCACAAGAACCATTGAGGTCTCAACTCCATGAAAAGTCATTGAAGCTATCGAGTCGGGTTTCAAGCCCCTCGAGGGCTCAGTCGACGCCAAAGTGGTTGGGGACATCAATGCCATTTGCGTTGAAACCATCAACACCTTCATTGCCACTGGTGCCAAAACCTTTGACGTCATCGGCGTCAAAGCCATAGATGCCTTTTCCCATGAAGTCTTCATTAACCTCTAATGAGGTTGAAAAAGCATGCACAACTTTACCTAGAAAGTATTTTTTGAAATCTTTGTCTTCTATTTATGAGAACCGAGCCTTCAGACCAAGATACTCCTCCCTTTAGACTATATTTATTTATTGTGCATTTGTAAGGGGCTTATACAGCAAAGACATTGTGTTTCAAAGCGCCCACAACGGCCCTTTCCTTTCCTCACTGGGATAAAAGGTGGAGCAAGAGCGCACAATACAAGCAAGGCAGACTGCACAACAAGAGTTAACTCAGCACAGCAGTTCAAGAGGAGGCGAAAGACTGCGCATATGGAGGGGGTGACGAGGAGAGAAGCAACCATACCCTTTCCGACAAAGGCCCGTAAAACCTCTGCAGATGAAAACCTAAGACTGAGAACAATAGCCAGTGTGTATTGCAACAGGTCTACGTACACAAGACCCTCCTCCACTGATACCCAAACCGGGAAGAGATGCTGGTCTCTCTTGCACCAACCTTGACTCGAAGGAGAAGAAAGCCAAGAAGTTCATCAGCCGGTGAGTCTAGGGGGAGAGTCGATAAGAAACCGAACTGTGTTGAACGAAAAGTAGCAAGCAACTAAATTTGAACTTCGAAAGATAAAGAAATATTGAGAAAGAAGGGGAAAACCCGCAACAGAGGCGCCCGGCACCACTTGGGTGCTCATGCAGGAAACTCTGGGCGATTACCCGATAAGAGACAATCTTAATCAGAATGCTTAGGGAAGAGACGAAGAGGTCAAAGTGGTCATACAAGGGTCTTGTAAAATCCTCTATACCGTTGAAAGTCTTTGACCAACAGATGATTGTGAAGGAAAGGGAAATTAATCTTGCATGGTGAATTGAGCAGAGCACTTGAACAGAGTGTTGCAGAAGTTGGCAAGAGTGAACCCGGCAGAGGGATGCTAACGAGACGGGGCAAACTCTAAAGTTCCATAGTGAACTGTCTGTAGAAGTGTTTGAGAGTTAATTCGGCAGAGGGAAGCCGAAAACCAGAATAGTGTATGTATCGAAGTAAACCCGACCAAGAGGTGTCCACAGTGAACTGTCTGTAAAAGTTGGCGAGTGTGAACCTGGCCGAGGGAAGCCGACAATCGGGGGCAACACCTGAAGTACTGTTTAAAAAGACATTCTTGAAGTATTGGAAGATCAGGGAAAGCGAATGGTCCCCCTGGTCAAGTGGGTCCGAGCCCGGTCGAGGGATATCTAGGGGTGTAAAAGTCCTCCCCCAAAGTCTATTCCCAAAGGAACTTTGTTTGTCGTTGAATAAGTCAGGCCCTCGAAGGCAAGAGACTTTTTATTGAAAAGAGACTTAACCATCGAAGAACCTGATAGCTGGAATGGAACTGTTGGCTTGTGCTGAGAAATCTTGAGCGTGTGCTGTGCTCCAAGGACCCACCTTCTCCCGTGCTGAAAACATGGGGAAGGAAGACCCCCTGGCAATCACACCCTGACTTAATTATTTGGAACACTTCCTTTTTTTAAAAAATGTTTTTATTGAAACCCTATCCCACACTCTTTCTGTAATTAGTTGTAAGGAATTGGCAATAGGGTTTTCTTTAGTGTAGGCCGTTTTATTTTGACACACAGCCACAAGGACTGCCTTATTTTGATTTGATGGTCGAAGCTTGCTCCCATGTTAGATTTAGGTTTAGATTGGGCATTTTTACACCCTGCATTTACAGTTTAACACACACCCTTGAACTGTGATCACTTGTCTGACTTTACTATTGCCACCATGAGCTCCTTTACAGATGATGCAGAGGGATGTGAATTTGTTCCTTGCAGCAACCAGGAGCCAATGGAGAGATTTTAGGGCTGCACAGATACAGTCCCTGGGCTTGATGCCAAGGATACGTCTTGCAGCTCTATTCTGGATAAGCTAGAGGGGGCGTAGAGAGGAAGAAGCTGTTGCAGTAGTCCAGCCCAGAGAGTACCAGGGCTCTAGAGACATTGAGCTTCTAGGGAAAGGTGAGTAAAGGAAGGATGCCTCTGAGGAGATGGAGTTTGAAATGAGCTTTCTTGGCAAGGGCCATGACATGAGGGAGGGAGGGAGGAAGGAGAGAGTAGTCGAAGGTGACTCTGAGGTTTCTGGCTTCAGTAGAAGGTGGTGGGGGTGAACCCATACAGGGTGGCCATAGAGCAGATAGGAAGGTGGGAGCAGGAATCCCGATGGGCAGGATCTCAGTCTTGCTGCCATTGAAGCAGAGGTCGTTGGAAGCACACCAGGACTGGATAGCAGAGGGCAGTCAGATATGATAGAGGATGTAGGAAGACAGTCAGAAGGAAGTTGAAAGTTGTGCGTCATCTGCATAACACTGGAAGTGGGGGAAAAAGTCGAAATAAGGTGAGCAAGAGGGGGAGATAAACGTTAAAGAGCCAGGGTGAGAGGTTGGAGCCTTGGGGCACGCCACAGGTAGAGATAGAGGTGGGAGAGGAGAAAGAGCCCAAGATCACCTGAGAGGGACGAATGGTGAGGAAGGAGGTCAGCCAGTCCAGTGCCCGCTCCAATATACCAAGGGCATCATGGAATCTTTTAATGAGGATGGAGTGGTTGACTGTGTCAAATTCACTATGTGGGACTGTATAGTCATGTTGGCTGAGCATATTCCGAAAGGGGAAGAAAGAGACGACTTCCTGAATAATGCAAGAAATGGAAAGGAGGCTTTCAGGACTGGACTCTGCTGACAGCATCAGTAGAGCTATGGTGACGAGCACTATGATGCGCAGTTTCGCGTGGTTGAGGATGTCTGGATTTGCACTGGACGTGCAATCTAGGCTCCTCAACATGCCCTTTGACGACACTGTGCTGTTGGGCAGCAAGACTGACGAAAGCCTAGAGAAGCTGCAGACCTCAAAGCGGCAGCCAAATCCCTTGGTGCCACTATCAGACAGCCACAGCCATCTCGCCCCAGTGGATCATCTTGAAGGGTTAGGTTCTTTCGCTTCTACTCCTCAGTTGGAAGAGCCAGAGGACTGGCTAGACAAAGGGGCCAAAGAAGATTCCCTTGTGATGGACGAGGGAGAGGTGCCAAGTCTGCCCAAGCAACAGCTACCTTACCATCAGCTGCTGCTACCTCTGAGGCCTTAACCCACGAGATCCCGGTAGGAGGCAGGCTCTTGCATCATCTGCAAAAATGTCAGGGTATTATTTCAGATGCGTGGGCATTGGAAACAGTAGCCATGGGTTACTGCCTCCCCCTTTCTAAAAAGGTCTTGGGATCATCCACCGGGGAGTTACTCATTCAAAGTTCCAGATACGTTCCTTTGCAGGAAATCTTGAGCCTGCTAGAGAAAGGTGCTATAGATCCAGTACCTGTGACGGATAGGAACAAAGGGTGGTACTGTACCTATTTCCTAATCTTCAAGGATGACGGAGGTTTGAGACCATTCTTGGACTTGAGATGCTTGAACAAGTTCCTCAGGAAAGACAGGTTCAAGATGGTTACCCTTTCTCAGATCCTTCAGATCCTCCAGTTTCAGGATTGGATGGTGTCATTGGACCTTCAGGATGCTTACTTTCATGTGCCTATTCATCAAAAACACAAAGTATCTGAGGTCTGGCATTGGCGGCTCTCACTATCCGTTTCGAGCTTTTGCCATTCCGACTGACCTCCGCCCCAGGGGTTTTCACCAAGTTAATTGCGGTGGTGGCAGCGAGTCTCTGAAGAGGGGTTATTCGCGTCTACCCCTACCTGAATGATTGGCGGATCAGAGCTCGTTCTGCCGAACAGTTCTTGGAACATCTCAGCATAACTTGCCACCCTCTCCACAGACTGGCTTCTCCCTCAATTATAAGACGTCCCACATGATACCTTCTCAAAGACTCAAACTCAGCGGAGCAGTTCTAGATGCATCCTTGGGGAAAGCCTCGATACCCGAGGTGGGGGCTTAGCACATCCTGCAGATGCTCTCAAAATTCCATTGTGCCCAGCGTCTTCCTGCCTTTTGACTTTTTTGCGGTTGCTCATCCTCATGGCATCCTGCATTTTCCTGGTGCCAAAGGCTCGCCTGAGAATGAAATCCCTCCAATGGGTCCTCAGGACACAGTGATCTCAGTTCTCGGGCAAGTGTCAGATCTAATCCAAGGTCCGGGCAGTGTCTCACAGTATCTCCTGTGGTGGGCCTGCAAAAATATCATCCTAAAACAGGAACCCTTTTGGCAGCCATGGCCAGGTATAATGGTAGTTATGGATACCTCACTCAAGGGGTGTGGAGTCCATGCAAACGTTCTGACTGTAAGCGGCCGTTTATCTCGATCTGAGTACAAACTACACATCAACCTTTTGGACCGGAGGACAGTCAGACTTGCGCTGAAGGCCTTTCTGCCCTCTGTATGGGGGAAGAATGTCCTAATGACAGACAACGCAGGGGCAATGTACTACCTGAACAGAAGAGGAGGTGTAGGGCTCACTAACACTGTGCAGAGAAGCAATGCAGCTTTGGTACTGGGTAATTCAAGAAGGAATCTCGGTGCCGGCAGTTCACTTAGCCGGAGAGGAGAACACGGTGGATGCCCTGAGCAGGCAGAGCAGTCTCCCACGAGTGGGAACTAGCTCAGGAAGTCCTTCAAGAGATCTTCACTCTTTGGGAATCCCCTCAAGTAGCTCTATTGGGGACCAGTGTCAACTTGGCGTGCAGACTGTTCTGCTCCAGGGAATTTCCCCCAAGAGTAGCTTTAAGTGGCACGTTCGTAGTGGACTGGGAGTTTCCACTCCTGTACGCCTTTCCCCCAGTCCCAGTTATTCATCACATGATCAGGAGGTTGAGAAAGGTTGGGAAATACATGATCCTAATTGCTCTGGATTGGGCCAGGAGGACGTGGTACCTGGACCTTTTGAACACGTCCATCTGCCCTCCAATACGTTTTCCACAGAGAGGACCTTCTCTCGCGAGAGAAGGGTCGGGTTCTCATCCAGAAGTCAAGACACTCAACCTTCGCTCATGGTTTCTGAGAGGTTGACGTATAAGGATTGGGATCACCCGGATGACGTAATAGAGATTTTGCTTTCAGCCAGACGGCCAGCAACTACATTCTTCTACCGCTGCCATTGGTGCAGGGAAGTGGATGTGGACCCTTTTCAATGTAGTACATCTACGCTGTTATTTTTTTTTACATTTGGCAAATCTGGGGCTCCAGATTGGGACCATTAAAGGATACTTGGTGGTATCCAACTTCAAGATGCCATTAATCATACAATTCCTAAAGGGACTCACTAACGTGTTCCCTCCATCTCAAGTTCCGATTTGGGACCTCAATATGGGTCTAAAATTCCCTGTGCGCTCCTTTCAAGCCACTTCATTTGTGTCCTTTAGGGCTTTTGACCTTTAAAAATTCCTATTAGTTGCATTAAAATCAGCCCACAGGGTGAGCGAACTACAGGTCTGATCTTGTAAGCCTCCATGTATTTTCTGTAAGGACAAGGTAGTTCTTAAAGGTAGCCGGTCCGATAGCACAGCGAGTAGAGCGCTCCCTTTGACATCTGTGCAGAGCCTGCTGACGCAGGTTCGAATCCTGGCAGGGCCAATCTCAGCATTTCATCCTTCCGTGGTCGATAAATGAGCACCACACACCTTGGGAAATAATAAGCAGCACTCAGATGCCAGAGGGTTCGTAGCGCTATATAAATGCTAAAAGTTGTTATTATTATCAAAGTCAAGCCAACCTTTCTTCAGAAAAGTGTATCGGACTTTCATTTATCCCAGAAAATGGTGTTGCCATCCTTTTATCCGCCGCCACATCCTAGCAACGATGCTTGCTAACAGATTGCTTTTTCGGTACTACAAGCGGCCTAATGCACTTTTTATAATCCTCTGAAAAAGCATTGTTAAAGGGGCGTTATGGTTAAATTGCAATAATAAAAACCTATCAAATTCGATGAAGAAACTTTGTTAAAGAGAGGTTATGGTTACAAGTAAAAACGGAAAACCCCAGAAATACGTCAGTTATGGTAAGCTAAGCAACCATAACTCACACTACCGTGCACTGCTAAAACAAACACCCAGTCCACATCCACTTTGTAGCACGTGTGAGCACAATCGTTGGAGAAGGTCAAAGTGGAAACATCTCTGTCTGAACAAAGAGGAACTATCCTCGATAAAGGGCCGGTGGTACTGGGTCTAACAAATAAACTACCAAGTGAATATCAAGACTATCAAGACATCTTCCAGAAGCAACAAGCCAATACATTACCCCCTCAGAGGCCTTGCCAAATCGACCTCATACCCGGGGCGCAAATTCCATTTAGCCAGATTTTTGCACTCGCTGAACCTGAGAACATCCATCTGAAAGCATACCTGGACCAATACCTGGCAAACAGTTTTATCTGTCCATCTAAGTCCCCCACAGCCTTGCCCCTCTTCGTGCCCAAGAAGGTGACAGTAAAAAAAAACGATACCATCTGCCCCTCATCCCAGAACTATTAGACCAAGTCAAAGATGCCCAAATCTAAACCAAACTGGACCTCGGGGGCATACCATCTTGTACGTGTGAAAAGGGGAGATGAATGGAAAACCGCTTTTCATACCATTATGGACTGTACAAGTACCAGGTTATGCCCTTTGGGCTCTGCAATGCACCTGCGGAGTTCAGTTCTTTAGGAACGTCGTACTGCGTGAGCTGATTGACGTTTGTGCATTAGTTTACATTGATGACATCCTGGTGTACTCGGCCTCCAAGCAGGACCATGTTAAGCACGTCCGCGCCATCCTTGAGAAACTCTGGCAGCATACATTGTATGCCAAACTCGAGAAATGTTCCTTCCACCTTACCGAAGTAGAGTTCTTGGGTTTTGTCCTCACTCCCGAGGTGTCCGAATGGATAGGCACAAGGTGGACGCCATGCTCAACTGGCCAACACCGTCATCAGTCAAAGGGGTTCAGAGCATGCTCGGCTTTGCAAACTTCTACCGCCGGTTTATTCCCGGATTCTCCCAGATCGTCCACCCGATTACATCCTTACTGCGAAAAAACAAGTTTCCAATGGACCGACGAGGCTGAAAAGGCTTTCCAGGAACTCAAGAAAAAAATGTACCTCGGCCTCAGTACTAAGACACCCTCGTCCGGATCTCCCGAACGTAGTCGAGACCGACGCCTCCAGCATGGCAATGGGGGCTGTTCTCTCACAAAAGGATCCCAAGACCGGGCAACTACACCTGGTGGCATTTTGGTCACGTAAGTTCTCAGCAGTAACGGATAGGGAGCTCCTAGCAATCAAAGCAGCATTTAAGGCATGGCGGCATTACCTTCTAGGTGCAAGACATACCATCACGGTTATCACAGATCACTGTAATTTACAATACTTCAAAACAGCGAAAGCTCAATCATCCCGTCAACTCCGGTGGGCCCTGTTTTTTGCAGAATATGATTATGTGATCATGTACCGGCCCAGGGTTCGGAATGGAAAAGCTGACGCTCTGTCCCGCCTCGGCATCGGTGAAAACCTATACTCTACTCCAGACCCAGTAGCCATCATCCCGGGCGAAAGACTGTTAGGCCGTATGACAACTCTGTCCCTGGAAGGAAATCCAGCTTCAAATGAACGAGAAAGCTTTACAGGAATGGGCCGCAAGGAGTGAACATCACACCACAGTTGACTGACTCCCCTACTTCCAGGGACGCCTATACCTACCTAGTCAAAAGCTACAGGAACAAGTTATCTCCATCTATCACGATTCCCTAGTAGGACACCCAGGTATTTCCAAAACCTTGGCTAAGGTAAAAAGAAACTACTGGTGGCCAACGTGGCGGAAGGACATAACTCAGTTTGTGCTATCCTGCGGAATCTGTGGATAAAATAAATCTCAGAAACAAAAACCTGTGTGCCTTCTACAGCCTCTGGAAATTCCTCCCACGCCTTGGCATACGCTTTCACTCGACTTCATCACAGAGCTGCCTCCCTGCAATGGCTAGAATACCATCCTTGTTGTGGTGGACCTGTTCTCCAAAATGGCCCACTTCATCCCATTAAAGGGTCTACCAACAGCTTCCATCTTGGCAAAGGTGTTTTGGAGCAAATTGTTCGACTACGCGTTTTCCCCTCCATCCTGATTTCAGATCGAGGTAGCCAATTCATCTCCAATTTCTGGAGGAAAAGTTGTGAGATTGCGCAAATTGATGTCCGACTATCCACTAGTCATCATCCCAAACAGATGGCCAGACAGAACGGACGAAACAAACATTAGAACAGTACCTCAGATGCATGCTACATCAGGCTGAAGGTAATTGGAAGGACATCAGAGTATGCATACAATAATTCGCTACACACCAGTACCGGACAAAGTCTATTTTATAACATTATGGACGATACCCACGCACCTCCAGTTTGGATCCCCCATTGCCTTAGAAATGCCAGCGGTAAAAACCTTACATACAACCATCACGCATGCCTTCAAAAAGGCATCAGAGCACCTGGCTCGAGCTAAAGAAAGCCATAAGGTTCTCGGACCAACATCTTAGGAGGGCCCCAGTGTATCAAGTCGGGATGAAGTCTGGTTGGCCTCCCGTCACATACCCATAAAAAGATCCCAGACTTTTCGGCCCAGATACCTAGGACCATATACCATTAAAGCCATAGTCAACTGTGTGGCAGTGAAACTGGCTTTGCCATCCAACAAGCAGATCCATCCAGTGTTTCACGTGTCGCTCCTAAAGCCTGTTCAACCTGGTACTCGGATTAAGACACCTCCAAACCCTGTATTGATCAACGGTGAAACAGAATTTGAAGTCGAAGAAATCCTGGATTCGAAAATAACCAGATCCAAGTTGTACTATTTAGTGGATTGGAAGGGATACGGCCCTCAGGACAGAATGTGGGAGCTGAGCGATCAAATCCACGCACCACGATTGGTAAAACGCTTCCATCGTAACCACCCAACCAAGCCAGGACCAGACGGAAAAACCACTGTGAGAGGGGCGTGATGTCACGGTTGTTACTCCTGAGAACCTTTTTTTGTTTTTTTTTAATTTTTATTTGTATTTGGTTCATTTACAAAAATACAATTTCGTAGAACCTTTACAAAAGTTAAAAGCTACGTACAATAGAAAAAACACATATTCAATACATTCAATCAGAATCATAAATTCATTTATATTTAAAATTTGAGCAACTCCTTTTCAATGTATTTGCACAGGCTGACAAGTTCAAATATTAAAGGTCTATGCATCCCTTGCATCATGCGTGCCCATAAAGAATGCATGCAATCCTCATATTCCACATTCACAAATTTCACGAGTCGGTTGGTCCTCATATTCCTAAAATGTGGACATTCCAAAATAAAATGTTTCATGGACTCCACCGGCTCATTACATAGAGGAAAGTGACAATTTAATGCCTTCGTCTCACCAAAGTTAGCCCAATTAGCGGTTCTCTCTCTGGTGTGAAATAAATTAAACCTATATCTCTTATATACCTGTCGCGCATGATTGCATGGAAACATAGTTACATGTGAAAACCTGGGCATACGTTGTTTAAGAAAGGCACCATACTCTTTATACATTTTATATGCTAATATACTTTCAATAGTGCCTTTCCAGTCTTGTTCAAATAACTTCTTTTTTGCGAACGCAGGGCAATAATATACATCCTCTGTCGTAATACCTATAAATTGTATCAGATTTTGCATATTGGACTGATATCTTTTGAACGACATAGGAGTAGGAGTGTCCAATAGCCCATTCAAGTCGGCCTATAAAGAGTTTTTAGGGGGAAAACATATCTTTGCATAGCCAGAAAGTTGACGCCATTTCCAACGTGAGGATAGTGCAATCAGCCCTAGTTTGTGTCGTAACACTGCATTAGGTAAGCACATTGGCAAGTGCATGGCAGATTTTATCACGGTTCCCTGAATCGAGTCTAAGATTCCTGTAATATCACTGAGGCACATATCGATGGAATACAATATGACAGTTTCAATTTTTAAAGTTAGGAAGTCTATCATCGGTACCAATGAGAATTTGCAGTATTTTGAATTTATCAGTTTCAATTGTGATAATAATGGGCGTGATTTATTTTTGACTAAATCCTTCCAACATTTAATTGAGTTGTAAGCAGATAATTCATAGCCCAAATATATCGCGCTAGAGGAACAGTAAATTTTAGTCTGCATAATTTCCTAGTGATATCTTTTACTCTTATTCTTCACCCGAAACTTTAAAATAACTGTTTTTGCAGGGTTAGGCGTTAGGTTATGTGCAACGGCAAATTGCTGGAAAAGCTGTAACTTGTTTTGCAGCCCAGCCGGAGTAGGATCAAAAATAATAATGTCATCTGCAAATGCAACCCACTTCAGCCGCATTTGGCCTATTTTCACAGAGAACAGATTATTAAGATCAAAATGTTTGTCCAGATCAGCAATATACAGATTGAAAAAAGTTGCTGCTAAATTACATCCCTGCTTAAGCCCTATAAACGTGTTAATCTGGTCAGTCGTTCTACCATCGGTATAAATTCTTATTTTATATGAAGTATTGGTATGTAGCTGAATGAACCAGTAAAGTAGAGTTAAAGGTATTCCCATGGCCCTCAATTTATTCCACAAAAGGTTTCGCACCACATTATCAAATGCTGCTGTCATGTCTACCATAGCCATATACAACGGTTGTGCATTTTTTCCTCTTGTGTTTGCAATAAGATGGGACACTACAGTAGCATTGCATGAGGAGTGCATTCCCTTTCTAAAACCAGTTTGAAATTTTGAAAGAAGGTTATTTTCTTCAATAAACTTTTCTAAGTCATGCAACAAAAGTATGGCAAACAATTTTGCATCGGTATCGATCAATGAAATTGGTCTGTAGTTCTGAGGAAGCAAAGGATCGGCCTTTTTAAATAAGGGGACAATGTTGGCCCGCGTCCAAGAGCAGGGAATTTTACCTGAGTAAATTATTGCGTCAAATTTGGTTTTCAAAATTCCCGCCCAGAACTCCGGGTCCGTTTTGTATAAACAGGGAGGTAGACCATCTGGGCCAGCTGATTTGGAGTACGAAATTTTTGATATGGCCCATTTAAGATCCTCCCTTGTCCATTTAAAAGTGGCGATCTTGCTGTAACATAACTGGATGCTGGGGATGGACTCAAATCGCTCTGGAATACAATATTTCAAAGTGATATAGTCGCGCCATATTTCCTCAGATATACAGCAAAGTGAGGATGCAGAAATTCCTCTCTCGTTCTTTTTTTTTATTGTCCGCCAGATAGTTCTCGTATCATGGAGGGTGAAGGCAAGTGTCCCCAACCAGCACGATTCGCCCCGCAATGAGAGACAATGAAGGACTCTCCCAAGTTGGGAATAAAGCCAAGACAGAGTGCGGGTGAGCTTAAATGGGAGTTTATCAATCAGAATAGGGCATGCAAAGAACTCTGCAAACTCCGAGAGCGCTCTGTCTGACAATAGTAAAGACAGGCGTATATATTTACAAAACACGTCATCAGAACCTACATACTATAAGGGGCACAAGTTCAATGGGATTGGGTGGTGATGACTAGCTATAGGCGCTGCTGCGATGTGGTTGGCCTTGGCTGGAGGACGTCACTGGTCAGCCTCGTGGGTTGGGCTGGGCCTGGCGGGTCGGCTGAGTTCATCCGGGCAGTGTTGTTGTGCCATTGTGGCCAGTGTCAGAGATGAATGTCTTTTCCTGACTTATTTGCCCTAGGCCATGCACACCGCAGTCATTCAGTCATTACAATATTATCTTCTTTAGTAAATCTTCCAATAGGTTATTCTACAGGTTAATGCAACACAGGAGGAATGCACCTTGTGAGGGGTCTGATGATCATTCGTCAGGGCATGGTTACCAGTGTCCTGTTGACCGGTGCCATAGGTTGAGGGGCTAAGCTTCAGGGCATGGGACGGGCGGTACATGCCTTCCTGTCTTGTTAGATGTTGTTATGAATGTGCCGCTGTGTGTTGCCACATTATTGGGTGTCCTGATTGCACAGGGCCATAAGTCTAAGATGATCCGGTGGGTTGTGGGGTTTACGAGGGGGCGCCTTTGGATTTGTGAATTCAGGCAGAGGTTTACTGCTGTGCTGTAAATAATGCAGGTGGCGGGCCGTGGCCTTGGGTGCTGCAGAGGGGACTACAAATCTTTGAAGCGGCTCCAGTCTGGTTGGGGGAGGTGGAGCAGCGCGGCGCGGGCCTCTGTTCTCTTGTTTGGCAGTCTTTGCAGGGTGGGAGGGGGGAATGGCCTTGCACATATTCACAAAAGGTATCTTCCTCG
The DNA here is from genome assembly GCF_040938575.1 of Ambystoma mexicanum. Classification (NCBI taxonomy): domain Eukaryota; kingdom Metazoa; phylum Chordata; class Amphibia; order Caudata; family Ambystomatidae; genus Ambystoma; species Ambystoma mexicanum. The sequence goes on along the minus strand of NC_090923.1, from coordinate 1,471,640,993 downwards.
TGTGTTGCCGACTTTAGGTAAAAACATCACAAACATTTGAACACTCTATAATACTTATTTGAATCACTCGGAAACGTACATTTCAATTTTACTAAATGTGTCTCAAATATAGCCAGTCTGAGCACCTTATTCGTACACTATGTTTTACCAATCACAGCATTTAGTTATATGCATATACATTTTGCAGTAAGTGAGGTAGTAGCGAGGTTGGTGGAGCACATAGAAAATGGCTCGCCACTGTACGTGGCGGTAGTAGCACATAAGGGGCTTAGACATATACGCATGACAAGTGTATTTGCGCGCGTCCTTCACATGAGCCCTCTGTATGATTACATTCGCCTTCCCTTGTACTCTAGCAGCATTAGTTCGGTTGATTGTGCGGGTCCACGGGGTGTAAACTTCTCATAAATGCACATAATGAACAGTCCCCTGGAAGGCTTCTTAATTGTTAGCACCCAACTGCAGTGGTGGGGGTTCTTTATTGCTATCATCAGGTGAGCATGCATTCTACCATGTTTATATATTTTACAGGCACCCTTAATGGAAGAAGCTTTGTGGAGAAATGCACACTTTACAACTAGTCCTGGCATTAATATTTAGGAATTTTCTGCTTTCATCCGATGACCATGTTACAGTTCTCTCCATCACCCAGGCCTTGCTGACCGGGTCATGCTGGGGGCAATGATGCACTGCGGAAGGTGAAATGTTACAATGTTAATGTCTTACGCTAGCTGATGTCTGTCTTGTTCGTGGGAACGGGCTCACAGCGGATCTGCCAGGGTGCTGCGGCAACAGGGATAACTGAAACTCTCCGAGGGTGGTGGCCGCGCTACAGTGCGCTGAGCTCACACCATCTTTATTAGACAAAATGGTTTCTGAGGCCTAGCTAAATTCAATACGTGTTGGCAATGTCTTCAGCAGGTGAGCCATCCACCACCTGGGCCCTGGTGGTATGGAGGGCACGCCCGATGAGCCATGGCCCTCACCTGGGGTGGGGATGTAGGCAAGGGGGGGGGTCTTTTGGACCACTCCTCCCCTACATTTCCCCCCTTTCGTTACGTAATGAATACTTTAAGTCTTCCAGTCTCCTACATTCTGCTTCGTCCATCACTGCCTCATCCCATGCAGGTGTGCCTTTTATGGGCATCCATGCTCTGCACACCCCCCTTAAGCTCTCCCCTCTTCTGGCATACTCATCTGGGGTACAAGTCAGGTATATACATCCGCCATCTCCCGCCAAATCTACCCACACCTCCTGGTACCATTCTAGTACACGGGGCTCTTTAATGGTGGTGTGCCACGCCTTATCTATGATATCCTTGTCGTGATAGATAGGCACTAGCTGATATCTTGGTGTGTCATCTGTTCCTGTTTGTACATGCACTTCCTGCATGTTTTGCATGGTACCACGGGTGTTGCCCATTGTCACCATCATCATTGCACCATTCGGTACTGCGTTAGCACAACATCGAAGACCCACCTGGCACAGGCAAAAAATTAGAAGGAGGAATACCACAGCTGGCATCAAAAATTTCACAGTTGTTCCAAGCCATGAGGGGACCCAGGAGAAGATGTTATCGAACCACGTGCTGTCTTCTGCTCCACCTTCCATTTTAATTTTTTCTCCTAGGTTGTGGACTGCTTCGATCACATGGGACAGGGAGCTGTTTTCTGCGTCTTCAGAAGGTACGAAAGTGCAGCAGGCACTTCCGATTTTTCGGCAAACACCTCCATCCATTGCCCTCAACAGGTCCAAGACATACCTGTTTTGCATGGTCATCAGCCGCAAATCTCTTAGTTCCACTTTGATTACGTTGAACCCTTCTTCAGTGTCATTTGCCAGCTGAATCAATTCCCAGCGTGTTATCTGGAGCCATTTTGCGTTTGCTCTTGCTTGGACACTTGAAATGAGTGAGGCAAAGAATGTTTCTGTGGAGCTAAATAATCGATATCTGTCTGGGATCTGAGCCAACAGTTCTGATGATGCCTTTGATATGTAGTTTGATGCTCGTCTGTTACGGGTCAGCACCTCTTCCTTGCTCCCGGAAGACAGGACATACATTTGTGACTCCGCAGTCGGTTGGGCCGCACTCTGTTGTATGCGTTCCTGTGTCCTTTTGCTCCCATCGATGTGGCTTTCTGGTATTACCATTAGGGCTGAGTGCAGAGTGGCCATTGAGCAGCTGCCACTCCATGACGGGGGGAGGTGCAGGTATGCCTGGTTACCGCATACCCAGTACGTGTCCATCAGGGCCACTGTCCCTTTTTTCAGATCTGGGATGGTGAGGGTCTTGCTACAGTTCTTGTTTGTCCCCATGGAGGTTTTCCCCTCTCCTTTAAAACATAGTTCATAGTCTATTTCGTTCTGTAGTTTGAAGGGTTTTTCAATGGCGGTTACCCAAGTTAGCTTTGAAATGTGTTCCTTCCATACTGGTGTGCACGTTTCATCTATCCATTGCAATTTCTCTGGTGCCACACCTCTCAGTGCTTCAGCTTTACACATTACTTCTTCATCCTTCCACTTGTTGTCCGAAAAAAGTGTCCCTTGTATTACAAAAAAGGGTTCCTCCAGACATACCACCACTGCCGTCCTTGGATAGCAAGTTTTCTCGTTCTGCAGCATTCTAAAAGTAACTTTGTGTGCCTGGAAGCTGTTCTTAATCCTGCATAACGTGAGATGAAGGAGACATTGGGCGTCTATAATTGGCAACTCTTTGGGTAGCAATACTTTGGGTGTACCTGAAGCATGAGGAATGAGGGAGCAGACATAACAGCCCTCATTTGTTGTTTGTTTCGCTGTGGCACTCATATCCGCATACCATTTATTTGTCTGGTGGGGGTGTCGTGGGTCTTCCATTTTATCCAGTCCTAACCAATAGTACTCATCATACTTCCTCCTCCCTGCTTCCCTTTTTCGTCTGTCATTCCCGCCCCCCTTGGCCCATGTATCATATAATATTTCGTGTGTTGCTAGCATCTTTTCCTTTTCGTCCTTGACGTTATCTTGCAGGTCGTTTAATATGGGGGCAGGTTGGCTGGTGGGGGCGTTATACAACCACGATATGGCAGACGGGTTTCGGTCATTTAAACTGCGAGCATTTTACTTCGACATCTTTGGCGGAGACACTGTGCTATTTTGCATTCCACCCTGTAGCCCTTTTTTTCCTGATATGACAGCATTGGATGGTGTGGTATGATAACCCCATACAAGTTTAGTTCCGTCCCATACCAAAAAATCACCTTCCCTAGTATTGACACTTGCAGTTGTATTGGTCCCAGTAGTGCTGTTAATCCCAGTGCTGTTAATCCCTCCCCCCTCGTTCATCTCAATAGAGATGAACGCTATAAACCAATATGTAACCAGGCCAAACATTATTATAAAAAACAACGTAATGCACACAGATAATCCACATTCATACGAATATCTGCATCTCTCATTTAATAATTCTCTCACTCTACTAAATCTATCCGTTGCAGGCTGCCCGTTAGATGCCATGGTAGCTCCTATTTTGAGATATAAAAGTGCATTAAGTACATGCATGTAAACATTTTGTTGGCACTATCAGTGCCAATATATATTGACAGGGAACGGAAACGGGTAGGGTTTGTAGGGACCGGGATGCACAGACAAGGGTGTAAACACTTCATAATTTGATCACTTCATTAATTACATATAAGTCCACAAGACAAAAAGAAAAAAAACGTTTTTTTTTTTCTTTTTTTCAGTAATATCTTAAAAATGCAAGTATACTTATCAGCCATTTGCCCATTCAGGTGCATTACTGTCTCACACACACACAAGTTCATATTCAGACATTCTGCTCAGTTGCATTGTTTGCTGTTGTCTGTGCCTCCTCATCTACCTCCTCCTGCACATTACTATATGCTTTTCGTACATCTGTCAAGTGTACCCAATATTTCAGGCCCTTTACTTTTACTGCCGTGGGCGTGCAGAACACTACCTCGTATGGGCCATGGAACCGTGGTGCATTCCATCGACGCACAAAACTCCTGACATAAATTAATTCGCCCGGCAACAGCTGTAGCTGTTGTTCAGGCTCCGTGACAGACCCTGTTATGTTTCCCTCCTCTCTAGTGAAGGGTGGAGAGAGCTGCTTTGATATTGCGCGCGCTGCCCTTGTTAATTTCTTCAAATAGTCTGTGAACTCTTCTCCCAATATCGCGGCGCTCCTGTGTGCATCTGAGTGTTCGCGCAGTGGGGAGTGTGCTGTGTACATTCGTCTCCCAGTCACGATCTCGTGCAGGGACAAATGGTGGTCTTTGCTTGGCTGATTTCTCAGCTCAAATAGCGCAAGGGGCAGACAGTAAATCCAGTTCTTTTTCAATGAAAAGCATAGTTTTGATAACCTTCCTTTTAACAGTCCGTTCATCTTTTCCACTACGCCATTACTTTGAGGATGATAAATCGAACACAATTTATGTTTTATTCCCAATAATGTAGTAACTTCCTTGAAAAGCTCATTTACAAAGTGAGTGCCGTTATCCGAGCGAATCACGTCACAAATTCCCCAGCGCGGGAACACTTCCCTCACTAGGAACTTTGCAGCGCTTTTGGCATCAGGTCGTGCACATGGGCCTGCTTCTACCCACCTTGAGAACGGGCATACAACCACGATCATGTAACGTGCCCCATTACACCTTTCTCCCATGTCCGCGTAGTCAATATGTAGCTCTCTGAATGGGCCAATGGGTTTTGGAATTGTTCCCCGGAGCGTGCGTAATGTCATTCCTGAATTGTATATCTGACATGTTGTGCATTCCAGCGTCAATCGAGATACGTGCTCCTGGAGACAGGGCACACACCATTCTTCCTGTATTTCTGCTGCGATGTGCTGTTTGGTATTGTGTGCAGGGAAGTGTAGTTGTTGAAACGCAATTTCCAATAACTTAATTGGCATTACCACTTTCCCTGAGTTGCTTTGTCGCCACAGTAAGTCTGTCGCCGACTTGCTGCACCCTCGTTTTGTCCACATCAATTTTTCGTCTGCACTAGCTCCTTCCTGTAATTCTAGTATTTGCGATATAGGCATCATGTTGTAGCCTTCTGGGAGCTTTTAGTTTGTCCTGTGCTGCAGCATGTACTCACCTGCTTCATATTTCTGAAAATAGGAAGCTTCCTTGGCGGCAGCGTCCGCTGCCGCGTTTCCCAAAGACACAACATCTGTGTTGGAAGTATGTGCTTGGCACTTCACTATTGCTACCGCTGTGGGGTCTTGTAGGGCCTCAATTAACTCTTTCAGCAATTCTGCATGCTGTACTGGTGTTCCGTCTGCCCGTCGAAATCCCCTCCGCCCCCATCTTGCTAGACCTCCATGTACTGTCGTCGTCATGTAAGCTGAGTCTGTATATATTGTCACTGCGCAACCCTTTGCTGCATGTAGTGCTTCTATGAGCGCAATCAGTTCTGCTGCTTGTGCGGAGTAATGTGATGGGAGGCGGTACTGTACTAGTGTTTCATACTCACCGTCTTCTAGCCTCACCACTGCCATACCAACATGTTTCTCTCCCGTGTCCACGTCAATCGATGCAGACCCATCCACGAAGTACACTTCCCCCTCGCTCAGAGCGTTCTCACACACCACTGTGTCCTCCCCTCTTTCTCCTGTGTAAGTTGCACAATCGTGGTCCTGCATGTCCTCTAGTGTGCACGCTTCTGTAAGGAATGTTGCGGGGTTCACTGTCTTGCATCTCACCACATGGATATTGGCGCTAGACAATATGATCTCATAGGCTGTTGCCCGCTGTGTTGTCAGTGTGCTTTTTGACCTCTCAAGTATTGCAAATAATGAATGTTCCACAAACAATGTCACAGGGCATCCCATTACTATTGTGGCACTTTTCTCAATCGCGAACGCGGCTGCAGCGAGTGATTGCTCGCACGCGAAATGGCCTTGCATCACGGCATCTAAAGTACCACTATAGTAAGCCAAAGGCTTGTGTCCTAGGGACGTCTTTTGTGTCAGTACAGCTGTCATGAGTGTTCCCTTGCAGTGTGAGAACAGGTAAAACTCGCGTCCATAATCAGGATTTGCTAGTACTGGAGCGCTTGAAATTAACTCTTTTAATGATTTAAATGACGCACTCATTTCTTCTGACCATTCTATTTTTTTATTTTCCTGTTGTGCTTCCTTGAGTGCTTGTAGTAGGGGTCTCGTGTATGCTGCATAATCTAATATCCATGCTCGGCAATAGTTGCACATTCCCAAGAATTTCTGCATGTCTTTCACTGTTGTGGGTTCTCCTACTGATCTTATTGCTTCTACCCTGCCGGGGATTATTCTTTTTCCATCTTTTGATATTAGCTGTCCCAAGTATAAGACCTCTGTCAGGCAGTACTGTAGCTTTTCCTTGTCTACCTTGTACCCCTTATTGGCCAATAGAGTCAGGAGTGTTGTTGAATCCTTTCTGCATGTTTCTTCGTTTTGTGCACACACTAGTAAATAGTCTACGTACTGAATGATCGTACTCTCAACTGATAGGTTTCCCCAAGTCTTCATGCAGTATGCGGTTGAATATGCTTGGGCTCTCACAGTATCCCTGCGGTAATCTGCAGTGTTCATATCTCTTTCCCCCTAGTGTGAATGCTGTCAGGTATCTACTCTCTTCAGCCAGGGGGATTGAGAAAAACGCGTTTTTCAAGTCCACTACTGTGAAATGTGATGCCGTTTTTGGGATGCTGCATAATATTGATGCAGGGTTCGGGACCAAAGGGAACTCTTTCTGAATTACATCATTTAGGGGGCGTAAATCCTGTATCATCCTCCAAGACCCTCCCTTTGCTTTTTTGATTGGATAAATACATGTGTTAAATGGGGAGTTTGAAGGCACTACTATCCCTTGTGCTAGTAGTACATTTATTGTCTCTTTTATCCCTTCTTCAGCTTCACGGGACAATGGATACTGTTTCACTCGGGGTAGAATTGCTAGAATTGCTCCTTACTTTAGTTTTATTATCACAGGTTGTACTCCATGCAACAGCCCTACATCATGGGGGCCTGTCGTCCACAAACTATTTGGTACGAGCCTCATGTCGTCATCGAAGAATGGTGGCGGCGCGCCTACCACTGCCATCAGCTGAACTGGGATTTCCCTTGCTTGAATCAAAATATCACAGGGCATCGCTATTTCCATTACAATTTACCATCCCCCTCTGCATCTGAAAAGAGATCCTCATCTGTTAAGTCTCTTAGGGCGATGTTGGCATTCGTGCACAGTACTGTACGCCACTCATATCCTTCCATATCTATTCCAATCACAGCAATCCTTTTCGCTGATACCTGTACAGCGTGCAAGTCTAATGATACCACTGATCCTGGTGCTGTGTCGGGGCACACTATGGGGCGAAAGAGGAACTCTGCTGGAATCCTCCAGTCCATTCTCCTCAGCTCTGGAATTATGAGGGCCAATGTCTTTAGCCCTTCAACAAACATCTCCTCGTTTTCCGGCAACCCTCGTACTTCTTGTGTGGTCGTGCGGGCTTGTACTACCAACATTGCACGCAATGGGCATATTCCGGGTGTTGAACACACTATACCTCTCTCAGTGAATGATATGGTCATGTTGAGTTTACTCAGGAGATCCCTCCCTAATAAATTTATTGGTGAGTGTTCATAATACAGTAAAGGTGTCTTTACAGTCTTACCCCCCACCGTTACGTCCAATGCTTCTGTGTAAGGAACTTCAATTACAGCCCCAGAGAACCCCTGCGTCTCTAACTTCCGGTTAGATAACGGGAACCGGCCCTCTCTAATGCATGATTTCTCCGCTCCTGAATCCACCATGAATATGAACTGCTTGTCTCCTATCTGCGCCCCTACCAATGGTTCCTCTGCTGCATCGTAGGTGGTAGATAGAACTGGACACGCAAGTGTTCTCTGTGGGCTGTCCTATGCGGGGTGTCTCATCGCCCCCCCTTGATTGAAGACACTCCCTGAAACCACTGACACGCCGCTATAGGGTGCTGGTGCGGGGGCCCCATTTGCTGTTGTCGCAAAAGGGTTGCCTGGCGTGTACTGCATATTGTCATTGTTTTGTGGGTGGTTCTGTGTTCTATACTGATGTCCCTGTTGTTGCTCATTATTTCCTTGACCTGGGTTTCTCGGTTGTTGTTGTCCCATTGGAAGACCATATGGGCTCCCCGGGTGGGGATGGCCATAATGTTCTACCTCTTGGAACCCGTTGTTGGGTCTGGCTCTGCACTCCCTAGAGTAATGCCCCCATCTTCCGCAGTTCCAGCAACTCCCTTGTGTACCTCTAGGACCCTGCCAACATTTCCTCCCATTCCCCCGTACCCCGGTCCACCTCTTCGGCCCCTGTACCCACCTCGTCCTCCTCGAGGGGCCCACTCCTGCCACTGCGACCCTCCGCCTGACTCCTGCTCGTTCCACTGCCGCTGTCCTGCTCCAGCCCAACTAGTTGCCATCCTTCCTTGTATTGCTATCAGCCCCTCCTCATCTCCCTCCCTGCTGTGTGGGAGCGTGGCTACAGCCGCTGCTACCTTCACCAACTTTGTCTGCACTAGTTTTGCTTCGTCTGCCAATCTCTTCTGCGCCACCTCCTTCTCCCTTTCTTTTATTCGCTTACAGTGGTGCACTATTATGCTCTGAATCTCAGGCCATCCCTTCGCTTCAATACCTGCTATCTTGTCGAGCGCCTTTTGCACCTCTTTTGGGAGACCTCTTTTTATAATAAAGTAAAATAAAGATGTCGATTGATACGAGGGCGTACCCGTTTCTGCTCTCCACATCTCTTGGACTCGAAAAATGTAATCCATAGCATCTTCCCCGTCATTCATTGTACACTGCATTACTGACTGCAAATCTGGTGTATCTGGAAATGTTTCCCGTAAAGCATCCCACACCCTTGCGCGTACTGTGTTGAAGGAAGCCCCATCGTGGCGGTCGCAGCCTAATGTTACTCCTGGGAAACCAGCCTTGACCCATACCCTGTCGGCCTGATCGCCCACTGCTGATACAAGCAAACTTTTCACATCACCTATTGCTAGGGGTACCCCAGCGGTGTGTTTCTCAAAGGCGTATATCCACTTACTTGCCCCTCCCGATAACGGGGGCAATAACTTTAATAAATTGGCCTTATCCATCTGAGCCCATGGGATATAATTCGGCCTCCCTCCTCCCCTATGTATCAATGGGAGCTGTAGCCTTCCTTTTGTCGTGGCATCTGTACCCGTTTTGGCTGCTGATGTTCCCAGTGACGCCATTTTCCCCACCCTATTTCTCAATCGTCCCGTCCACTCATCGTCCAGTGTTTCCATTGAACATGCACCATCTAACCACTCGCTTTCCCCTCCTATTGCAATACTAAACCTGTCGCTTTCCTCCAGATCGCCCCTTATATCACATAGTAGTTCCTCTCTGTCCCCTATAGGCCTTACTTCATTATCAATACATCCCTCTCGTGCCCCTACTTCGATTATTCGTATCGGTTCTTCCTCAATTCTGAACAGTATTTCACCTTTTTTCCACCCGTCTTCAAGTGTTCTATTCTCACTTGGTGCTCTAGACGTGCGCCCTGATCTTGCTGCATTAAGTGCTGTTCGTTCACATATGTCTTTTATCCTTGAGAGCTCATCTTTCGCTATTTCATACGGCGGGGGTGCCGTTGGCCGGTGGGGTGTAGTAGTTGTCGGGGGAGGCACATAAGTGGGGTCACTGTACCCTTCTGCGGGCACAGGCTTGTTTAATATCGGGTACAAGCTTATTACCTCTATAGGTGGCTCTACATTTGGTGATTCCTTAACATCTTTCTGTATCATCAGTGGATTGTCAGTGGTGGATGTTAGGTCAGCATTTAATGCTGGTGCTTTAGGCGGTGGTATCTCTTCAAATAACCTCCAGAGATCTAATATTTCCCTCCTATTGTGCAACTGTTTTCCCTTGTATTTCAAACAAATGCATGTGGCCACCATATCCAGAACACTTTTGTCAAATGACCCCCCCTCGGGCCATATCTGGGGTAATCCCTCTCCCTTCAGCTCTGTTATCCATTGGTCATGATATTTCTTAATTCGCTCCGCGTACCCTGGTAGGTTCTTACAAATATGTGATAAGGGTGTTTCTGCCCCCATCTTTGTGCCCTCCTAGTACTTGTGTGTCTCTGTGTGTCCGCAATTATAATGTAGACGTATTACCAATATGAGTTTTCGTCTTCTATTTCACATTCAATAATGGGCTCCTTTATGCTCTTCCTTGCCTGCACAATACAAAACTGGCTGTACACAGTCTCTATTCTATTCTCTTTGGGGGGCACATACAAGAGCAAACCATCAGTGATTTCGACAACATTAACCCGGGAATCAAAAAGGTACACACTCACTTCACCTTGTCATTTTTTGTCTTTCAGAAGCTTTATCTGGCCACACTTACCATGACCATTCAATTACTACACATTTATAGCCATTTTTACACACCCACGGCACCAAATTATCTTCTGACGCATACGAGGTGCACACACCTCTCTGTAACACTCTATTCACAATTCAATCTGCCCTCCCTTTCCTCCCTAGCCGGCTGTCCCTGTCCGTCTTATTCCGATATATATATATATACTTATTGTTCTGATCTTCCCTCTTCTAGTAGGACTCTCTCCCTCTTACTTTTTCTCTAACGTTTTGTGCTGATCTCACTTTTATTATTATTATTTTTTTTTCTCCCCAACCCTAAAGAAAAGAATAGAAAAAATAGCAGTCACTAATATATTCTCCGTGTCCCCCTTTGCCAGACACTTTTATCTTATTATCCACTTCTTCATATATTCCCAGTACTAGTCAAGATAGCACTATGCGGCGCCGCCTTCCACCCCCTCTCGGAGCTAGGTTCCCGTCACTTTTATCTCTTATTCACCTCTTAATCCTAATGGCCATATGCAAAGAAAAAGCAAGGAAAGTTTAAGATGATCCTTAGTAGATCTGCGTACCCCCTTCTCTACCCCTCTTCGTTCTCTGTCCTAGATTTCTTCCTCCATTCCCTTTACGATCGCTCGCACTCAATACTCACGTGCCCGTCTTGAACCGATAGTCTCCGAAACTGGGTCCGTCCAGGCAGTGCTGCCGTCCGCTCAACAGTCAGCCCCGGCGAGCGGTACTCAAAGGGGATTTTTCAACCGGGATCCCGTACCCTCTCTCTATTGAGTGCGCACTTCTTAGTGTACCGGTCGCCGTTGGCGGGCAGCCTCCCGGAGCCGGCGCACCGTGCGTATCCCTTTTCGACCGGAGATTCTCGTGCCAAAAGGGGACGGTAATGATAGGTCGGGAAAAAATAATAATAAACACGCTTTCGGGGTCACCACTGAAGGCAAGCGTCCCCAACCAGCACGATCCTCCCCGCAATGAGAGACAATGAAGGACTCTCCCAAGTTGGGAATAAAGCCAAGACAGAGTGCGGGTGAGCTTAAATGGGAGTTTATCAATCAGAATAGGGCATGCAAAGAACTCTGCAAACTCCGAGAGCGCTCTGTCTGACAATAGCAAAGACAGGCGTATATATTTACAAAACACGTCATCAGAACCTACATACTATAAGGGGCACAAGTTCAATGGGATTGGGTGGTGATGACTAGCTATAGGCGCTGCTGCGATGTGGTTGGCCTTGGCTGGAGGACGTCACTGGTCAGCCTCGTGGGTTGGGCTGGGCCTGGCGGGTCGGCTGAGTTCATCCGGGCGGTGTTGTTGTGCCATTGTGGCCAGTGTCAGAGATGAATGTCTTTTCCTGACTTATTTGCCCTAGGCCATGCACACCGCAGTCATTCAGTCATTACAATATTATCTTCTTTAGTAAATATTCCAATAGGTTATTCTACAGGTTAATGCAACACAGGAGGAATGCACCTTGTGAGGGGTCTGATGATCATTCGTCAGGGCATGGTTACCAGTGTCCTGTTGACCGGTGCCATAGGTTGAGGGGCTAAGCTTCAGGGCATGGGACGGGCGGTACATTCCTTCCTGTCTTGTTAGCTGTTGTTATGAATGTGCCGCTGTGTGTTGCCACAGTATTGGGTGTCCTGATTGCACAGGGCCATAAGTCTAAGATGATCCGGTGGGTTGTGGGGTTTACGAGGGGGCGCCTTTGGATTTGTGTATTCAGGCAGAGGTTTACTGCTGTGCTGTAAATAATGCAGGTGGCGGGCCATGGCTTTGGGTGCTGCAGAGGGGACTACAAATCTTTGAAGCGCTCCAGTCTGGTTGGGGGAGGTGGAGCAGCGCGGCGCGGGCCTCTGTTCTCTTGTTTGGCAGTCTTTGCAGGGTGGGAGGGGGAATGGCCTTGCACATATTCACAAAAGGTATCTTCCTCGTGTGTTGCCGACTTTAGGTAAAAACATCACAAACATTTGAACACTCTATAATACTTATTTGAATCACTCGGAAACGTACATTTCAATTTTACTAAATGTGTCTCAAATATAGCCAGTCTGAGCACCTTATTCGTACACTATGTTTTACCAATCACAGCATTTAGTTATATGCATATACATTTTGCAGTAAGTGAGGTAGTAGCGAGGTTGGTGGAGCACATAGAAAATGGCTCGCCACTGTACGTGGCGGTAGTAGCACATAAGGGGCTTAGACATATACGCATGACAAGTGTATTTGCGCGCGTCCTTCACATGAGCCCTCTGTATGATTACATTCGCCTTCCCTTGTACTCTAGCAGCATTAGTTCGGTTGATTGTGCGGGTCCACGGGGTGTAAACTTCTCATAAATGCACATAATGAACAGTCCCCTGGAAGGCTTCTTAATTGTTAGCACCCAACTGCAGTGGTGGGGGTTCTTTATTGCTATCATCAGGTGAGCATGCATTCTACCATGTTTATATATTTTACAGGCACCCTTAATGGAAGAAGCTTTGTGGAGAAATGCACCCTTTACAACTAGTCCTGGCATTAATATTTGGGAATTTTCTGCTTTCATCCGATGACCATGTTACAGTTCTCTCCATCACCCAGGCCTTGCTGACCGGGTCATGCTGGGGGCAATGATGCACTGCGGAAGGTGAAATGTTACAATGTTAATGTCTTACGCTAGCTCATGTCCGTCTTGTTCGTGGGAACGGGCTCACAGCGGATCTGCTAGGGTGCTGCGGCAACAGGGATAACTGAAACTCTCCGAGGGTGGGGGCCGCGCTACAGTGCGCTGAGCTCACACCATCTTTATTAGACAAAATGGTTTCTGAGGCCTAGCTAAATTCAATACGTGTGGGCAATGTCTTCAGCAGGTGAGCCATCCACCACCTGGGCCCTGGTGGTATGGAAGGGACGCCCGATGAGCCATGGCCCTCACCTGGGGTGGGGATGTAGGCAAGGGGGGGGTCTTTTGGACCACTCCTCCCCTACAAGGGCTAATGCACGTATGAGGTCGCAGTTCTCTCTATTATATTTACATATACATGCAGATTTTAAATTTCTCTTATATTCTTTCAGAATTTGCGACTTCATAAAACGACATTGCTCCCCTCGAAGGTCAGAAGTTTGAAGTTGCCTGAACGCTTTATGTTTTGCTCGTTTGAGTGCTTTACAAGTGGAATTGAATGGATGGGGATGAGTAATCCCAATGTGTTTCTTACTGAAGAAATAGAGCGCGTTGTCAATCGCATCCGCATACTGCTCGCTCTTCGTTGCCGATACGTCAGCATTAAAAGGTTGACTCAGATTTAACTTCTGCAATACGTAGTTTACAAATTGCAGGCATAAGCCTTGACTCCATCTATTGGAAATTTGTGGGCGATCTATTTCAACTAAGGCCAAAGCTGATTCGATATCTAATTTTCTGCAATCCCATTTAAAATTACAGGAGATCTGCGCATGATCGCTTATCCAACTGAAACTACATTGCGAGGAAACAATAAGCGGAAGCAGAGATCTAGTGACAAAAATAAAGTCAATTACAGATGAATTGGATCCACAAGACCATGTCACTTGTGATTTAGGATCTTTGTAAGTTACCATATCCAAATCCCAATTTTCCATTAATTCTCTAAATTGCGCCCCCCTGCTACGTGAGAGGCCTACTGGTTTTACTAAACCATATTCACCTATAACTCTGCAATCACAGTTGAAATCTCCTCCAATAATAATTTCTGTGGATTGATAGAGCTTGGCTATGCTCCCTAAGCAGTCATCGAGTTCATCTAACATCGCTTCTATCCCCAAATTAGCCGGGTTCCAGTATAGACAAACAATAACTGCCGAGATTTGTTTAGTTAAACAATTTTTTAGAGATGCACCTAAGAGATTTGCAGATTCCCATACCACTTCAGACTGGAGATCGAATGCATTATTTATGGCGATTGCTAGGCCACAACTAGGACGACCCAGTGACGGCTTCCTTGCTAGCTTGCAATAAGTTGTAAAGCCTGGTATGAGGAATACATTCGATTTCATTGTCTCCTGTAGTATGATAATAGTAGGCAGCTCATCACTTAATAAGGAAGCATGCCAACTCATCAGGTTAGTATATCCACACGTATTCCAGGAAAGTACCCTCAGCAATCAGCATTCAGATTGCTACGAGGAAGAATCCTGGAGAACCTTTCACATTGCCCCCAGGCTACAGTGGGGCTGCAGCATCCAAGAATGGCCCTACGGGCCTCTAAGAACTTGAGGACCACCTGGTCCCAGTCCTGGCACCTCTGGCGCCATGCTCATTACAGTGAATAAGGGCAAGTGTCACAAGTACTAATCTGAATCCAACATGGAGGCCTGCACCACAGTCTTGTTCCCCAACAAGACCTTGCACACTAGTGTTTTGGGTTTGGTTGGGCCCTCTGGTGTGGCTGGCTATATAAGCCACACCCCGGCTAGAAATCGTGCTTCCTGTTATTCTGCATCCCTGCATCGTAACACTCACTGTGTCCAGCTCTCGCTCACCTGAACTCTAGTCCTGAAACCAACCGCCGATCTACAGTGAGAAAGAACAGAACAAAGAGCAGAATGTTATTCTCTGCACTTACCTGGAAGCTGTGGGACCTTGAACTTCATCCAGACGGTCTGCTCGCTCATTGCTCCGGGAGCCTACCGCAGCCTGCAACGTCGGAAAAGGAAAAACAAAGAAACAGCAGGTTAGCATCATTCACGCTTGCCTCAGCCCAACGCTAGCACTTTGCGCACTAGAACTTACCTGTCGTCTTCATTAGTCCCCATACCGTGATCTCTGCATTCCATCCTGCTGCGAGTGAAGTCAGTCCGCGGCTCCGCGCCACGAACGCTGGCAGAGGCAACACCTGCGGAGACAAAAAGAGACAAAACATTAATCGGGCATATATCAAACAGTTGGAAACAACATGGAAAAGAAGAGCAAACGCGTAAAGAGGACAGAGACAGAAGAGAAGCCCGAAGGGCAAATGAGAAAGAATACAAAGAGGACTCTCATAAAGTACAGAGAAAAGGACAGTTCCACTCACCTTGAAGCAGTAAAGTAAAAGTCAAAGCCACAGCCGGTCTGGGCTCGACACACAGGCCGTGGACCAGTGAAGCAACTAGGTCCAATAGGACGCCTGCATCCACAACAGCACCCCTGCATAGAGAAGCAAGATGGAGAGTTCATCACCTACAAGCCCAAGGTGAGAGATGACCCTGAGGGAAGGGGTTGTGGCCAGGGGGAGGTGGGGTGTCACACCAATTAAGAACACTTCCTAATTGCTTCCCCTCACCTGTCATAGGAGCAGTCTCCTCCAAGGTTGACCATTAACCAGGGTGACCTCATAAGTAGTACCCGCAGACGGCCACGCCCAGCATCGTTTGGCGCCCCTGAGGAGACCAGGTGAGCGTTACAAGGGCACAGCAAATTTGCACACAAAAAACACAGCTAGATTTGAACCGAAGCCAAATGTAAAAACACAGATAGATTTGAATTTAAGCTAAATGCAAAAACACGGCTAGATTTGAATCTAAGCCAAATGCAAAAACACAGCTAGATTTGAATCCAAGGGAAATGCGTGCTAGATAAACCAGTGATGACGTCGACCTCGAGAAGGAGTCTGTCAATGGATATCGAGTCAACTTCGACGCACAGCGCCCTCTGCCAAAAGAAATTCTGAAGCAGCCAAGCTTGAGCGGATAGCTATCTGAAGATAAGGAATACAGGGAGGAACATCCAATCAAATGAATGTAATAAATAAGTAACGTGGTGTTCTTGGGTAATTTTTAACTGTCCCTGTTTCAGTGGTCACTTAGCTTAAATCCGGTGAGGGCCGTTTTTCACTAGCACGAGCTGATGAGCGATGTAGTTTTTGATTTATTACACTTCCTGCCCCCACCTTTAAACCCTTCCTTTGAGGTCACACCAGCAGTCCCTTCTAATGGATCGACCCTGTTGGGGCCAACTTCCTCAACCCCATAGTTTTATGTGCCTTTGGAAAGCTGGGGTAGCCCCAGAGGTGTTCGCTGTAATGAATACATTTGCATCCCCCTGCCCCTCTTCTGGGTCATCGGCTATTACATTTGGGCTGTTATTAACTAATAGCTGTGGTATCTGTAATGCATTGTTTCTCCAGTGGTGGGAGCAAGGATGAAAGTCCCCCCCCCCCCCAAGACTCCCCTGCAATTTCACATTAATCTTGGAAAGTAGAAGGGTATGGACCTTAACCTCACCTCGAATATTGTCATAAAGCTCCACAAAGGAACCGAGGACCATGTTCAATGCGAACACTTAAGGCATATTCGATCGCCCACCTCCCGCAGAGTATGATGGATGGAGAATCCGACCCGGACGTCACCTTCTTCCGAGGCCCCAAACATGTGATTTTCAATCACGTTGGTCAATTCTGTAGGGTTTGCAACATCACAAGCATGAGAAGTTTGCTTTTCCAAGTTTAGCCAATGGGCATGCTTCTGCAGGGTCCGAGATAACGGATTCAGCAAATTTGATCATACTCAGATTGTTTACGTGTGACCGGTCAATGTAAGCCATTGCAAAAATTGCACAAATTTCCGTACTGTAGCCAGACTTTCGAAAGAAGTCAATGATTTTGTTACCTGCTATGAACGACGTCAAGTAACCGCTGGGTGGCAAGATTTATTTGTTGAAATATAATCAAATTGTGTTTTCCTTCCCTGCAGTGTTTGGGGTAGCTGCGGCTAGGGCCAAGTTGTGCCTAGGCTCCGCTACAAGCATTTCCTCAGAGAATTTGCAAGGACAGCCCCTCCCCGCTTCTTGTCGCTTTCCCATAGGCGTGATTTTGTTTTCACTCTGGTTTTGCATGACCAGGTGCTGCAAGGCTATTTGGCTTCGAAGCCCTACACACCCAGCCATTGCAGGGAAGAGCGCAAACCCACTCTGCGGGATACAAGTTTATACCGCATTTAGGCCCCTTGTGGTGTAATATACACAATGAGTGCACGTTGTTTCAATGTAACAGGAGTGTAGGTGTCAGTGGAGAGTGGAGCAAGCGAGGTCGGCAGATTATTCAAAATGTATTGTGACCGTAGTGACAGATTATTTTTTTTGTGCCGTCATAAAGTCCATCGGATCCTGGGCATACACACTGCTAGGTACACTCACCCGTTGGCATGATCGTGGCCGGTCTGCTCACCGCTCGGTGCACAGCACCGCTGCAGCCAATTAATTGATTGATAACACACTGTTACTCTACAGCTTACCAGCTTGCACTGCTAGCACAGAGGAGCTCAGTAGACCACTCTCGCCATGCTCTGTGCGGCACTGATATTTTTAAGGGCTGGTTTCCTTCTCCAGCTCAAAGTACCTCCTCCAATAGACACAAAGAAAATATTCAAACTCTGAAGCCGAGATCCAGGCAGCCACAGTAGACCACTCCACTCCACTCTAGTCAGTACCCCTGCCAAGCCCTTAAAGTAGGTCACGTAGGAGAAACAGATTGCTTGTTCGGTACCACAAGCGGCATAATTAACTTTTTTATAATCCTCTGAAAAAGCATTGTTAAAGGGACGTTATGGTTAAGTTGCACTAATAAAAACCTATGAAATTCGATGAAGAAACTTTATTAAAGGGAGGCTATGGTTACAAGTAAAAACCCAGAAATACATCTGTTCTGGTAAGCTAAGCAATCATAACTCAGACTACCACCATGCACTGCGAAGACAAACACCCAGTACATGAAAGATGGAATCACAAATGTCATTGACATCACTGATGACATCACATATTAAAATGTTGATGAACAGTCCCTACAAGGCGTAGTGTTTATAATTTTGGTAACACAATGTCGGGGCTGATCGGGAGATCTATCATAAACTACTTAATGTATTAAAGAATGTTCTAATCTATAGAAAACATTATATTCGAGTGTTAATATAGGAACCTAATCATACATACACATAGGCAATGGCTGCAGCATTTACCAAAGAAGTATACTATTTTTAATCCGGTCATTTCCGAAAGTAAATTAATAATTGCTACCATATCAAAGTTCTGCATAATGTTAAACATGGAATAAATAGCTAACAATTTGAAACTTGAGACACATTTGTGTTAGTACAAAAAAATGCATATAAAAACCCTGAATGCATACAAATTGGAGCCACAACCGGGGAAGCTAAAAGTAAGGAAGAAAAACAGTGGCACCAAAAAATGACTAACATTAGAGTCATGTGCACACATGAATTGTTTGAGGCCTGCTTAGTGCCCCATGTATGTGCACTATGAGATCAATTCAAACTCTATGGAAAGTACTTTAAGAAGATATAAGAAAGTGAAAGTTAATGTGTGTATGTATGTGTATATATATATATATATATATATATATATATATATATATATATATATATATATATAATTTCAGTTAAAACACTTTGTTAAAGGGTCGTTATGGTTCCAAGTAAAACCGAAACCCCCCTGAAATTCACCAGTTATGGTAAGCTAAACAACTGAGAAGTGAAATAAGTGAAACTGTGTATGTAAGACACTAACAGTCCAATTACATAGCATATGCAACATAGTGGAATATACCAAATCACAATAAATATACCTCCAACAGAATTACCTCACAGAAACTGCACAGCAAAAATCAACAGGACACATATGCAGAAGTAACAGCAAAACTTAGCAAGAAACCAGTGAGTAGACTACATTTATTTCATATATTTATATATTTTATGTATTAGGTACACTAAAACTAATATATTTTTTTTTAACACAGAAATGTCCACTACTTTGGAATGGCTGGAAGAAAATTTTCCTCGGGATGAAATCAGTGAAGACAGTGATACTAATGGTAGACACTACACTTCTCAATTAATAACCATTACTTTCAGTACTTAACAATTCTTTTTTTAACAGACCATACAGACATTAAAAATAATATACCAAGAGAGACGTTGGAAAATCCTCTGCAGCGAATGGAGCTAAAACTGGATCTGTTAATGAAAAATGTAGTTCTTTTAAAACACTTTGTGGAGGAGCATATAAAAGAAAACATTAAATATCACTGTCCCACATGTACCTGTTCCCCCTCTCCATGTCCCAGCCAACTATCCCCAAAACCTCCCCAGCAAGAAAAACATTGAGACTTCAATCCCTTCCTCCCTTACCATCCATCATGTCCAAACCCCTAATTCCCCTGTATTTGTTTCAGTTTCTGGTTCCCCCTATTTCATAATTTGTATACTTTTATACAATTATAAAATATTAAGTGTGTTGTTAGTATATCCCTCTGTCTTTTTAGGCGGTTAGGGTGTCCGCGGACAGCGCAGCTGTCTGTGATGTCCTCAATTAACCAAAATGGGGGTGTCCTAAGGACACTATACCTGTTCGAATTGGCCGTAGTCAATATGGGGGTGTCCGCAGAACACTAAAGACGTCCTTATGTTCGTAGTTATGCAAAATAAAGTGTCCTAAGAACATTCCCCCTGTTCGCATTGTCCGTAACCAGAATGAATATGTCCGTAGAACATATAGCCCGTCCGCCTGTCCACAAAGTTGTGACACACATTTATTTTGTTCGGGGATCTGGACATTTTCCGTAGAACACCCACATGCATGCGTAGCACATCCTTGCCCCTACGTACATCGTTCCTGTGCGCAATCCAAGGTATTTTACTGGGAAAGTTCACCCTTGCACATGTCCCACACTATGTCCCTGGCGATCTGCATACTTTTTAAAATTTTTTTAGCCCTTTCTTAGTGTTCGAAGTGTCCTGGGACAGCGCGGGTGTCCGCGAAGCGCATCCCAGCACCCCTATAAAAGGCCACACCCCAGAGCTGCTCCTTTATTCTGTTTTTGGGCTTCCAGGACAGAGACTGCACCTTGTTGCATTGGATTGCTCTTGCTCTTTGAAACAACTGTCCTGATAGCATCCATGGCTGTTGCTGGTGCCACTGCTGTCTCAGAAACACCCCCAAACCCCCCCCCGAGGGCCTGCAGAGGGGTACAGGCATCGGGATACTGAGGAGAGTGATGAAGAGGATGAGGTAGTGGAAGTCCCTAGTACTAGTTCTCACAGTGAATCTTGGGTGTGGAGGTTATTTACCACTGTTGGAGTACCAAAAGCACGTGCACACAAGGTGACCTGCAATCAGTGCAAGATGGTGCTGAGTCGTGGGAAACTGGGTTTGTACAGCTATCGTACTACCTCAATGAAGCAACACCTAAAATCATTCCACGGTGGGGCTATTCGTAAGGTAGTACCTTACGTTAGTAGGTTGAGTTCCTCTGCAGCATCCTCCGTTTCCACTCCTGCCACCATAAGAGACACTGCTGTGGGGCAGCGCATCCCTCCAGCTGCCTCACCGGCCATACATGATGCTGTTGATTCTTACCTTTCAAGGGTCACAGTATTGTGCATGTACTGCGATGCAGTACTCTGCAGGGGGGAGAACCTTCGAAGTGCTTTCGAGACTGTGGTCAAGGAGCATCAGAAGAACTGCTACCTACCTGAATAAGGCCCACCTTACATCTTCCTCTCTCCACCTGGCCTTTCTTATCTCGTGGTTGGTGCCCCTTCCTTACCCTCCTTTTCCTTCTTTTCCGTGTGTCGTGTTTTGAAAAACCCAAAACAATATAAAACAACAAAAAACAAATAAAAAAAGGCTCTTTTCAGAGCCGCCTTTCATAGTTCAAAAAGAGAAGTGTCAATGAAATACGCAGGGCCCTGAGCATTTTTAGAAGTCTGCGGACTGTCCACGGAAATCTAAAATCTGTGCAGTGCTGCCCTGTAACAAGCATTGCACTTTTCTCTGGGAAATGGATTGCTATAATTCCAAAAAGGGTCTCAATGCATTTTGTATATTTCGCGAAAAATCTGTTGCCCATATAAGTAAGATGTACTCCATCCCTGCGAAAAATGTGTGTACTACGAAACATAATATTTTCACTGTGAAAAGAGGACATGCCAACATCTCTCAAAAAGGCACAAACAGCGTTGTTGACATTGCGCCTTGCTTTCTCCATTGTGGACCAAATGAAGAAGAACGCAGCCACATTTGTCTCGGCGCAATACGAGAAAAAATTACTCGGGATTTAGGAAACATGTCCAGGAGTTTTTTCAAGTCCTTCTTTCATTGCAAATTGTAAAGAGATTCAAGAGACATGTGTTGCGCTCACCTGGTCTGTGCAGGGACGTTGGGGCACGGTTGCAGCCCTCCTTGGAACTGGCTCCCCTGGGTCAGGCTTCTTCCCCCTCCTCCTGCGTTGTGGACTGCGCTGGTTGTTGATACTGCCCCTGCAAGAATACGAGAGGCAGTGAGAATGCTGTGATATGGCTGTGGTTTCCCTCAAACCCTTCTTCCCAGAATGTGGTGAGCATGCGCCTACCCATATAGTCTCACCTGTTTATTTATGAGGGTGAGCTCTCTGTCCTGCTTCTCAAGTGCAGGGGGGCCTTAGATAAACCTAGTTACTTCACTGGTCCATGTGCATGGCAGCCCAGACCAGCTGTGGCTGAACCACTTCAAAGGTAAGTGTTCTTCAACAATGATTATTGTCCGTATTCTTTGCAATGTCTTTTTTTGCGTGATTGTCTGTATCCCTTGTAAGGTCTTTCCTTCTCCCCAGTAGGTGATGAGAGGCCCAGCGGAGTTGTGGTGCTGGAAGCGAGCCCCAATGGAGGCCTGAGGAGTTTATGATGTCCCATATAGATGGTAAGTTTGGTTCTAAGGTCAGGCGCGATGATTGTGATTCGCGCGACCTTAGCGTAATGTCTTTGTTGTGTCTAACCTTATTTGTCCTTTTCTCCTGCAGGGATGGCCTGGCGAAGTCAGACGGGGAGCAGCTATCCGAAGATCTGCTGGCGGGTGATGGATGGCTGGATCCGCAAGGATGCTGGCCAAGATGAGCTCCCAAGTAAGTGTTGGAAGCTTGGAACAGCTAAGGATGCGCTCCTTCTGCAGTGCCTGCTGGTATCAGGTAAGATGCGCTGCAGGCGATGATTATTGCTGGAATCAGGTAAGATGCACTCCAGGCAATGGTATCACTGGAATCAGGTAAGAAGCGCTTCAGGCGGCGGTGAGTGTTGCGCTGCTATAAGCAGGCTAACGTGAAGTGCTTGCATGCGGGCGGGGCAGGCTTAAATAGCCTGGTCCCAACCACGCATCGCCCCTTTGCTCTGCCTTGTGGCCCCACCCTGCCACTCCCAGAAGATGCTGCACGTGCCACCCAATTTATTCCTATGGCTATGCCAGACCTGGATGACGTGGAGGCCCTGCAGGGGATGAAATAACACGTGCACCAGATTAAAAGTGTGCAGAGCGCACTTTCTCATGAGCCTGGCACCAAAGGCGTCAGGACTGGGTCCATCTGGATCCTTTATGTGATGGAGCTTGTGGTCCTTGCTCTGTGGCAATGACAGCACTCCTCCCTCAAAAACACAGTGGCAAGGGCGGAAGCAGTGGGAAGCCCCTTCAATGGAATAAAATGGGCCATCTTGGAGAATAAGTCTACAATAACCAGGATCGTGTTAAACCCGTTGCAAGGAGGAAGATCGGTGATAAAGTCCATAGACAGCGTATGCCATGATGCTGGTGGTACAGTCAAGGGATATAGTAACCCTGCAGGACTTAACTTCTGAGATTTGTTTTGCGCACAGACACCAAAGGTTGCAATGAATTGGGCAATGTCTTTTCTCCAGGTTGGCCACCAATATCCCTTTTTAATTTTGGCCCGAGTTTTGCCAATCCCAGGATGTCCTTCCACTAATGATTCATGGTAGTTTGCTATTATCTGGTCTTGCATTTTCTTGTCCTGAATATATATAGACTTCCTTGAAAATAGGGAAGATCATCTTTGATGGATTATTGGTCTCCCCTAGCTAACCACTCCTGTTGAGCCGTTTGGTTCATCAGAGATCGGTTTTTAAGTCCTCCCAACAGGCGGTTGCAGCGATTTGGTTCTGGATCCGTTCTTCGGGAATAATGGCCACAGGCTCAGATGTTGTGAAAGCTTCTTTGTCCTCACCCATGCGTGATAAGGCGTCTGCTTTCCCATTACGTACTCCAGGACTGTAAGTAATGACAAAATCGTATTCTGCAAAGAAAAGAGCCCAGCGAAGCTGGCGTGAAGATTGGGCTCTGGCAGTCTTCAATTATTGCAGATTACGGTGATCTGTGATAACCGTGACCGTGTGTCCTGCTCCGAAAAGATAGTGTCTCCATGTTTTGAAGGTTCCTTTGATTGCTAGCAGTTCCTTGTCAGTGATTGCATAGTTTAATTCTGGCACAAAACATACGGGACCAAAATGCTATGGGATATAATTGTCCCGTGTCCGGGTCCTTTTGTGATAATACTGCTCCCATGGCTATGCTGGAGGCGTCTGTTTCGACCACATATAGCAGGTCGGGTTGTGGGTGCCGAAGAACTGGTGCTGAGGTGAAGTAAAGTTTCAGCTCCTGGAAGGTGTTTTCTGCTTCGGGGGACCAGAAAAATGTCTTATTTTTTCTCTGTAGGGAGGTGATTGGATGAACTATTTGTGAAAACCTTGGAATAAACCATCGATAAAAATTGGCAAATTTGAGCACACTTTCTACTCCTTTTGTGGATGTTGGTGACAGCCACTGAAGGATAGCATCCACCTTGCGTGTGTCCATGTGAACTCCTCGTGGGGTAAGCATGAAGCACAAAAATTCAACTTACGTGACATGGAAGAAACATTTTTCCAATTTGGCAAACAGCCGGTGCTGACAAAGCTTTTCCAGAACTGCTCTTACATGGCCAACATGATCCTCCTTGGACGTAGAGTAAATAAGAATGTCATCATTGTAAAGGAGTACGCAAACGTCCAACAATTCGTGAAACACATCGTTCATGAAGAATTGGAATGCCGCCGGGGCATTACATAATCCAAAGGGAATGACTTGATACTCAAAGTCCATATTTGGTTCAAAATGCCTTCTTCACTTGATCTAGCAGCTCCGGGATGAGTGGCAGGGGGTATCTGTTCTTTACTGTGATTTGGTTCAGTGCTCTATAATCTATACAAGTTCTTCAGTCACCCTCTTTCTTTGGTACGAAAAAGAGAGCTGAGGAGGCAGGGGACATAGACGGGCGGATGAATCCGTTAGCTAGGTACTGATCCAGGTAAGACTTCAGATGCTGGTTTTCTTGCTTTTAGAGTGAAATTCTACTGCAGGGGATTTGTGCTCCGGACACCAGATCGATCTGTCAGTTGTAAGGTCTGTGTGAAGGCAGGCTGTTTGCTTGCTCCTTCTGGAACACATCCTGGTAATTCAGATATTCAGGGGGTAGGGAACCAGAGAGCCCCAGGATAGATTTTGTCTTGAGTTCTTGGCTCTTCACACTTTTGTGGTAGCAGATGTTAGCGCATTCTTGAGGTTAGGTCAGCACTCGTGTTCGCCAGTCGATCCTAGGGTTGTGGGTTTCCAGCCATGGCATTCCTAAGATCATCTGGAACTTTGGAGCCCCAATAAAATCGAAAGAGAAGTCTTCCTGATGACCATCCTGACACATCAGCATGACTTTGTTGGTATGTTACGTCACTGGGCCGGATGACAACTGAGAACCATCCACTGCTGTGACGTTTTCTGATTTTTATCTTTTGCTGGAGAGCAAGGCCAATTTGTGCAGCCAGATCTTGATCAATATAATTTCCTACCGCTCCGCTATCAATATATGCCTCTAAGGCATGTACCTTTGATGGTTGTTGGTGGTTGACCAAAAGTACCGGGATGACCAGATGTGAGGTCTGTGCGGATTCCTTCTTTTCGCTCGACAAGTGGATCCCTATGCTTGTCGGGTGTCGGCATTTTCCGGGTTTTGTTCCTTTTCTTCTTTGCCATTGTCCGTTGGACCTACGATCCTCTTGGGGGGTGGGTTTTACCAGGCATTCCCAGAGGAAATGTCCTGCTCTTCCGCAGTATAAACAAAGTTGTTGTCTCCTCTTTTCTCTCTCCACCTTAGAAATAGGAGCCCGTAATCCCCCGATCTGCATAGGCTCGGTTGGTTTGTGGGTTTTGATTTGATTGTCCCGGGATCGCATATAGACCAACCTCACTTCAGTTCTTGTGCGATCCATTTTTTGATTCTGCAACCTGTGGTCAAGCTGTACGGTCAGATTAATGTACTCCACACAACCTTCAGGAGGGTTGACCACTTGGGCTAGAACATCCTTTAGTTCCCCATGCAAATCCCAATAAGAGTGTGGTCCTCTTCTCTTCTGGCCAATTTGTCTGTGCTACGAGACGATTAAAGGTAGCGATATAAGTCGGCAGATCTTGGTTTCCCTGCCTGAGGGACAATATCTCATTATCCAGGGCTTGTCCTTGGGTGTGTCTAGCAAACAATTTTTCCATTTCCCGTTGGAATTCCCCAAAGTTTCAGAGTAGAGGATCATCCTGGTTTACTAATGGTATTGACCAGTCGGCTGCGCTGCCTCCTAAGTATGAAAGAACAAAGGCGACTCTTGCGCTATCATTAGGAAAAGCCCCAGGTCAGCACAGAAAGTGAAGGCGACATTGGTTCATGAATATGGCATACTTATTAGGATCGCTGGTAAAACGTTTGGGAGGGGCCACTGGCACTGCACCTGGAAGCACCACTTGAACTGGTGGCAATGGCTGCGGCATAGGAGGCTGTGCAATTCGAGGTAATGGAACCTGACCTGCGTGTGTGTCTGAAGCATCTGTCTTGCCAAGTCATCAGTTCGTTCTCTGCCGGATGTCCGAGAAGCTAGGTGGCAGTGTTGGGGTTGGCTTGGCCTGGGGTGTAGAGGGGGAGAGATGGGAAGAAAAAGGGAGTGATCGCTCCAGCAGAGAGGAGTGGTCAGAGGGATGGAGAGGGTGAGGTCAGAGGAGATCAAGGCATCAAGCGTGTTCCCTGCGGTTTATAGTGATAATACCGAATTCCAAAATCTCGAAAAAAAAAATCTCGAAAAAAAGGCCGAAAAAAAAAAGTTTTTTTTTTGGTTTTTTTTGACGGTTTTTTTCGAAATGGGGGGGTTCCCCCCCAACCCCCCTTTTTTATTTCATTTTAACCCTTTTTTTTACTTACCTGACCCCAAAAACACACATAAGTAAATAAATAATTCGATATTTTTTTTTTCGAGATTTTTGTTTCGAGATTTTTGTTTCGAGATTTTTGTCATTCGGTATTATGTTTTCGGCCTTTTGACTGACCACCGTTCCCTGCAGTGTGAGTCGGCCAGAAGGGAGAATAGAAAGGGAGAGAGAATCAGAGGTCACGAAAGAGTACAGAGGAGGAACTGGGAGCATCAAGATGGATATTGAGGGGGTGTGCTGTTGAGCAGCTGACAAAATGGCTACCTAGCTTAATAGCTCAGTGCACTGCCGCACCTTATCCGCTGACATGTGCGGCAATCTGCATCATCCTGCCTCTACACTTGTTCCCATGCACTGCCGACATCGAGGGCATCCTGTGCGTGCAATTTGGGCAGAAATCGGTGCCCTGTGGCCGTTTCCCGGCCCGTCCTGCTTTCCCCGGTGTTGGGCCGGGCCCTGACCTTGACATTTGCCGCCGAGGAGGTGTGCGGCGGGCTGCTGAGCGCCGCCCCCCCTACACTGCCAAGTACTCCTGCCATGCTGACTCGTGATGGGGCTGGAGCCGTGCGCCTGCCGTGGCTGTCCGCCGGCTATTATCCTTTTCCTGCCTGCCTAGGGCCTGGACCCAGCGCCCTGCGGGGTGGCGTCTGGAGCGGGCCTCGGATCACGGCTGCCCCGGATTACTCCTGTGAGTGGCCGGCGACCCGTGCTGGGGGCTGCATCGGCTGGCTGTGCGGCCGCGGGCCTGCAATAACACGCGGCACCTCACCTTACCTCCTCGCCTAACCAGGGTGACTCCTTGCTTCCTGCGGCCTCCTGGCCAACCGTGGTGCTGTTGCTGGGGAGCGCACCTTCGGGCCCTCTCAGGAAGCGGTGCCCTGTCCCTCTGGAGCTCTGCTGGCGTGCGTAGCTGCGCTCCCTCCCTGCAGCGTACGCAAGGTCTCCGCGGGCCCCCTGTGGGCCATCCACGTTCAGACACCCGGACAGGCCACAGCACATCAGGTGAGGAGCTGGTGGGGGGAAAACACACAGAGGCCCCCTTCGCCGCCCTCCGGCACTGCCTCTCCGCTTCCCTGCGGCACCTGGTCCCTGTGTCTTCGTGGCCCTTACCACTTGTGCCAGTATTGTGCTGTGCTTGGTGCAGCCCTTGATGAAGGTCAGCTAGACTGCTCTCTTCCCTGGCCTACCTGCACTGTTCCTCTGAAATACTCATTAGAACCATTGGTAGCCCGCACCTGGCGTAGCTGAGCGGCCCCATTGACAATCCCGACGAAAGCACTTATCTACACGCTGAGGTGCCCCCTTGAGGATTGGCTGCCTGCCTTATCATCTGCAACTTGCCCATGACACTGGAGAGGGCCCTCGCCCAGTTGAATGATCAGTGGGTCCTGTCTTGCTCTCATTTCCCTGCGCCATGCATCCACTCCGCCGCTTGACACCCCATTCTTGCAACGAGACCCAGCCTCTATCTTGAACGAAGTCAAACAGATCCAGGAATTTGAATAAGACCGGCGCTATGGACAAATTCGCCAAGGCAACCCCGAGGCTGGATGCAGCCCAATCATCGGGTGAACAGATGGACGAAGCGGCTCCTGCTGAGGTGCCGACCACGGATTTAACTGTAATGATGGAGTCCACGGCCAGAAATTTTGCGTCCTTCCATGAAAAATTAGATGACATTAACGCCAATGTCGCATCACTCAAAGCCAAACTGGACCATCACGGCTTGAGAATCACTGAAGCTGAAACCAGGATAGGCACCAACGAAGACAACATAGCCACGTTACAGGACATGGTGACCACGCTGGCCCGGGATATGAAGTCCGTCAAAGCCAAATGTGATGATCTCGAATCTAGATCTCGCAGAAATAATATATGCATTATTGGGGTCCCGGAAAATGCGCTTAAGGGCTGGCTCGAACTGGCAACCGAAAATCTTCTAAAGGAACTCTTGGGCAATTGCGACCTATCCCCTTTTTTTACTGTTGAGAGAGCTCACAGAGCACTTACTCCGCGCCCTAAACCAGGGGATTTCCCGAGGCCCATTATTGCGAAAATCTTAAGCTTTAAGGACCGTGACCAGATCCTCTGGCTGGCGCAGGAGAGAGGAGAGCTCAGACTAGAGTCGCAAGTGATCAGAATATTTCCAGACTTTTCAACTGGAGTGCAGCAAGGGCGCCGCCAATTCCTTGGGGTTAAACAATTGTTCAGAGAAAGGAATATTCCTTATGCCATACTGTTCCCTGCACGTCTGAAGTTTAACAAACTATACTTTTTCACGGTACCTGTGGAGGCGGTAAAATTCATATAAGCACATATCCCCTTGCATGCTCCTGCTGGCGACCGCATGGACAATGATTGAGCTCTACTCCCCCCTCGTACCTTCTGAGTCTCCTGCTCACATGGTGATCGGGCATCATTTTCTTCACTGGCATCTAGCCTGCGGCTAGGCTCAGCTATGCAATGCACCCCGTTTTTCTGATCCTGCTGTTCACATCACACATAATCCCCTGGGGGTGCACGCTGCTCTGCCAACGTTACACTGGCCTATATACCCTGATTATCCCTGTAGTTCACCAACGACTAAACTGCACTACCTTGTGTTCCATGTCCTCCATGTGGCCTACTCACATGCGTAGTGAGTCTGTCCGGACATTGGCCTCACCCTTATTTGACTTTTTTGCCTTAATTGCCCTATTACACGGCTCTGGCTATACACATGCCACTTTGCATTTTTGGGATACACACCATTGAACCAGTGCAATGTTGAACTGTTTATCTTGATTATATTTTTGTATATTTGTGTTCAAACGGCAACGTTCCAATGTTCATATTTAGATCCCTGTTCCCCACTTAGAAATGCATGTACTATATGACCGCTGACACTGCTCGTTTTGTAACAGAACCATTTGGTTCCAGGCGTGCTAGTGCACGGCAATGGCGCACCCCCCTGCGATTGCACTGTTCTTCGATACACCTTTGTTGTGGGTTAGCCCCAGTTGGGCTTTCGTACAGGTTGGGACAAGTTGGGGACGGCTCAGCTGTGTACAGTTAAGGGTGGGTGATGTTCACATTGCTAATCTCGGGTTAGTGGTGAGGGAGGTGGGAGGGAATGGGGTGTTACTTAAAAAAGGCACACGAGGTTGCACGGCATGCGCATTGAATGGCCATGAGCGCACCTTCAATTCCAATTTTGGGAGCCCACACTATTGCTGGATCTGGGACGTTCACTAAACATGTATTATGGGATTAGATATCTGTCACTGAAATGTCTACCATCATAATGTCCTGGAACGTCCGGGGATTAAGCAATCATACCAAGGCCCGTAAGATCATGGCCCACGCTAATAGGCATAGCTGCAAGGTACTATTTCTACAGGAAACGCACTCCAATGGATACATGCCAAGGGCCATGGCCCCAGCATTGTGCCCCGCTAGATACTTCACTTCCTATTCCACTCAATCCAGAGGCGTCCTCACGATGATCCATAAATCAATTAAATTTATATTACATAAAAGCTATATAGACCCTGAAGGAGGCTATGTTATATTACATTGTACGCTGGCTAACAAAGAATATCTACTTGTTAATAACTACTGCCGCAACATAGACTCTCCTGAGTTCTTTGACACTAACTGCTATGCTACGTATGAATTCAGGTTATATGGGGGGAGACTTGAATCTTATTCTAGATAGTGTTCTGGACAGAACTGGTACTGCTGCACGCAGGCTACATGGCCACATAAAGACACTTAATATCTGTGATGTCTGGAGAGCACTACACCCCCAGCGGCGAGAGTACACTTATTATTTGCCTGTGCCCGACAGCTCATCCAGGATAGACCTGTTCTTTGTGTCAAGTGAAATCATGGGCAGGGTGGAGGGGTCCTGGATCTTACCTCGCACGTTGTTAGACCATGCCACAATTACATTATCTGTGGGGCTGGGAATACCTATCCCGACATTCAGCACCTGGTGCTTTAAATCTGAGGCCCTCAAAGATATTGTGTTCAAGGCTGAAATACTGGCTGACATCGAATCTTTCTTTGAGCACAATTCTCTCCAGGACACGTCAGCTGCGGTTAGGTGGGACGCCTTCAAAGTGTATATTAGGGGAATGTCTATCTTCCGAGAGGCTGGGGTATTGAAAGCAATCCGAGCCGCCCTCGGTCGCTCCAAAGCCAATATTAAGCAACTGGAGCTGCAATGCTCCACTGGTGCTGACCCCGCCATTCTCGCCCAAATCAGCGATGAACTCCAGACGTACAATGCATTTGCTACCAACGAAGTCCAATATTTCAGCCGCCCACAGGCCGCCAAGAAATACGGTGAAGGGGACAGACCGGGAAAAACATTAGCGACACTTGTGAGAAGGGAATCTGGCCGGACCCAGATTACCTCCATCAAAGATGAGCACGGCGATGCACAGTGGGCGGACCAACAAATCTTAAATATATTCACTGAGTTTTACAGGTTCCTCTACTCCCAGCCTGCTGAACACACCGAACAACACATGCGTGAACTTCTTAACCAGATCCCCACCACAGAAATTTCCCCCCCTACACAGGACCAGCTAGACTCCCCAACCACATTAGACGAGATTGTAACGGCCATCTCGGACCTGCCCAAAGGTAATGTGCCGGGCCCTGTCAGGCTCACCACCGAATTCTACCAGGAACACCTCGCCATATTAGCCCCCAGGTTGCTTGAGGTATGGGACGAATCACTCTGAGTCTCTATCCTTCCCCCTTCCATGCGTGAAGCTGTCATCACAACATTGCTCAAGCCTGGTAAGCCCGACGACTAATGTGGGTCCTATAGACCTCTTTCCCTCATGAACCTTGATACAAAAATCTTTGCTAAAATCATAGCGAGTCGTTTCCTGCCCATCATGACATATTTAGTCCATGAGGAACAGGCAGGCTTCGTCCCTGGGAGGTCAACCTCCCTCAATATTAGATTGTTTAATGTAATGTCCCGTATAGACCAGGACACGCAAGCTGTGGCGGTCACGCTTGATGCTCAGAAGGCCTTCGATATGGTCTCTTGGAGATATATGTGGCTGGTGCTGGAGACAATGGGCGTCGGCCCAAGCATGATTAGGTTCATTAAATTGCTATACACTTCACCTGTGGCGCGAGTAAGCGCTAATTCATTGACATCTGACCTCTTCACACTCTTCAGGGGTACCCGACAAGGATGCCCCTTCTCCCTGATTCTTTTTGCCCTAGCAATAGAGCCGATGGCAGACTGTCCGTGCATGCCTCGCCCGCAAGGGAATAAGACCGAAAGATAACCCCAAAATCATATCCCTGTATGCGGACGATGTACTACTATACATCAGAGATCCTGCAACCCATCTTGGCCCTATACTGAGAGATATCACTCGCATCGGCACCCACTCCGGATTCACGATTAACTATTCAAAATCTGAGATTTTCCTGCTTACTAAATCTACCCAACAACCCGCCACCGAATACCCTCTCCGCTGGTCCCCGGACGGCATCAGATTTTTGGGTGCTCAGATATCCCTAACCAAATCCACCTTGCTTGCTGATAACTATTCGGCAGTATCACAAATAGTTGAGACTAAAATCTCACGGTGGCGTACTTTTCCATTATCCATGGCTGGTCGGCTTTCCCTCATTAAAATGATTCTACTTCCCAAGCTCCTTTACACTTTCAGTAACATACCCGTATGGCCTGGGAGGGAATACTTTGCCAAACTACACACACTATGTGCACAGTTCCTCTGACACTCTGGCGCGGTGCGCAAGAAGTGGATTGACATGGTGCTTCCATACAAACAAGGGGGACTCACGGCTCCAGATCTGACACTTTATTGGACTGCGGCCCAGGCCCAACACGCCACTCATTGGTACCCCAGCTCTCCAGCGCGTCCGCATGTCAAATTGGAGCGACTGGCAGCCGCTGGCACCAACAAAATGTCCCTTATACTGCATCAGCATTATAAAACGACTCTCCTATTGATCCAATCAACACGACCCTTCAAGCCTGGTCACGCCTGCTACACCCGACAGCTGAGTCCTCCCCATACTATAAATGGCTCCCGGTGTGGGCCTTCCCCGGCCTGGAACCCACACATGACACCACTCTGGCCCGACACTGGGGGGCGCTGGGATACCAGGCACTGTCTGATTTCTACCCCGAAGGCAGGTTCATTGACCCCAAACATGGAAACAAGGGCACACCGGATCCGCCTTAGAGACCCTCCAGTATTATAGACTTCGGGCCGCATTTCGCACTAAATGGCCCTCCTTTCCAGATGAGCCCCCAGATAATCCGGCGATCGCATACATTGCTAACTCTGGCAGCGCCCGTGGTGTCGTCTCCTCACTATATAAGATCCTACAGGACACTACCCCGATACAAGCTCTTAATGGGCAGCTGAACTGGGCCTAGAAATATCCGACAAGGTCTGGGGGAGAAATGTGCCTACACACCAAAAAGGTCTCCCTTAATTTCTGCTACCGCGCCATGCAGTACAAACTTCTAAACAGGCTTTATTATACCCCACATAGGACTTCGAGGTTCACCCACACCAGGGTGCACCCCTGCCCCCGTTGCAGGGCGGAAGAAGCCGATCACTTACATATGTTCTGGACCTGTAATAAACTGTTTGAATTTTGGGAAAGCGTTTTAGAAACACTCACTGTAATTACTGAAACTGTGGTTGATCCTGATCCCTTAGCAGTCTTGTTTGGAGCTTGGAGTACAGATGACACTAGACGTTTGGCTAAATTTCGGACCATAAGTTGTATGATAGCTAAAAAATGTATACTCCAGAGTTGGAAAAGCTCCTCCCCCCGATCTTTCAGAAATGGCTGCGCTTGCTCACTTGGTCACGAAACTGTCAGGAGGAATACCTGACCATGCTCCCTGCCCACTCTCGCCCCAAGAGCATCTGGGTTGAATTCAGCACTTATCTTAACACCCAAAGTGAAGGCACACCCGGGTCTGGCTTGTTCCATGCCCCATCAGGAACTACTCCTACACCATGAACTCTTCTATCCTCTCCTCTCATGGGACGCTCTGCTGATATTGTTGTGATTAATGTATTATGATTAATGTGTTGCTCCAGAATATATCTGTTATATACATTTGTTGCCTTAATGTACGTGCCTATTGTGAACCTCTGCCGTCAAAAAAAAAAACTTAAAAAAAAAAAGATGGATATTGAGGTCACCAAGAAGGAGTTGAGTGGTTGAGGACAGGAGGGAGGAGGAGATGTCTGCCCACTGAGAGGAATGAGGTGATCTGACCAGGAGGTCGATAGATAGTAGCCACAGTAAGATAGTGGCCAGGAGAGAGAGAAAGCCTGTAGACAAGGCATTTGAAAGAGGAGTAGGTCTGCGTGTGAATGACTGAGGCAGGAATCCACTCGGGGAAGATCAGGGCTACACCTCCTCCGGACCGGGTGGATCTGGGTGCGGAGAGGATCTTCTAGCCATCAAGGAGGAGTGTCAAAACTTGTGACAGAACTGACCGTGAACCATGTCTCAATGAGACCGAGGACATTGAGGTAGAGTTCATCCAGTAGGCAGCAGATGTCAGAGGAGTGTTTGACGCAGAGCAAGAGTTGAGAGTGGAAAAATGAAGAAGGTTGCCAGCCTTAAAACACTTCCGGAGAGGGGTACAAATCTGAGGTATGCCCTGTAGAGGTCTAGAAGGAGCACGGGGGGGAGGGAGGAGGAAGGAAGAGAGGGCAAGGTAGCGAAGGGGAGGCATGGAAGCTGGAGAGGCAGGGAAGGGGGACAGCTAGAAGATGAAAGTAAATTGATAAGGCGAGGGAAGCGTCTATCAAAGAGGAGGAGATTGGCCTGAGGGCCTTGGACCGTGACGGTGCCATTTAGATAGACCTTAATGATGACCTTAGAGGAGTCCAAGGGGGCCATGAGTGCTTCCCAGTGGGTGGCATCATTCATGAGAGAGGAGGAGAAGGGACAGAGTGCAGAGATCATATGAAGAGTCCATAGATCTGGTGAAGGAAGGACAGGATATTGGTGAGGGTCTGTCTGGAGAAAGTGCTGGTGTAAGTATCGGCGATAAGGTGACCAGGATTAGAGGCCAAGATATCCTTTTTGAACTTCTTCCTACCAGACTTAGTGAGAAGGGAAGGATAGTCAATGGAGAAACAGTTGGAGAAGATAGGAGAAACAGAAAGCGCCATGGATTTGAACTTAAGCCAAATGCAAAAACACAGCTAGATTTGAATTTAAGCTAAATGGAAAAACACAGCTAGATTTGAATCCAAGCTAAATGCAAAAACACAGCTAGATTTGAATTTAAGCTAAATGGAAAAACACAGCTAGATTTGAATCCAAGCTAAATGCAAAAACACAGCTAGATGTGAATTTAAGCCAAATGCAAAAACATAGCTAGATGTGAATTTAAGCCAAATGCAAAAACACAGCTAGATTTGAAATGCATCTAGATTCAGGTTTGTTAGCAATCAGTGAAAAACGCAGTGCAATCAAGACTGAAAGTGTGGGAGACAAGCCGAGAGGGAAGTCAGGAAAGGATAGGAGTGTGTACAGTAGAAGGGAACTAACCCATAGTTAAGGCGGTGAGAATGTCATGGTAGTCCTGATTTCTTCGAGGTGTGAGGTAGCAGCATCATGAGTGCTCATGCATAGGGGTTTCAGAAACGTTCCAAGCAGTGTACCGGCAGCAGACAGGGAGTAGACAGGGGCCTTTATCATGGGCCTAGGTAGTCGGGGCCGGCTCCCACCTCCCATATGATTGGCCTATCACGGCCAAGGCAACCAATCTCTTAAAAAAACTCTACATATATTCGATCAACATATTAAACTTCCCACCAGCTGCCACGTAACAATGTTCTACAACAATGTTCTACAAATGCATCTGCATTTCCCATACTTATACCAAAGAATTGTACATAGTGCTCCTATAAATGCACATATGCATTGTGCAGTGAGAGAAGTGCATAAATAAAAGGGGCAGTACGGATTGACAAATGCTCATGGGAGCCCGGGAGGTAAGTGCCAAGGGATGCCAAGGCGGGAGGCCACTAGCTAACTGCTGGGGCAGAGGAGTCCTAAGGGTGGGGTACATCTTAACCGTAACGTCCCTTTTTAACAATGATTTTTTTCTGTCAATTGAATAGGTTTTAAAAGTGAAGAAGTTTCATAATGTTACATAACTCTATATAAGTTATTAATTCCTCTTAACATATATTAAAGGACTATAAACCTCCTTTAACAAACATATTTTTTGCAACACATGCTTATGTGTGTCATTATCAGCAGCGCATGCTTGGGGATACGTGTCCTTGTTCAGTTGTCTAGGGCATGAGGCTCGACCATGAGCCCAGCCCCACCAAACTACCCCTGTTATCCACTGCACCTACCCAGCATCCTAGTTCAGTGTCAACTGTACCCTCATAATAAAACCAATGGCCAGTGGTCATGGCTTGCAAGGCCATTATCCTTAATCTATGGGGCATGGGCTTCAGCCATGTTGCATACCCCAATAGTCAAATCAGAGTAGACAAGTCCTTGCCGAGTGCCAAGCCCACTGCCCACGTCAGATAAGTTAAATCACTGTTACGTACTTACGCTTCGACACTTTACAAAAAGTAAAACACAGGACAGATTTGCAAAAGCATCTCTTCAGGTCCTTGCTGATACTCCTTGCGCAAATTTGCTGCAATCCCGTCCAGCGCACGGGCAATCCTGTCCAGCCCAGGGCTGCAGCCACAAGCAGAATGAATTTCCCATTTATACCTAGTGCTTTGGCAATGCTGCATGCTCCAATAAGTAAATCAGAGTACACGATTATCAAGTAATTGCAGGGGGATAGCATGGGTAGATCAGTGCGCTTCATCTAGTACTTTAAACGGATTACCCTGCTGCTGGTGATGGGCTTCTTTTGTGAAGATGCCCTTCCTTCAAGTGTTAAGTTTCGTAATAAAGCAGTCTTAAACCATTGTTGGAAGTCAGTCGACACAGTTTGGACTCTCTAGGGTCTTTCTCAAGGCGTATGGATTGTGGACCAGTTATTGCTGCAAGGTTGTGAAAATGAGTCCGTAATGGAATCCTAATATTTTATCCTGGCATCGTCGAAAATAATGGTGGTTAAGGATTTGAAGTGGTGGCCTGTTGACCACGTGGGCACCTGGTTTAGCATGCTCAGTAATTATCTGCTGATTAGCATTGTCTCGGGGTGTATGCAGCAGTAGTCACAGCGATCTGTTGATCCAATCCTGTGCAGCACTTTGGGCTGTAGCCACGGGCAGAATTTTAGCCACAGGCAGATTTCTTTTTTCCCCATACAAACCTATCCCATTTTTCAAAAACATTACCAAATAGCCAGTCTCTGGTAGCCATGCCCACTTTAACCCCATTGCCAGTCCCTCGTGGTCTTGGGCAGTAGCCAGATTGTCAGTCATGGCCTCATTCACCAAAGGTATAGTACTATTTTTTGTACCTACATTAGAACACTTTTCAAAAAATAAAAGACAGACACATTTGCAAAACCATACTTCCAGGTCCTTGCCAGTACTCCTTGCACGACTTGGATGCAAATCCGTCCATGTTTTATTTTTTCAAAAGTGTCAAAATGTACGTATATAAAATAGTCATATAACTTAGCTCCCACTTGACAAAATCCATTCAGACTTTGCACAAACATTCAAGGTTGGTTCTATAATCTTTCCAAAATCTTGTGTGCACATTGGTCAAATGGTAACTAAGTTATAAGCCATCTAACAAATGTCAACCCCCACCTCTAATTGTGTCCCCCTCTTCACAAAATCCCACCTACCTTGCAAAAACATTTAAATCTGGGTATTAATTATTTTTGCAAACTCTTGTGCAGATTTTATAAGCTTTTCAAAAATGTTTTGACCCCCTCTCTAATTTTGTTCACTCTTGACAAAACAGCACATTTTTGTAGAACATCAAGTTCAGATCTAGAATATCACAATTTCATGCAGTTTCATTGAGTGACGCCAAAGTTATAAACTATCAAAAACTGCTTTTCACCAACCCTGTAATGTAAAAATCTGTATGGGTTCCCCCGAACATCTGAGCTGTTCGTGAACGTTACAGGGCTATCCATGTACTGTTTTAAGATGTCAAAGATGAAAACCCACCTGTTTTTTGGCTTTTTATGGCCATATCCCATCCTATCCTTATCACACTTCACCTCCTCATAGATTGTTTCATTAGTTTGACAAGTGTAATGTTGTGTTTTTCAATGTTTTTACTGAGATGTCTGTGTACAACGGCCGCTGTCTGCGGATCCAACATGGCGGTTGTTTCCAAAGTATGACGCACATCACGCTTTTCACCATCCAATCAGTGGGAGTGTCCCATATCTGCATACACTACACTGGCTCCTGATTGGTCCACGGGGGCGTCCGCGGAGCGAATAGGGAAGTGAGTCCGCAGACCAAACCCAGATATCAGTAATTTGTTCTGACCTACTTTTTGCCTGTTTTTTAAAAAACTACTGGACGGATTTACACCAAATTTACAAAAGCACCCTTTCGGGACCAAGCCACCGCTCCTGCCACACATGGTGAAAATCCGTCCAGCGGTTTGGGCTGAAGGCGTGGGCAACATTTTATTCCATTGCATCTGAGAAAAACCACACTTTTTGTGACACCCCCAACCCCCTCCAACTCCCCCTTATAACTTTGCCTTCCCTCGATGAAACCTCACCAGAATCAATCTGAGGGGACCATATACTTTATTTGCAAAGCTTGGTGAGGATTCGTCTAGGAAAGCCAAAGTGATAAGCCACCCAAAAAGTACTCTTCCTATGGGTTGAGCAACTTAACCATAACTACAGGGCAGCTACCGTTGGCCCTGTAATATATATGAATGTTGTGTTTTTGCTACCTACATGTGAACACGCATCCTCCACATTTTTCATACTTGAAAACTATTTTCATTCCTCAGCCTACAATCTTGCAAGGGAGCAGCGTCTGAACTTTGGTGACGATATCCCTAGTGCGCTACGTATTGCCAAGAAGAAACGGTGGAGCAACATTGAGGAGAAGCGCATCAACCAGGAGAATGAACTACATGCCTATCTCACAAGACTCATCTTGGCAGAGAAGGAGAGGTATGGCGAAGTGGGATATTACCTGACTATTTGTTGCTGGAGAACTGTAAGGCAGATCACACTTCGTGTATGTTATTGCACTTACTGTCCACTGAGACTTCGAGGTTTTCAATCAACAGATGTAAGCTCACACCATTTGTCTTCTGTAGCACTTCACATATTAAACAGGGGGCAAAAAGGGGAGTCACACTTCTGAGCTTGACATATGACAGGTAAAAGCTCTTGTTGTTCTGTGATATGATGTGGCATTTATAACTCGCCTGTACACAAGTGTTTCAGGTGAGAAACTGTGACCTGATTTCCATGTAACCGGGATGGAAGCTATGAAGAAACTGCTGATCTGCAGTGTGACTTGTGCCTCTAGTTCCCAGAAGGCTGCTCCATACATCTGGTCTGAGTAGTGGCCCAACGTGCTGTTAAAGCTGCTGTTCTGGCTTCAGGTTTTTGGATCTGCTTTGGCTCCCAAAACCTGCACACTGACACAGGCGACAAATCCGCCATTCATTAGCAATAAAATTCTCCGCAGTGTGTTTTGTTGCCCATACTGTGGTACCTTGCCAGGTAAGCCAGTGGGCAGTCCATAGGCCGGGAAATTGGGATGACTGGCCGGAGATGTGATGCTTTGCAATTTGGCCTGAATGCAAAAGCTGTATAAAGACCGAGCTGCATGAGCCCACATTCGTGAAAGGATGCTGCAGTGGTCTTTGCTTTTCCCCCACCCCCACCATGCCCTTTCCTGTGGTATTGCTACATTGGCCCTCTTCCCATTTTCTGTGAAGACCACCCCCTCCGCCCACCCTCCAAGGGTAGTGAAGTTTTCTACCAAATACATCAGGCCTGAAGAAATTGTCAAACTCTTGAAACTAACAATGTACTGCACACTGAACATATGTGCATATAAGCTCACGAACATTGTTAAAACCATTGGATGCCTGTAATGAGGTTGAGCAGGATCAATGTAAAACAGACCCAGAACGTTGGTTATCCGAACGGGCTCTTTAAGAGCTAATTTGACAGAAAAAGGGTCAAGCCATACAACATTTCTACAACAGACTGCTGCATTGGAATCCCATATATATCACTCTGCCCCATTTATTTCGTTCCACAGATCATTCTTTCCACATTTAAGGATCACTGCACATTTTTCCTTCTTGGCTTTTTCAGGACGTTTCCTCCAGGTTATCTTCTGAATGACTTGGTCTAAGGATCCTTGGTCTCTAGGCCAGGGCAGTGACAAAGGGTTGGGGTGAATGGGTCCCGAGCCAATTCCAAGATGATAAAAGACTATTTCAGGGAGCTTTCATATCCTGGGCTGTCATTTTCTCTGCCATTGTGTCCCAGGATCCTCGCAACTAGTCCTTATCTGGCTCCTCGACAATTTGCAGCAGCACAGTACCTACATGTTCTCTCATTAGTTCCCTATAGAAACTTGTACCATAGGGGAAAACTAAAGTGTGAAGAAATAACATTGGAGATGTTGATCTTTTCCCTCTAAATAATCAGAGATTTACTTTCCCAACTCCAGTCCTGGAAAAAGTGGGTATTTTTTCTTTTTGTATCACTGGGAGATGGGAAGGGGTATTAGTG
Organism: Ambystoma mexicanum; assembly: GCF_040938575.1. Taxonomy (NCBI): domain Eukaryota; kingdom Metazoa; phylum Chordata; class Amphibia; order Caudata; family Ambystomatidae; genus Ambystoma; species Ambystoma mexicanum. The sequence goes on along the minus strand of NC_090923.1, from coordinate 1,471,600,835 downwards.
GGGAGGTCTTATAGGAGATCCCCCAGGAGAGCCTTTGAGAGGGGACACTTGGGTATGGGTTATTTACAACATTATCATGCCTAAATAGACCTGTACTTCCTCTTCCTGTCTTTTCGCCACCTACTCTTTCCTTTCCACCTCCTCACCACTCACCATATGTTTCAAATCCAGCTGTGCACACATCCCATTGTTGGAAGGCATTGTCATTTCCTCCTTTTATTACCTCCACCGCTGCATGTCTTTCCACCAACCTCTTACTTTCTGTTAGGCAGAAACCTGTGCAGTTCCCTCTGGGACCACTGCAAAAGATTTAAGACTACAGGTGGTTGGCAGTAAACCAAATTGGTAGCAGTCTTTACCACCCAGGTTTACCTGGTAGCTGTGGCTGAGGAGTCAGACTTCTCTCAAGAAGAGTTAGGCAGTATACAGAGTATTCACAATAGGTCAAAAGAACACAGTAGAACAAGCAAACACTGACCAGAGCTTGGTGTAAAAGAGATATAATTATTTATTTAAAAACACATCTAGTTAAACACACTGGCACTAATGTTAAGCAGTTCAGAAACACGGTCACTAAAAGATATACACTCCCTTCAACGATTATTAGACAAGTCTTAAGTAAGGCAACACTTATTTTCAGACAGCGGTGAGCGCTTAACGAAGATGGCACTCTAATCAATCGGTTAAAAAGGGAGAGAAAGGCAGAGCAAAGATAGAAACAGATCCCAACCCTTTTGGAAGAACGCAGTAGGAGAAGGCAGGTTAAAACCGTAAAGTCAAAGTTAACAAGGCCGAACCCACTTTAAGAGGCTCCAGTCGAAATGTGTCCAAGGTCACACGGTTAAAAGTGCCCAAAAGTCTTGCAATAGTTTCAGAAGGAGTTGAATCAACAGAAAGAGACCAGTTAGATGGTCAAGGCGGCCAGCCCAGTCCATAAGGTTAAGGGATTATTGTTACCTTGTAGCAATCTTTAGAAAGTGAGGCCTGGCGGACACGGTACCTTAAAATGGTGAGAACGCTCCAGCGGGGGCAGTTGTTCCTGGCAGCGGGTGCAAGTCGGTGCTTCGTCGGGGGAAGAGAGGATCTCGTCGGGGAGGAAAGCAGGAGTCTGTTGCACTGCCAGGGAAGAAACCAGCCGCAGAGTTCTCAATTAAAAGGAGCGGCCCTTTTATTCGCGGTCCAGGGGTCAGTGGCTATCCAGTTGCCGGGGTGCTTGGCACGGGCAATTCGACCACAAGACGTCCTGGGATGTGAGCAAAGAAGGTAAACTGGTTGTGCCCACCAGTCGGGGGAAGAAGACTCTCCAGCAGGGAGATCTCCTCTGTCGTTGGGAAGTGGTGAGTCGGTTTAGCAGGGCTCCACCGGTGGTGTCGTCGTAGCAGGTCGACTCCGCTTCTCCCTCGCCGGATTTTCAGGTCCTGTGGCGACTTTCAGCCTAAACAGAGAATTCTCCCTAACACTTTCCTCCAAAATAAACTTCCTCCTTTCAACCCTAGAATCTTCCACTGCCTCCTTCCGTATTCAACTCCCCTACTACCTTGTAGGGGTGCTACGGTATTGATTTTTTTTACAATGATACGTCTTGCAAATTACTGTATACAATGTTTACTGCAGTATAGCATACACCTTTAACTCTGCTTATGTAGTGTTATTTTCTTATGAAATGTCACACATTTTTACAGACTCGTACCACAAACTAAACCATATCCTTATGCGCTAATACATTTACACTGTTATGGTGGCTGCTATGGTACCTTTTTTCACTAAGTTGGTGAAAGAATCAGCCACCATAGGGGTAGCAAAAGGATTGTTTGATAGGGAGTGTAGAAAAATGAAAGCAATTCCGGTGAAGGCATGTAAGCCCAATAACCACAAAGGGGTAGATACAGTGAAGTGAATTGTAGGAGACTATATCGTATTGATTAATAATAAAACAAAGACAAAGATCAATTAAAAACTGGTCAGCTCTAGTGCAGCGTAGTAATGAGATAAACATTTCAAGGGCTTTTGGAAAATTGTTACAAATGGCACTGTCCTCTAGGGCAAATCTTTGAAAACATATGGTTCACCCATTTTAAATCTCTTTTGGGGAGAGTAGACTGGGTATTATTACACCCGTTGAGGGAAGCTTTGGTCCTCTTGTCCTTAGCATTGATCCAACTGCTTTACAAAGTACGCTGCCAGAAGTCCTTATAGCCCTCAATAAACAAGTCAGGGGAAAGGCTCCGGGCCCCGACCATGTTCTGGTGGACCTATATTTGAACAAACCTGTGATATGAGCATGTGCACCCTATCTACTGCTTCTATGATGCTATTCCTAAAACCGGTATGAAGCCAATGGCATGGTATAATGCAGAGATTGTTCCAACTTTCAAAAGAAAGGGGCGACCCTTGCACCCCCTTCACCCCCTGGAATTATCATCCGATCTCGCTGCTAGATACAAGTGGCAAAAACCTGGAAACCAAATTAGAACATTGGGGTGTGGACTTGAGTGCTTTAAGCAATCTCCAATCTGGCTTCTGCAAAGAGGCGAGTACGATTTGATCAAGTGTTCAGATAATTGATTTCATACAAATATGTTACACTTAAGAGGCCAAACATACATGACCTTCATAGACCTTAAGGCTGCTTTTGATAGCATCCATAGGTTTAACATCTGGTGTGCCCTAACTGAAAAGGAGTGTCCCCCACTCCCTCCCCCCCTCCCCAAGGCAATCAATGATCTTTATTGTAACTCAACAGCCCAGGTTGGGTGGGGAATGTACCAAACCTTTTCCTGTTGACAAAGGGGTTAGGCAGGGCTGTATATTACCTCTCACCCTTTTTAACCTGCTTATTGATGGGGTGGTAACCGAAATACAGACTGACTTCTGACACCCCGGTACATGATTGGTATTTTATTGTTCGCTGATGATGTGGCTCTTATTTCGAGAAGACAGTCTGGTCTTTTGAAGCTCTCTGAGCCGTTTATTAATTTTGAGGCCACACTGATCAAAAAATGTAACAAAGAAAAAACTAAAACCTTGATGTGGTAAGCAAAAAGGAACATAACCACGTGTCAACATTGGAATAGGTGGAAAATAAATTGAGGCCGTTTTTATTTTTTGATTACTTGGGATCAGAATTTCAGGGAGACTCCAAATGGGCAAGACATATAGATAAAGCCAGCCTTTCCTTTCTGGAGAAAGTGTAAGAGCATTTTACAATTTTCAAAAAGCACATGGTGATAATACTTCAATTCCCACATTGGAAATCTACAGAGCACAGACATTAGAAAATGCCACACATGGACCTGAGATTTGGGGTCATTACAAAAGGCTATGGAGACTAATTTCCTAAAATGTTTGCTGTTGCTCCCCAAGAGACACTGAATGTCCCATTTACATGTAATTCTAGTAAATGTAGTTGGAGGTTTCATTGTCTTGAAGGCCAGTTTAGGAATATTATCTATGTAAAACACTTGGGTATGTTTCCGTACTCAGCTGATGCCATTTATCAGAGTTGGGTTGCCCTCTAGTGTCCAAATGGAAAGGTGCACCTCTGTGTGTCCTTCCACTTCAACAGCTATCATTTTAACAAACAGAATGAGCACAGTTTTCCACTGTCACCTTTACCTTCCACTATCTCAAACTTTCAGAATAATTTCAAGTTACTTCTTTCCATCCCCACTTCTCTTCACATAGGGCACAGCGGTTCCAGTGTCAATGAACAGTTAATTACCGGCTCAACGTTTCAGTCTCTAAAGAGTGAAACGCCGTAGGACGAATGCCTCCTCACGAGCTAAAACTGAAAGTAGGTGCTGTAATTATGCTACTATTCAATCTTAAGCCATCACAGGGACTTTGCAATAGAACAAGGTTGACAGTTGCACGTCTACAAAGACACATCATAGAGGCTTCTATAATCGATGGATTAAACTTTGATACTGTTCTTATACCGTGCATGCCTCTCATTCCATCTGATACAAATATTCCTTTCAAATTCAAAAGACCGTTTCCTATACGTTTAGCCTTTTCAGTGTCCATTAATGAGTCACAGGGACCTACGCCCCCTTCCTGGAAGTGATCAGTGGTAATTCCGATATTTAAGAAGGGGGACAGAAGTAACCCCATGAAATACCTACTGATTTTGCCCTTTTAGATATGCTAGAACGGCGTATGTTCTGCTGGGAATAGCTGGTATTAATGTATTTATCAACTGTTTTTATGGTTATCATTTTGAAAAGTTGTATTCATTTAGGGAAGATGTTTACTAGTGTTAGACTTTAATGTCACTTTTTATGGTCTTGTACTTTTATGGTTATTAACCGAAATAAAGTTAATAAACCGAAATCATGCTTTTTGACGCCTCCCGAGCATAAGACAAATAAGTCACTGCCTTGATGATATGCACAACACAGAATCATGTAGGCTGATGGAAATGTGCACATATTTCCTAAGAACTCCTCTGTCACATAAACAAAGTGGCACAGCCTTTAGTTTATTTTCAGGTCAAAGATTAACCCAGAGAACTGAATGCTGGCAATGATGTATCCATGTGAAATTGCAATTTCTTCCAGACTTTGCCTGGTACAGCTTAAGATCTTTCATATAGTATACTATCCCAGGGTTGCGTTGTTTAGCTGGAAGCAGGCCACTAGTCCAAATTGTCTAAAGGTACTTTCCTCCCTCCTGCAACGTAGTCCTAGCCTGTGGGAATGACCCTAGATCCGAAGCTTCTGGCGGACATGCTCTGATAAACTGTCAGGAGAACTAGGAGTGGAGGTGTCACTAGACCACAAATGACTGCTTCTGGGTATCTGGGGAGATGAACTCTGCCCGTTGTGGGAAACTACTTCTATCCACAACAACTGGCCTGATCAAGCGTAACATTGCAAAGAAGTGGGAGTGCTCCAGTATGCCCTAGCTTCGTGCAATGGGTCACCAATGTGGATATTTGTATTTTCATGGAAAAAGAAATCTATACTGCACGGGGATGTCCTGAAAAGGCCGACAAGATCTGGCACAAATGGGATGAAGGGACCTGAACAACTGTAATATGTTTGAATATCTATGCAGTGGAGAGTAAGATGAACCGACATCGGGTTCCAATACTGTTTTCTAACAATGATATGATTGCGCTATTAATTCGAGTGTAACTATACTGACCTGTGATGATATATTGATGTTTGGTTAATGTTTGTTACAAATAACAAATCAATACAATTATTATATTATTTTCAGCCAAAGACAGATCTCGCCAACAGATGTTCATTAATCAAAAATGTTCATCCTCTGGTTGCAAGGGCAGCGAGTTCCCTCTGACTCGCTGACGTTCGCAGTGTGGCCAAATGTACATAAATTCAATGATAAAACCCGGGAAATTACTCATTCCATTATAATCAATACACTCTGTATCTGCCTCCCCAATTCTATGTTATTTACATTTGTTCCTGCTTTACATTTTTTCCACGGAATGAATTTTTCCTATTGCTAGTACATCCGGTAGGTGTGGTTCGATGAATGGATATATAAAGCTGCTCCAACTTGGAAGTACTTATCAATGCCTTTTTATTAAAATACTATTGTGCTGCAGGTTTTTCCAGCTATACATAAGGGTTTCTTTTTAAATTGGCCTGGCACATATTCAGCGAGCATTGCAGGAATCTGTAAGAAAGCTGCAAAATCGACCTTTCCAAGCAATCTCTCACTTATCTCCAGTCGAAAAGTTGGTGGTGAAAGTTTGATCATACACAACATTTTGTGTAAACTGCTCAGCCACATGTTGCCACCTTTTGAAAACACGCCCAGAACATGTAATTTATTAGCTAAAATGTTTTGGCACCCGGAGCAGAGGTTTCCGGCCCCTCTCAGTGATTCAGAAACGTTTGCTTTATGGGGGGAAAGGTCTCCGTGTACTGCGTGCCAGTGTCAGTTTTTTTTGTCAAAAGGTTAAACCATCCAACTATCGGAGTCGCATTTATTTATTTATTTTTTTAAATATTATATAGCACTGAAGACGAGCATGCCTGGAGGCATCAGAAAGATAAGAAACAAAACGGATAAAAAACACCTAACAATATGCGCATTCATGGCAAGGCCAGCAAGACAGAAAGGATCTGAGAGAAAGCTCAGGCAGATAGGTGGGTCTTCAGGGTACGCTTAAAGAAGTCCTAAGTGGTACAGCCGTAAGATGTAGTGCGTTCCAAAGTTTGGGTGCTACATAGTGGAACACTCTTACTGACTCTGGTCTGTTTGGCTCTTGGCACAAACAAGAGATGGGGAATGTTTGATCTCAAAGTCCTTTGGCGAGGCAACCACGAAAGCCTTTCTGAGAGATAGACTGGGCTCTGACCAAAGAATGACTTGTAAATTTGCTAGTTGCCCTTTCCGTATTCTCTGAAGCAAACCTCCACAGTAGTCCTATTTAGAGCCGATGAAGGCTCTAGCTGTGGTGACACTAAATCAAGAAAGGTCTTAACTGGCTCAACAACTTCATGTAACAAGAAGTTAGCTACCGGGCTGTTAACAAGGGCCTTCATGTTCATCTCCTAGTCAAAGAAAACCCCAAGCGTTTTTATTTTATTGCATCCAGCTATCTTAAATTCCTTAAAGCTCATGCCAAGCTTTCTTAATCGAGCCGCAGTGCCTGCTAACATCAATTCGGTTTTAGAATCGTTTAAGGCTAGACCATTGTCCACCATCCATTTGTTGAATAAGAGAATAAACCTCATTAATATTTTCTGTGTCCAAATTGTGGTTGCATGAGGGTGGAATTAAACACGGATTATCATCAGTGTAGTTAGTATATATTACTCCAATGGCATCCAACAGATTGAAGAAAGGTTTCGTGAAAATAATGTATAGAGTGGGGGCAAACATGATCCCTGTGCGACCCCACATGGCAGTTTGAACTCCTCAGCAGAGGCCTCATTACTAAACACTCCGATTGTACCATTAGATAAAAAAGTTAGCCCAGGTGGATGCAGACGCTGAGAATGAGGCTACCCCAAATGTTATGGTCCACAAGATCAAAGGCCACGGGTAAGTCAAGGAGCATGAGTAGCACAGCATTGCCATTCTCAATTGCTTGTAAAATATTAGCCTTCAAGTCGAGTAATGCTTTTTCTGTGTCATGTGCTGACCAATATTAATCAAATCGGCACATCTGCTTTATTTGCCTGGTGTTATAAACCCCCTAAAAGTCTGAAGGTCTGATGTGCTGACTCAATATTTCCAATTGGCAAACTGCATTTGTGAGACGTAGGTTTTATAACTCGCTCATCACTGCAACGATTTGCTAAATGGATAGCCTCTCTAACTGTAAGGTTAGTGGAAAGACACTGCTAATTTCTTTCTCTTATCTTTCAATACATATTTAGCCTCTGAAAGAGTGGTACAAAAAAAAATACATTTCAGAATGAGTGAAATACTTTTACTATGATGAGCACAAATATGGTCTAAACCTCCCCTCGCTTGTTATTAAAGCACATTAGGACCCTACTGATATAGGAGAAACATGAGGGCCCTCAGGCTCATCAAACCACATGAGGTTTGGACATATTGTCTTGGGAAAGGTCATATATTGACAATGGCACCAACAACCTCCCTGAACCCAAATCCACTGTGGATACATTCCCGGTGAGTCCAGAATCTGTCCTGTTCACTTCAGCCAAGCGCTGTGTGCTTAGAACGAGTAGGGGATTGGAGGGAAGGAATAACTTGGCTCTGTCCAGACCATAGTCTCACTCTGCAAATCGACATGCAGGGCAAGCAGCGTGTTATTTACTGGTAAGCAACAGTGACCGGCAGACTGTTTGAGAGAGCCTACTGTTCTCACTCTCTGATCTTCTGCAAAAACCTCTGATTTGAAAATATTTTTATTGAGGTTTTGCAAGGGACGGACATTTCAACATATCCTTATTCAAACCCAACATACTTTGGTTTGGTGTATTTTTATATGGTCTGTGATTGAGTTGGGCGACAGGTATATATTGGGTGCTACCATTACATGGTGAAATACATACAATGCATGTCTCAGCCAGCAACATGAGCCATATAGTTATAAAATAGATCTCTATTAAATTTTGCTTAGTAGAGGTTTTGGATTAGTGATTCTAAATGTGACCAATCTGTCGACAAAGACACTTATGTAAGTTGGATTTTGAAGTTTGGACTTGTTGACCGAGACAAACCGGTTTTGGTTAAAGGAGTGGGCACAGATTTGAACCTTTTCCTATTGAACATTTTGAAAGGGAAGGCTTTTAATAGTAATTCAAAAATATATCTGGCCTATGTCGATTTGAGAAAAGCCTTTGACCGTGTGGATGGACACCTGGAGTGTGCTAAAATGGAGGCCTGAAACTATCTGGCTGATTTTTGGCTGCCATCAGGACCCTTTGAGTCCAAGTACGATTAAACTCTCAAGGTCGCTTGACCAGACCTATCAACACCTACAGAAGTCTGAAACAGGGGTGCCCTTTGGCCCCAACCTTGTCTAACTAATTTCTCTTCGATGTAGGTAAGACGTTAGACACTGTTAGAGCATTTCCTTCAAAGATCAGCGATTAACAACTTTCAAGGATACTCTTTGCAGATGACCTTATGTTGTTCGACGTAACTCCTATTGGGCTGCAGAGGAGTCTGGAGAGCCTTAATGGATATTTGACTAATGGGCTGTCGATGAGTTCAGCAAAAATGAACATTTTGGTATTGGGCACGCAAGGTGGCCGGACAAAGCCTTCCTGCCTTTAAATGTTAGGAATGTTGGACCAGGAATCGTGAGTTCAGATCAGTCAGGTGACATACTTGGAGGGTGGACGTGGGGGGGCCTTATTAATAACCGCAGGATCGAAATTTAAGCTGAAAATGTTGACTGGTCAAGGTCGGCTGGTCCAAATGAAGTACGGCAAGTTTTCTGTTATATTGGTGTTGTCCCTCTACAAATTAAAGGTGGTCCCTTCTTTAATATATGGAGCTGAAGGATTTCCTGTGACACCCTGGGAAACCTGGCCTTTGTTAGTGGGCGCTTTTTGGAGGAAAATATTGAAGCTTCTGAATTTAATATCAACCTCATTGATCAGATAGGAGTTGGGTCTGACCTCCTTACAAGCCAGGGTGACTTGAAAAACACTGGCCCTGTTTCCCAAATGTATGATGCCCCTTCCAGAGGTGCCGTACCAAATTTTGTGGAAAGAACGAACGAGCGGCGGGAACACTTTAATAGACCAGTGGAGTAGTAGCTGTCGGTTGAATTTAGATTATCTGCAAACTGACTTGGATGTGTTGATTAACCTTGCAAAGGTTAAGTGTAAGTTGTGACAAGATGACTCAAGAAGAAAAACATCAAGTTTCCTAACGCTTGGTATAGGGATCAGTTAATGCGCTTCAGACTGAGCTTATATCCCACTAATCCGCTTCTACAGATCTACAGGCAGGCATTTACTGCAGGATGTTGATTCTGTGTGAAAAGGAAGGTGAAGGAGAGACTCCAGCATCTCACATTGTTTTGCTGGGGGTTGACTGCTCATATATTTGGTCCTTACTTCAAATTGATTGCGGATCGACAATCACTGAATGCAGATGAAATTTTGACTCTTCTTACAGGGTAAAGTTTTACAGCCACATTCTCCCTGACAACATTCCTAAAGGAGGTGTTTGAAATGAATTTGGAATGTATCTTCGCTCTCAGGAGTCAGAGCTTAGTATCTTTTTACTGGCATTTCTGTGATTTGGAACAAAGGAAAGCATGAATGTATGATAAAGGTTTGAAATAAACCAAACAAAAAAGCATTAAATCCTTTTTTTTAAATAAATAAAAAATGGATCTCTATTACATTTTGCTTAGCTGACGTTTTGAAATACTGATTCTAAATGTTACTAACCTCTGTCGACCAAGACTCTGTTATGTACGTTGGATTTGAAGTGAGGACCTGGTGGTTGTCCTTTTGTAGGCCTTATTTAGGTCTGGTTTGGGACCTGTTTGTTAGGTTTAGGAGAGCAGAGAAAAGGAGAGGAGATGTGCGGAAGACTATGAGAGTGGTGGAGAGCAACGGAGGTTTCAAGGACCATGTCGCTTCGGAGAGTATAGCGGTGGTATTTGTGGTTCAACTAGCTCTGGGGTGTTGGTTCAGTCCTTGGCTGACCTCGCCTTCTGTTTTGAGGGTTTGCATACGTATACTGAATACCACAACTTCTGTATTTTTAGTTGTGGTTATGTTGGGCCAATAGGTAGCCACAAGCATTTAGAGGGTTAAGTCTCTGTATCTTCCGTAATGAGGTGTCCTTTCTTAGGTCTATTTTGACAGTGGTGGGGGGAGGGAGAGCCGGATTCGGTTTAATTTTTTCCATCCATGGAACGTTTAAGGGAATGGGTGTGAGGATGTTTTACGGGTGCTGCTGTACTTCTGTATTTTGGCATATGCTTGGGACACTAGGTTTAGTGATTTGGGTACTTTTCTAATGGGCTACAAATATAACGTTCGCAAGTGAGCATGTGTCCGGACAGAGTTTATCTAGCCTGTGGGACTGGCTATGGAGTTCCACCATAGTGTATGGGATGGGGGATCTTTGATTTTTCCAGTGGGAGGTGATAGATTGGATGGCACATAGTAATAATGTGGCTAGAAGTGGTTTGTTCTTAGGGTTTAGTGGGTTGTCCATATTCAGGGTACTGACATTTGATTTAATAAAATAGTTTACTTTGAACTGTTGTCTTTGTCTTGCTTCATGATGCCTTCACAAGTGTTTAAACACACTGGGAGTGGTTATTGTCTTTCCTTCCTGCCTCCCTCCCCCGGTACAGTGATCCTGAAAATAAGTTCGTAGTGAAATCTTGCAACACGCAAGGTTTTGATTACTTGTTGGCAGAAGAGGTATCTAAAGCCTTGTACTACTCTGCAGGTGTTACTGCTTCAAGAAACATGGCTAACAAGTGAGCTGATCTTCAATGGGTTTACAGGTTTTAGATGTTCCACCATTCAAGGAGTAAGGGGTCGTTCGTGCGGCGGACTGTTGACTTTCTGCTCAAACGCGTGCAAGGCATGTGAAATCATAGGTGACAATGTCAGTGACTGTGATCATTGTTATTATTGAAAACATGGAGGAGTATGAACTTCTAATTGTTAACGTATATGATCCGCCAGGAGGCAGTAATACGCAACTCATTTAATTGGTAATATATGAAACACTCCTACCTATAATTGCTAAGAATCCATCTATAGATGTTTTATTAGCGGGTGACTTAAACACAAGTTGTATTGATTGTAGACTGGCGAAGGGTGACATATATTTACCTAATACGGGGATAAACGGTAGGACTCTATTCTACTAGCTTGTTTGGTCTGAATTGTTACATGACATGGGGTTCAGCACAATGAAGGAAGGAAATGGCGTTGCAGGGGTCTCTTCTAAGACATGGTTTGATGACTGACATTTTATTTCACTGATTTATTTTATTAAGTGAATTTGTGCATGTGGGTGCGGAATTAAGTGTCTGACACTACGGAATTCAGTGATCATGTAATTCTTTCTCTTTAAAGGCTTTAAATGATAATGTGAAAAAGATTAGGTGGTAGTCGTCCAGGTGAATAATGGGTTAAATCGTGTGGGATGCACAGACAGGAACTTATGTATGAGGACCACATTGCGATTGATGAGAGTTTAAGGACCATAGATGATACAGTGAATTGGATAAAATCACGGACTTCTAAATTCTTATTTGTGAGAAATGTTAGTATAGTGTAGGTAGATGGTGTCCATGCCCACTCTTATGATAGTGTAATTCGAGACTGAAAGTACTGCACCAGCCTATTAGACGGGTTATCTGCTGAAGATTAGACCATTGTGATAAGGAGCGAAGGCGTTTGAAAAATTGTTAAGAGGAATTGGATTAAATGCTACCAACGATCAGCTAGAAATAAGGCAGGACAAGAACTCTATGTGGTAATTAAAAAGGGGACCCCAAAATGTTATGGAGCATCTTTAACAAAAAGCGTGACCTATCTGCGAATTCATTGGCCTGTGGTATAAATATTACGGTATGGGTTGCACTCCTAGAAAACAAGTTTAAGGCTCCAACGGCAACAAAACCAACTTCCAGATCTGTTTTAAAAATTGGAATTCATGAAAAGATGACATCGATCGCTGGCGTATGCCGACGATTTTCTCATATTCGATTGCACTGCGGTAGGTTTGCAGCACCTAACAAACTCTTTCGTGTGGTATACAGAAGCCCATTATTTGAAGGTAAATCTGGAAAAGACAAAGGTGATCCAATTTTCTAATCTCCGGACCAATAGCTCCTATCATCAGAAGATTTGCGATGTAATCATTAGGACTGTGAACTCATTCACTTATTTAGGATTCTTGATTAGTTCAAAGCCTAATATAGTGTGCTTGCAACTGTGGTTTAAAGATTATGTTAATGCCCTCTCTTCCCAATTAGTAAGGATTGTTCAGAAATATTGTAAGTTTTCCTTGAAACCTGCGATACAGTATTATGAAGGCAAACTTGTGCCTAAGTTGCTCTATGGCATTGAAACGTATCCCCCCCGAGTGTGACAAATCATACATTGGTCCTTGAGGCCATTTTTTGAAGAAGAACATTAAGACTTCCAATTGCTGCCATACAATATGAACGTGGCTTTGTATCTTTAAAGACAAGAGCAGATTGGAGAATTGTTTCGCTCTTCCAGAAGATACTTTGTCAGATTGAGGGATCTCTGTTTGTAGATTTTAAAGAAATCTTGCAGGTACAAGGATGTGCCTGGATTGACTTGATCTCTGAAAGGAGCATCCCTATTCTTGATGCTATTAATTGCTCCTTGGCAGATTTGGTGCATAGCCGAGCTAGCTAAGGTTAAATTATCTTTGTACTTTCATGATTGGATCAACGCCATGGATTCTATGCATTCATAACCTTCGCTGATTCATCTCTGTACTGATCATAAGAAGATGGGAATTATAGCACCCTTTCTTGGCATTTATCCGGATAAGCTAACTAGGGCCATCTTTCTTCGATTTTGATGGAACTTGCTACTCACCAAACAGATCCTCGCAAGATATGGCTTAATTTCTCTTAATCCGGTTTCTTGTAACTTTTGCAATTTATCTGGGTCATGTGAATCGCTTAAGCATTGGGTGACTGAGTGTATGGCCCTAGGGGGTTTGCGACTGCTATATTTTGAGAAGTTTGTTATAACCACAAACTGTGGGTAATAATAAGCAGCACTCAGATACCTGAGGGTTCGTAGCACTATATAAATGCGAAATTATTATTTTATTATTAAACAATTTTGGTTTACATGTCTGTTGGGACAGACAACTTGTAGGCTAATTACCGTAGTTGGTTTTATAAAACCACTGAATTTGGAAACTTATTTTCTGAAAAACATTGGAAGATGAACTGTATGATCACAATTAGTTTTTATTATTTTAAATTTCAATTGATTATGGTTTATTTTTTTTACTGTTTGGTAAATGGGTTGAACTGTTTCAATCAATGTGTTCATTTTAACTTTATGCAATTGTATCGTATGTATCTTGAATTTTTCTTTGTTATATTATTGCATGTTAAATGGTGCTTTAACCATATAATTAAGAAAGAAATGACATCATGGAGATTATCTGTAGGTCTTAAAACTTCTCGGGCATCTGGGCCCGATGGATTCTCCAATATGGTTATGCGGGCTAATGCTGAAAGATGGGCTAACATTTTGTAGTGTGTTTGGACTGGTGATCGAGACTAATTGCATCCCTTGTTCCTAGAAGCAATCTCATATTATCCCTGTGTTTAAGAAGGAAAACAGAGGAGATGCAGGCAATTTCAGTTTTTTTTGCTTCTGGATGTTGCAAGTAAAATTTGCTACCCTGTTGCTCCAAAAAAAATAAGTGGATTGAGGAAAACCATTTTGAGTTGTTTTCAGGCAGGCTTCCAGAAGGGCGGATGCCCACAACGCATTATTGGTCTAGTGAACGTACTTATACAGCAAGCAAGAGAAAAAGTGTCTGCACCGCTGTTTTGTTTACAGACTTCGCTTCAGCATTTGACGGTATTGATCGAACTATACTGTGGACCAAATTATAACTCCTCAGAATGCCAAGTCATTTGTTGCATGCTTGCCAATTGCTGCAGGAAAATAATGTGCTTGTCCCTGTTTTGTTCAGTCTGTAAGGGTACCTCCCCATATAGGTAATGTTAAAATCTCTTACATCACCAATGCAGATGATCTAGAGATCTTTAATGACTCCTATATTAGAATCCCAAAGTGCTAAGGCAGTTATGGAGTACGCAAAGGCAAGTGGTATGAATATGAACATGTCCAAATCAAATTTTGAGATTTGGTAAGGTCCTGAGGGATAAGCAGAGAATTCTGCTGGAAAACGGGCAAATAGTGTGGTGCATTATTGCTATTTGGGCTATGAAATCCCTTGCCCATAAGGTGGGGGGGGAGTAGAGCTACTGAAGAAGCAACACATAAAAACGGTGGCTATTATGCAGTTAATTAAGAACTTTGTTACGAGTGATGAGGGCTACAGCCTCAGTGGTATAGCAAAAGTCGGTTGTGATCATAGCCCATACCCTAGAAAGCTCATCTTCAGACTGTGACATATGGGCCAATTGCTAGGAGGGTACTATCTGGCGGCATATCGGGTTTGGCTTTTTATCACTAATGGCGCTAATGAAATGAATAGAGGGAAACCTATATGTTGAGATTGTGTTCTGAGGCCAATACAGTGTTAGCCATTTTAAGTGATGGGATTGTGAATAGTGTGAGCCCTGCTTTGTTAGCATTTAAGCTTTCTAATGACAGTTTTTATATATGAACAGTACTCTTTAGAGATGTGCATACTCTCTGTGGAATAACTGAAGAAAGGGAATTAACAAATCAACCAAAATACTTAATCCTCAGAGGCTAAAGCAGGACAATAGAGGGCAATGGAGGATTAGAACGGAACATCATTGCAGAATACTCATGAGGGCAGGTACTCCTCACCATCACAGCTCACTGCAGGAACAGCGTGGTCCCATCTTTACGGGAACGTAAGCCCTGTGGGCCTTCTTTGGGGTCTGATCCAAATCAAAATATAATTATTTCCAAAAAGACAAGTGGGGCGCTCTCACACACCGCATTTTACTGAGGAGCCATAACTTGCATCTCTGCATTGCGCACATTGCGGGGCTAGTGTTCCTCAAGGTGTGCAACCCCCAGAAGCAACCTGGTGTGAGAAACCAGAAGGTGTCTCACCCACTAGTCCCCGGGGATGGCCAGGATGGTGAGACGTGCTACCCCCTTTCCTATAACACCTTTATTTAGGAACTCTACCCCCTCCCCATTTACAACACAAACACTTTCACACGGACAGCCTGCAATGAGAGAAACCTGACTAACACCCGAGCAGCATACCCGACGTGCCCCAATACCATGGTCAGGCGAGGTCAGGCAATTACTGAGCATCACACACAACTGACTTCCATTAAGCTTCCCCAAGGGGGTAAAAGGCAGAGCACAAGAGCACACTCTGAGCGAGGCAAAGCACACGAGGAAACAGCACTTTCAAAACTGCAGTTTAACGAGAGAGGAAAGACAGCAAAATAGAAGGGTTCCAGAAACCTCAAGAATAGAAAGCGTAAGACCAGGATACCAGGCTGAGGAATCCTGCATTGTGTGTCAGATACCCGGGGCCCTCCCGCATCAATAATCAAGATGTTTAGAAGGGTCAGTGTTAGGAAAGATTTCTTAATTGTGGGTAATTTTCCTTCCATGTGGCAACCCCTAAACTTTTTGCTGTTGTTTTCACCATGATCTAGACTTTGCCAGGGGAGTGCAGCCTTCTGCCGCGCTCCGCTGGGCTTTCGCTCCATTCTTACGGGGAAACTGACATGCCCTTAAGACAGTCAGTACCGGGAAACGTTGTTTTCCGTAGTTTCTTTATCATGTTGCAGCTTTCGCGCAACATGGCACAAGAAATATTCTCTTTGGATTGTAAATGAATGTTGCAAGTGAATCACGGACGGGATTGGTGGCAGTGATCGTTTGTGTTTTTGAGCTCCTTTTGGCGTTTTAAGCGCGTTTCTCGCGCTTAGCCCAAAATGGTGGTCTGGCTCCCAAAATGGCCAGACCACGAGATTCTTTGTCCTGTCCGCTGACCGTCTTGCCCCCTTCACCTCCCCCAGGTCGAGCCGACCCGGGGCCTTCCTTATTTCGGCATGTACTTTCCCGCGAAACACAGATGCTTTCGTGGGCTTCTACAGGCCTGTGTGTGCCTCCAGGATGGGGGCTGGGATGTCTGGTGCCAATACACATCCTGGGCGCCAGAGAGTCTAGGGTGGTGTGAATGCTTGGGACCCCCATGGTCCGTGTTAAGGTCCACAGATGGTGTGAGTGTTTTATGAGTGGATCTCCCATTGGCTCCCCTCCGTTTTGGCGCGAAGGGAACCGTGGATAAGAGGGGGCTGGAAACGCCACTACCATGTCGATCTGAGTTCTCACGAACAAAGGAATACAGGAGCCAAGTATCCTGCAACCACGAGGCTGAACCGAGGAATCGCTGGTGACCCGCTGAAGGACTGCTCCTCTGCACTGCTGTCGCTTTGTGAAACCCTTTCTACCTCGGATCGAACGAGAAGGCCTGTACTGGTACTTCGACCCTTGGAATAGTGGGAACAACTATTCTCGGTGTCTTCACCATCTCCTGCACGTAAGCCTTCGGAAGTGTCTCTGGGCCATCCAGCAGACTGATCAGCCTACCCAGGAGTCTTGCTCTGTAACCGCCGTCAGGTTGTGTTGTATTACGAGTCCTTGTCACTCTCACACGATTCGTACACTTGGCATTCCCAGGTCTGAAGTGAGGAGTGTACATTTGGCCGAAATACACACGGCCGCTCCGTTGCCCTGCTGTGGTAACAAACTGTGTGGGTTCACTGCGTTTGGGACGTCCTCAACTCAACTTCTGCTGCTGCAGAATCTACACGACGACGAGACGTCCCCTGCTCCTATCTGAAACTGACGCGGAGAAGCCTGGGTCTGCTTGCATCGGAGACCGGTGAGTAGCATAGCTAGGAACTGGTCGCCCTCCTGCAGGAGACAATAAGCTTTTCCCCAATGTGTCTAACAGCACGCCTTTCCGTACTCGCGCTCTGCTTCTGCCCACAGTGGAGGCTGCGCTTGAGTTGCGGAGCTCTGTTCATCTTCATTTGTTCACCGAACTAAACTGCCGGATTCCCTCGAAGAGACGCCCCTTTTTGCCCGTTGGCACCAGCGTGGGCAGGTACTTTTGAGCACAAGGCTCCACTCTTCGTAGTGCTTGGACTTCCTTTTAGTTAGGTGCCTCTGAAGGCGGACTGAGTCTAATTATTATTCGCACTGCCTGTTTTCCTCCCCATCTAGGTGGTCTACACATTTTGTGCGTCTAACTCGTTAGACTCGTTTTTATTTGTCTATATATTGTATTGGTTTACTTGAGTTTTATTGTGATTTCTCGCTACGGTCAATGTTACAAAGGCCTTGTAATAAATGTGTATATATTTTTAATATAACACCTGCTTGGAGTAATTTGTAAGTGTCCTTGCTTTGTGTGCTTGTTGCGGGCTTTCAGTCACCCTCACCCCTCTTGAGACCTAGTCTTGACCGCCGCGATCGCTACTTTGATTGGTTTGGCTTGTCCAGAGGTTACCCTGTTCCAAGAAACTAGGCTGGCCTTCTGAACCTCTGCGCCTCTAGGACAGAGTTCAGAAATCTGTCTTAACAGTCAGCCACCGTGGTACCGTCCTTGGCTTCATGATCAAAGCAGCGTCAATGAAAACACAGCCAGTGAGTTGGAGAGAAAGATGCAAGATCGGTCTGTGTTGAAGTCAAGGTTGCAAGCAGCAACATTGTATGGCGAGCGCTGGAATGAACATTGTTAATAACGTGTGATAAGAGACACAAGTAAAGTTGATCTGCTGATGAGTGATTGAACTTTCAAAACAAGATATAATAGTTTTTGACACAGTAGTACGGCACCGCGTGGGTGCACAATCAAAGTTCTCTGTAAACTACCCAGCTGAGAAGTGGCAAAAGTATAAGTGAAAAAAGATTATCTCAAGAAGAGAACAAGTAATTGTGAATCAAAGGGGTCCTGCAATGGGTCTAGCAAACTCCCTGCGCACAGTTGAAAGTCTTCGATTTTGTTGAAGTACTGAAGGTTTGGAAAAGTAGATAGATTTGGTCCGATCCCGGCGGAGGGTGACCAATTGAAGGTTTTGTGTTAAAGTGGGTCTGAGCCTGGCGGAGGGGGACCCGGGATGAACAGAAAATCACCCAAGAA
This sequence comes from Ambystoma mexicanum, assembly GCF_040938575.1. Lineage (NCBI taxonomy): Eukaryota > Metazoa > Chordata > Amphibia > Caudata > Ambystomatidae > Ambystoma > Ambystoma mexicanum. The sequence continues at coordinate 1,471,582,547 of NC_090923.1, read as the reverse complement.
GTTGTACATGTGAAATCCTAAGAAGAACGGAACTTTAATGTTTGTTGTGTTGCATCAGGCCATCTGAAATAAAAGACTTTGAGACTTTGGCACATAAGGCCCTGATGTTGAGGTTTTGAGCTGCATCCTCGTGCTAGAGAAGCCAGAGAGTGTGCAGAGCTCGAATGTGCCGCCTTGTCCCGCGCAGAAAACATGGGGAAGGGAAGCTAACAGCTTGAATATCCTGACATATCATTTCTTGAACACTTTTCTTTTGTTTAACATTGTTTCCCACACTATTTGTATTTAGAAGTAAGGATTGGCAATAGGTTTATTAGTATAGGCCCTTTTATTTTGACAGATTCGACTAGGACTGCGTTATTTGATGGTCGTATCTTGCTCCCATCTTTAGATTTAGGATTAGATGGGCGTTTTTCAAACCCAGTTGAAGCTCAATAAACGCCCTTGAACTGTGATCACTTGTCTCTTACTGGTTGATACCATGCACTGGCCGTTGTGTAAATTCAATACAAAAAGCAACTTCCAAAATGGCTGACGCTTCCTCGTCTCGAGAAGCAACCCACCATTGGCAAGCTGCTCCTCTCTGATTGGCTGCCTCTATCATCATAGAGCCAATCATGATCGCTGGCAGCAGAAACCAAGGGCCTTAAATCAAGGCCCCTGTCTGTGCCTGTCCAGGCTGGGGAGGGCTTGGAGGGCCTCATCCTTTTCCCCCCCACAAAGCATGGAGCAGCCCCCAGGTGGACAGCCCATAACCACACAAACTTGGGCCCCAGCAAATTAAAGTACCCTGTAAAATACCAGTGAGTGATGACTGAACACTGGAACTGCCTCTCCACTAATAACTAACATCTGCTGAACCAAGGTGTGCCTACACCAATCTGACTTCCTTGCCTTACTTAATCTCACTCATCCCTTCCTGTATGAAATGTTTTCTTTAAACTCGAAGCCTGGTGTGTCATAACATCTTTGCTACATCTCTGACACTTTGGCGTGTTCCTTCATGAACTTTCTCTCTCCTATTCCTGCATAGCATGAGTCATCATCACCTTGTACTAGATGCATATGAATGTATGCCTAGCCAAAACGTTCTCAAGTGCACCCTCCACCTCTGGTGCTAATTTCATTCTTTGTGCTTAGAATGCCTTGCTCCAAAAACCGACCTTGGGTGCCCTATATATGTTTTGTGTGCTTTGATTGCTATTCCAGTGCATCTGCCTCCTGCTTCCCTTGGCTACTAGGCCGCCAGGTGAGTTTGTTCTCGTGCTGTGCAGCCCCTCCTCTTTCTTCCTCCCTCCACTAGTATGGCACTCAACATCTCCCCTATCTTTTCTAACTGCTATACTATCACCCATCCTCCCTCTCACGCAAAGTCTGGATGAGAAAAGCTCAAAGATATCCTGACCGCTAACCTTAGCCTATCTATCGCAGACACCTATGTCAGTACAACTTCCAGACAGGTCTTTGTTGATATCCTCTTCTCTGGCCCCTTTCCAGATCTATGGACTCCTCATCTCTACTTTCTCCTTTTACATCCTCAACTATTATTGGTGGCACTAAATGGGAAGTCCTCTTGGCGGGCTTGGCATCATTCAGGTGTATCATTAATGTCTATCACACTGGCACTATATTGGTTCAGGGTCCTCAACCCAACCTCTTTGGATGGCGAATGCCGTCCCTCATTAACTTCCTCCCCACATCTGCTACTCCTTCCTCTTTCTGTGTCCCCTCCCCCTGACTGGTGTACTATGTCCCTGTACTCCTCCTCGGAAAACCTTCAAAGGTGGAGATCTCTTGCATCTAGCCATGCTTAATGCTCATTCTGCCATCAAACACTCTGCCGACATCTCCCTCCTTCTTGAAGACTTTGACCTTGATATCCTTGCTCTTACCGAGACGTGTTTCAAGGCCAGATCAGTCACTGCTTTTGACTCCCTTCTCCCTGATGGCATAAGATAATCTCCAAGCCTTGCTCTAATTGTGCAGATGGTGGGGTTGCTCTCATCTTACCTGAGTGGATCCCTTCTTCCCTCATACCCACCCAGCCTTACTCTTCCTTTGTGAGCCTGGTTTGCAAGTTGGTCACTACCACAATGTTCTACATCAGGAAGCAGTGGGCACTCTACCCCAGCGCTCTCCAAAGAGGTGCAGAACTTGTGGCACTTGGCCGTTGCCCAATAGATGTTCCTCATCCCCTTTCACCTGGCGGGAGTCAATAACACCATTGCCGACTCCCTCAGCAGGGAGCTGCACTCCTGCCACGAATAGGAACTTCGACCGGATCAGGTGGACTGCATCTTCCTAAAGTGGGGCAGACCCCAGATCGATCTGTTTGCGACGGCGACAAATTCCAAATGCCCGAAATTCGCCAGCGGGTTCCACCAGCCGAGGAGCTTGGGGGACGCGTTCCCTCCATTGCCTCTCCTGCTGCGAGTCATCAACAAACTCAAACAGTGCTGATGCAGGCTGATCCTCGTCGCCCCGCGAGATGGTACCCAGACCTTCTCAGCCTGTCTGCGTCACCCCCAGTCAAGCTGCTGGTCGTCACAGATCTACTCGCCAGAGAAGGAGGCGCAATCCTGCATCACGACCCAGGATCGCTGAACCAGAGGGCTTGGCCCCTGCAGCCCTAGAGTTTGGAGAATGAGTTGCCAGCGGACTGCAGGGAGGTCCTTGCCAAGGCCAGGGAGTCATCGACTCTTCAGTGCTACGGACAAAAGTGGATGTGTTTCGCTACTTGCTGCCGGACACAGAAGATTAAACCTCTGAGGGTCATGGCCCTGCAGATTCTTACATTCTTTTCTTACATTGTCCCTTACCAACCATCCAGGGACCTCCAGATCTTGCAATGCATTTCGCCTAGTGATCCCACTGCATAGCTCCATAAGATTTGGCGGCTCCTCGTTCTCCGTCCAAGCACCAATCATCTAGAATTACATCCCCCTACACATTCGCAACATCGAAAATCACCTGAAATTTGGGAAGCCCCTTAAAACCTGCCTCTTCCCAATACTCTCCTAAGCCACTGCACCCTGTGAATACTCCACCAATAATCTCCTCCGCTTTTGAGCATAACTCAGGGGCTAGCAGCTCTCGCAGCGGTTCCACCTGACACCACCACTCTCCCCACAATAACACTACCCGCCGTCTAGAACTCCAGGTAAGCCAGCAGCTTTCATTGTGGCTTTCCTGATCCACCAACATCTCACCCACTACAACATTCTAACCCTACAAGCACCCGATCTAAGCCAGCAGCCTTCAATGTGGCTACACTCACATCACACTCACCGCGATACCCTGCCCACCAGTCCACATGAGAGACAATTAACAATTAGATAACGGCCCTGGCTAGCACATGTACATCATTTACTATTCGCTGCCACTATTAACCTGCAACACTCACCCTGGGAACCTCCCAAAATTAGCAACCCCCCTCCACAACCCTATTCCCCAAGCTAGGTCCAACAAGCCTCTCTTGGCTTACTATATGACGAAACATACTGCAGGGCGATACTACCTAGTCCTCTACTCAATGTGCACGGTTAGTGTAGGATCTAGCTTGTTTAGCCTTGTACTCAATTGCATTGTCAGGTGCAGGCCTCTCTCCCACTATATGGGACTCTTGAATCTGGCTGTGCTTAGGCTTGTTCATAGAATTGCACCATTAGGTGTAGGCCTCTCTCCCAGTATACAGGACTCTCGAATCTACGGTACGTATACCTCCCACCACTAGCGTGGACACAGGCCGCAGGCACAGCCAAGTACCCATGCATGTTAGAATATGCCTATGGCTAAGCACATCCGGCCTAGTGCACACATAGCCGTTCAGACAAACACCTGACGTACCTCAACACCTCTACCACACAGCGACCACCATCCGAAAGGAATTTGGTATAGCTGACCCACAAACTCTCTCAACAACAGCAATCTATCTCTAACCCTCAACAGCACCCACCCATGTGTCTGACCTCTCGTGCTGCTTAGTCGAGCCTTGCCAGCCACCCAAGCACTAGAACGGCAACATGCACACACGCATCTCCTAAACTAACCCCCCTAGAACTCTCCAACGACATAAACTACGGTCACCAAGGGCGTTCAACCAAGGAAAAAGCGCATTGAGGCCACGCAAGTGGGGAAAGAGCGCTATATAAATAACAAAATACAATACCTCCTCACTGGCCATTGCCACAATCTACTGGCCACCTGGCACTTCCACCTTTGAATGGGCTGATTTTTCCTCCTCTCTCCTCAATACCACCACTAAATTCCTTCTCCTGGCCGATTTTACCATCCACCTTGACTCCTCAATCATGGCTTCCACTCTCTTCCAGGACCTCTGCACCTCACTCTCCATTTTCCCTTCTGGTCCTACCCACTCGCTCGGCTGGACACACTCTGGATTCCTTGATCCACACCGATCTTTCACTTTCCTCCCCATTGACCACCCCACTCTCCTGGTCAGACCACTCTTCTCCCGGCCCTCTGACCAGACCTCCTTCAGCAATGCCAACCTCGTTTACAAACATCCGTCTAATGAAATGAGTGTCAGTTGCTGCCTTTGCATCTACTTTCACCCCCCCTCACTACAGACTCTACCTCTGACTCCGCTCTCAGCAACCTCTTTCTTGCCATTACCAATACCCTTCACATTCTTGCGTCAGTCATGAGGATCTGCCTGAAACATGCCTCCAAGCGTAACACTTGGTACAACTCTAAACTTGCAGCCCTGAAACGCAAGTGCAGAGCTGCGGAACGGAAGCGGCAGACCTCAGACTCATCCTCTGACAAACTGGCCTCTCGCCTGCTCCAAAGGCAATACAGAGACTCCATCTGCACCAAGAAAAGGGTCCACATCCAGGCTCTCGTCTTTTCTGCATCCAACAGCACAGCTGAACTCATTAAAATCTGCAGGGAACTAGCCAACCCCTCTGCAGTCTCCTCCTCACCTCTTAACCTCCCAGGCCCTTTGCAAGGCACTGGCCACACTTCACTGCTAAAACCCACTACATCCTGAGCACCCTTGCGTCCCTCTACCCTTCACCCACCCCCTTGCCTCCTATGGCTTCCCTTCCTCCCTCTGATTTTTTTTTCTCCTCCTTCCCTCCTGTCACAATTTATGAGGTCACCAAAGTTGTCAGCTCCATGAAGGTCTCCTCCAAACAGGTTTCCCTCTGCTCCTCCAGAACCATTAAGGACAATATTGGCTCCTTTGCCTTTGAACTCGCTGATTTCTGCAACCACTGTTTTGCTACTGGATCTTTCCTCTCCTCCCTCAAGCACTCTCATGTGCGTGCCTCCTGAAAAAACCTTCTGCAGACCCACCTTCTATCACTTCCCCTTCATTGGGGAAACTCCTGGAGAAGCTGGTCTTCCCCCAACTGACCCAGCACACTGAACTTGTTGGTTTCCTCCACGCCCATCAATCTGGATTCCAAGCATCCAGAGGCATGGAAACTGCTCTCGTGAACACCCGTGAGGAACTGCTTGCATCTCTTGATTCAAACTCTCCAGCTCTTCTCATTTTACTTGATCTCTCTTCTGCATTTGATACGGTCAACCACTCCATCCTCATAATACGACTCCATGATACCCTAGGAATCTCGGAACCGACACTGGACTGGCTGACCTCCTTCCTCCGTGACCTTCCGTCCCAGGCTATTCTGGGCTTTCTCCAACTGCGGCATCCCCCAGGGCTCCAACCTCTCTCCCAGGCTCTTTAACAACTACCTTGCTCTGCTTGCACCCCTCATTTCCACCGTCTCACCAAACTTCCAGTGTTATGCAGATGGCACACAACTCTTCTTCAAACTTCCCTCTGATGCTTTTCTTACCTCCTCCATCATTCCTGACTGCCTATCTGCCATCCAGTCCTGGTGTACTTCCAATGATCTCTGCCTCAACGCGAGCAAGACTGAAATATTGGGACTCCTGCTCCCTCTTTCTGTCCCTCACTCTCGCCATCTTCTATGGGCTATTCCCCCTTCACCTGAAGCCAGAAACCTTGGAGTCATATTCGACTCCTCTTTCCTTCATCCCTCACATTTCAGGACCTTGCCAAGAAGTCCCATTTTCAACTCCACCTCCTCAAAGTAATTCTTCCTTTCCTCACTTTCCCCAGAAGGTCAATGTCTCTAGAGCTCTGGTTCTCTCTAGGCTAGACTACTGCAATAGCCTTTTCCTTAATATACCCACCTCTTCTCTGCAACCTCTACAGCTAATCCAGAATAGGGCTGCAAGACTTATCTTTGGCCTCAAGCCCAGAGACTGCATCGCTCCAGCCCTAAATTCAAAATTCAAATCCCTCTATCATCCACAAGGCTGTCTGGGGCCAGGGACCACGCTGCCTACAACTTGCTGTCACTAAATACTCTCCGTACAGATCTTTACGTTCCTCCGGCACCAACCCTGTGTGTTTAGCGCTTCGATAAACAACGAGCTAGTGGTCGATCTCTCTCCTCAGCAGGCTCCCTCTTATGGCAAGGCCTACACCTTCCTCTTCATCTTGAGCCGGATCTCCTCAAATTCCGGAAGCTCCTGAAGACTTTCCTTTTCACCTCCTCCTTCCCTCCCCCTCCCTCCTCTGTTAAATCCCACAGTTGCTGAGATTGGTGACCCCTTGTCCTCCTGGGTCCTGGCCTCCCACACCCAATCGCCTAGAGCCTCCACCCCCCCAGCACTTTCCTTGGCACCCACTAGCCTAGGTCTCCACAAGCCTGCACTTACTCATTTATTGGCGGCTGACACTCCACCTAGGCATTTACAGCTGCTCACTCCCTAGCTCTTGATACACCTAGCACTTACCCCCACACCGCACACACTTCCCTCATCCCTTCTCTCTCTGCACTTGTACTTTCTGAATGCTCACTAGGCCTAGTAGGTCCGCCTTTAACTTTTATTGTTGTTTGTTCTTCATACTGTTGTCCCCTCCCTGTTGCCCTGTGGGCGTTTTGAAACAAAATGTACTTTACGTATAAGCGCTGTACAAATGCAAAACCCAATACGTGGACCCACCACGTCTAGTGTTTAGATAGCAATTCAGCCTAAATCTCAAAATATCTTGCCTGACTGCGCGAGATGGTGGTTTTACAATATATGGTTGAGGGGAAGAGTAGACGGATAACAATGTTAAAGACATAACAGCGGAATCTTTAAATAAGGTAAACTCTTAAATGATCTAGGGCTTCTGTTAGATCTAGTACAATTAAACGAACCTTGATGCTGGGTAAAACAATCTCCCCCTCCCAAACGATTTCATCTAAGTTGAGCAAACATTCTTTCAAAAAGACCATGGTACATTCAATTTCAGACTCATGGTCTTTCTCAATTGAGTAAACGATTCACATGAGTCACTTTTCAAAAACTTCTAATAGACACAATTGGAACCACTTCTGATGGAACCACCAAGATTTCAAACCCAATTCAAGCCTGTCAGCTTCTATTAGAATATGGGGGGGAGAAGGTTCAAAAGCTTGAGCTACAAATTGCCCTCTTTCACCAGTAACCATTTTCTAAGTGTAGGAGGTAACCTTGTACAACCGTATAGCGTGGCTTGAGTGACCTTTGCTTTAAAGAACTGGATAACTGGCAGCAATGAGTAAAAACAATCTCCTTTCAATAACTCATCTGCACAAGAAAAGTTTCCACTGTCGTATCTATTCTCTTTCATTAGGCTCGGATGCTTCTAAGGAGCATACAGATAACCAAGATAGATTATAGCAAGAGGTCGAGGAACTCTGTCCCCATCAATAAATTGGGCAAAGCTCTTAACTTTAGACAGGGAGCTATAGCCTAGAATGCTGGAAACTGGGTTAATGGCCATCCCGTTTACTCCCAAATACTGAGCAGTTCTATTAAGTCTGCGCTGAAGACCAATCAGTATCGTATCCATAAGGAGAAGGTTATCCGATAGGCTAACCAGCCTACCTATAAAGTGCCGATTCTGGGTGGGAAAAGAGATGCCTGACCAAAACTAAGAGATCAATCTTAAATATATAAATTAAATAAAACTTGAGCAAACACATAGCCCTGTCGGAGGCCAGATTCGACTGGTGCTCTCATAGAAAGTAAGCCATCGGAGTTCAGTCGCACATTCAAGCTGTTATTCGTGTGGAAGAGTATAAAAGGACAAGAAACCTGGAGGAATGCCCCAGCTCTTCAAGTTGTACCAAAGATCGACCTCCTATCCACCTTATCAAGAGCAGACGATAAGTCTAAACTAGCCAAATACAGATTAACATTCTTGTCCCGTTTTGCTTAAGCCTGTAATGGGGGCATAATCCAAACATTGGTTGTAGTTCCTACACCCTTATGAAACCCATTTTGAAACCTATGGAGTCTATTCAAAATACAGTTTTTTTTTAAATGTCAGTAGGCGTAAGTAAATGCAAAAATCATGTCTTTATTTCACATTTGTTTTTATTGAAATGCGGATGCATTCTAGCGTGCTAAGCTATCAAATGACTCTCTGATTCCAAAATTGGGCATAGCTTTTTTTTGTGCATTCAGAGAGTAGAGCTTCCATTGAGGAATTCGGGGTCGGAATGTGTGGAAGGGTTGGCAAAAAGAAAGAGCAGTCACACGAGCCAAATGATTGGGGCTGGATACATGGGTATACATACAAACCACCACCAGAAGCACACAAGTAATTAGTTTTGGTGTATTTTGGTGGCACAGCCACCTAAATATCGCCAACACCATTGCTACAGAGAAGAGAAATAGAGTAAAAGGGTACCTGAAAACCAACTCTATTGTTAGCATGACAACTGGAAATGCTGTGGCATAACCTTCATTAAATGTTATTTCTTGTTTCCTTATGCCAAATCCAATAATGGCTTGTTTAATTTATTTTCTCCCAAATGGGAGTACTGTAACATGCCACGTATGTGCCAATTTCAAAGCTATGGCTGCATAGTGATCTTTCTTTTCAGAGAGAGTTGGGCTACTTTCCTGGCTCATTGAGCTACAAGTAGGTTTCCCTTTCTGGATACTGTTACAATAGAAACATATGTGTAGAGGTGCAGTACTAATGATAACATGCTGTGGTCCTCATGAGAAATAGGAAAGAACCTCTGTTGTCAGTGGTACTGCACCTCTATAAAACATAATGCCATACAGTGGTCCTCGTAAGTAATCGATTTCTTACGAGGACCTCTGTGTTGTCAGTGGTACTGCACCTCTCCAAAGAATGTTTGTAATGTTCAGTTCCCAGGGATGTCCCATCTGCCTCATGTTTTCCTTTGTGCTCTGTGTTGTGTACACCGTCCAAGCATTTCTATCTCTGGTGGAGGTATAGAAATTAAAAATAGCATCACAGGGTCATGAATGACCTGGATGTGCTTTGTGCATTCCCCTGTTCCTGAACGAAACACAATTTATGTGCATTTTAAAGCACATACCAATTCTAAATTTGGGATGCACTTTGAAATGGGTAGAATGCCCTGGGTTTTACTGCATTGTGCAATTGCATAAAACGTGGGAAAAAGGGTATCAGAATGTGTTAATCTAGGACGGACTATGAAGAAATGTCGTATTTCTTTTGAAATCATCGTTGCTGTCCCTCTGCCCCTTTGCCCCTTTGCGCTGTCCCTCCTCCCCCGCCTTTGCAATGTCCCTCCTCCCACCCTCAAATGCTTTACTAATACTCCTGTGTACTGTTGCTTGCCTAACTTTCATCGATTGGATTTTTTTATCCTCTCTTGTATTGCTGTTGATTTCTTATCCCCGCCCCCATCCCCCACAGTGGTACCGTCACCCCTTAGGCACTGCCATTCATTACCTCCCATGCTGTCATTTTCTCTACTGTTTTGTACAATTGCATAAAATGTGGGGGAAAAGGGAATCAGAATGTGTTCATCCATGACTATGAAGAAATGTCAGATTTCGAAGGGATTGTGTCCTCCGACGTATTCCTCATCTTAGATATCTCCTTCCAGCTCTGCTGGCCTCGGAAATTTTTTTCTCTAGAGGGCGCTGCGCGTCGACGTCCTTCGAGTCGATGTCCCTCGACAGCCGCCGTATCGACGTCATCCTGCCTATAAAGGCCGCGCGCAGCGTCCGTTGCTCAGTTCCGTTTTTCCGCGCTTACTCGGTGCCTCGGAATACCGTTGCTCAGTTCTTAGTCAGATTAATCCTATTTACCTCGAGTTATTCGATCAGTACTCGATGGCTTCCTCGTCGGAACCGACAACTCCTCGATCCGGCTTCAAAAAATGTCGAGATTGTGGGAAAAAGATGTCGTTGACCGATCCTCACAGAATTTGTCTGTGGTGCTTGGGAGCTGAACACCATTGTTCGGAATGCGAGGACTGTATGTCCATGACAGCTAAGGCCCTGAAGGAGCGTAGGGGGAAGCTGGAGAAAGGTAAGACTTTTAAAGCTTCTTCTTCGTCGACGAAGTCGAGACATTCGTCTCCTCGTCACCATTCGCGCTCCAGGTCTCGGAGTGGGTCTCATCACTCCTCGAGATCGAAGCACTCGAAGAGGAGACGTCGAAGATCCCCTTCTCCGTCTTCCTCTTCCTCTGTTTCACCAAAAAGAATCCCTTGCCCCACGAAACATAGTTCCCGGGCTGAATGGGAGGAATTCTGAAAGAATATGATGAGCGTCTTCGAGAAAGCGGCCTCGACCCCCTCGAAGACTGCCGAGAGCGATGCTCTGGTCGAAAGACCCGAAGGTCAAAAACGCCGCGAGTCGCAGTACCCGGCGAAAGAAACCTCTCGAGCGCGTTTCGAACCCTCGAGCAGGACTATGACCTCCAAACCTTCCTCGAAGGTTCCGTCGACGCCGTCGACGAAGGTCCCGTCGACGTCGAGGTCGATGTCTTCGACGCCGCTGTCGAGGGGACCTTCGACACACGGGTCTGTCGACTCGACGCCGGCCTCGACACCGGCGTCGACGCCAAGAAAAGTCATGGTTACCACACATCCAGTGACTATCCCCAGGCCCTCGACGTCGATGGCTTCGATATTGTCGAGTAAAATTCCAATTCTGTCGAGGTCCTCGAGGCCTCCACCTCTGTTTTCGACGCCACGCTCGAAGCCTTCGACGTCGGCGTCGACGACATCGACGCTTTCGAGGCCAATAATGACAAGTTCGGCACCCTCTGCCTTGGAAATGGGATTTACTCCCTTTATGAGTTCAGAACAATTGAGAACTATATCCTCAATTTTAGAAGAGGGTGATTTGTCTGAACAAGACACATTTGAGTTACAGGGACCTGTAACCCCAGTTAGAGAGGAATTTTCCTCTGAAGAGCGCAGATTAAAGGATCTTCATGATTCTTTACATGAGGCAAGTGGGTTAGACACTTCCCCTGAGGTGGAGTTTGCTAAGCCAGACCCGGGGGAGCATGCTGAAACCCCTACAGAGCCTTAATGGCCAGGATTACAGAGTTCATGGGGTGGTCTGCACCTTCACAATCTTTCCAACAAGATGACCTCACGGATATTCTTGACAAAGGCCCACAAGAGGATCCTGTGGTGCCCTTTCATAAAGCTCTTCAGAGAAAGATCATGACAAACTGGGAAACCCCAGATGTAATACCAGCAGTAAATAACAAACTGTCTACAAAGTACAGGGTATCTTCCACAGACCCAGAGTTTTTGTCTAAACACCCATCCCCAGAAAGTCTGGTGGTACAAGCAGCATCCTCTACCGATGTCAAGACGGCTTATCCTACAGTCCCACAGGACAGGGACGATAAAAAATATGATGCTATGGCAAAGAAAGTCTTTTCAGCATGTAGCATGGCGTTAAAGTCTGTTAATGCTACTTGCACCCTTGCTAGGTTCAGCCATACACTTTGGGAGTGTGCTTCTACAGCGGCTGACTGCATCCCGGAGGGAGAAGAAAGGGATGCGTTCCTGAATATTATACAGGACGGTAAAGACGCTATGTGCGAATCCCTCCAGACGGGCATTGATTCGGCTGACAGTATCAGCAGAGCAATGGCGGCAAGTACATCAACCAGGAGATTCGCTTGGTTGAGAAAGTCGGGTTTTGCCCCAGATGTGCAAGCCAGGCTCTTGAACATGCCATTCGATGGCTCTTCTTTGTTCGGGAAAAAGGCGGATGACAGTTTAGAGAAACTGCAAACTTCAAAAGCTGCACCAAAATCCCTAGGAGCTGCAATCCGTCAGACTCCTTTTCGTCCCACAGGAACCTCTGCGAGGGGCAAGTCCTTTCGCTTCTACTCCGCATTCGGAAGAGGTAGAGGACGACCGGCTCAAAGGGGTCAAAGAAGAACTACCCGAGGTGGACGGGGTAGATATTCTAAAGCCGCAGCAACAGCAGGTGCCTCTTTACCATCGGCATCTGCATCAGCCGCCCCAAAACCACTCTGAGGACTCCCCTCACAGGACACCTGTAGGAGGCAGGTTGACTCAACATCTGACGGTATGGCAGGCTATCACGTCAGATGCTTGGGCATTGGAAACAGTCGCCCAAGGTTACTGCCTGCCTTTCCTACGTATACCTCAGAGTCATCCACCGGGGATCAGCTCTCAGAAAGCTCCAGATCCGCTCCTCTTGCAGGAAATTTTGGACCTGCTAGAGAAAGGTGCCATAGAACCGGTACCTGTAGCGGAGAGGAACAAGGGCTGGTACTCCCCTTACTTTCTCATTCCGAAGAAAGACGGAGGAATGAGACCCATCTTGGACTTGCGAGAATTGAACAAATTCCTCAGAAAAGACAAATTCAAGATGGTCACTCTTTCTCAGATCCTCCAGGCCCTTCAGTTCCAGGACTGGTTGGTATCTCTGGACCTTCAGGACGCTTATTTCCATGTGCCTATCCATCTCAAACACAGGAAATACCTGAGGTTCGCAATTGGCAACTCTCACTATCAATTTCGAGTGCTGCCATTTGGGCTGACCTCCGCCCCGAGGGTCTTCACCAAGTTAATGTCGGTAGTGGCTGCAAGTCTAAGGAGGGAAGGGATTCACGTCTACCCCTACCTGGACGATTGGCTGATCAGGGCTGTTTCTCCGGAGCAAGCTCAGATCCAGCTAAATCACGTGTGCCACTTCCTTCACAGACTGGGCTTCTCCCTCAATTTAAAGAAGTCACAAATGATACCATCGCAGAGACTCCAGTTCATAGGAGCGATCCTGGATACTTCCCTGGGAAAAGCCTCGCCACCAGAGGTGAGGGCTCAAGATATTCTACAGATGGTTACCAAGTTCCAGCATGCCCAACGTCTCCCAGCCTTCGACTTTTTGAGGTTGCTAGGCCTCATGGCATCCTGCATTTTCCTTGTGCCAGAGGCTCGCCTGAGAATGAGATCCCTCCAGTGGGCACTGAGGACTCAGTGGTCACAATTCTCAGGGAGAATGACAGATCTTCTTCAGGTTCCCGGCAGGGTGGCTCGAGACCTTCAGTGGTGGGCCTGTCAGGAGAACATTCTGAAAGGAGAACAGTTTTGGCAACCCTGGCCGGAGATAACAGTAGTCACGGATGCCTCACTCACGGGGTGGGGAGCCCACGCCAACGACTTGACCATCAGCGGTCGTTGGTCTCCATCGGAGTCCAGACTACACATCAACCTGTTAGAGCTGAGAGCCATCAGACTTGCGCTGAAGGCTTTCCTGCCAGCTGTACAAGGGAAGAACGTCCTGATAATGACGGACAACACGGTGGCCATGCATTACCTCAACAAAAGAGGAGGCGTAGGATCACTACCCCTGTGCAGAGAGGCGATGCAGCTCTGGTTTTGGGCAATCCAAGAAGGAATCTCTCTATCGGCAGTTCACCTAGCCGGAGAGAAGAACTTGACAGCGGACGTTCTGAGCAGGCAGAACACAGTCTCCCACGAGTGGGAGCTAGCTCAGGAAGTCCTTCAAGAGATCTTCGCCCTTTGGGGAACCCCTCAGGTAGATCTGTTCGCCACCAGCCTAAACAGGAAATGCGACCTGTTCTGCTCAAGGGAATTTCCTCCGAGAGGGAGACGCGTTCATAGTGGACTGGGAGTTTCCGCTTCTGTACGCGTTCCCACCGGTCCCTGTCATTCCTCAAATGATCAGGAGGTTGAGAAGATTCCTGCGAACCATGATCCTAATTGCCCCGGATTGGGCCAGGAGAACGTGGTACCCGGACCTTCTAGACTTGTCCATCTGCCCTCCAATTCGACTTCCACTCAGAGAGAACCTACTCTCACAGAAGGGAGGTCAGGTTCTCCATCCAGACATCAAAACCCTCAACCTTCACGCTTGGCTTCTGAACGGCTGAGGTACAAGGATTGGGACCTCCCTGATGATGTTATGGAGGTGTTGCTTTCGGCAAGGAGGCCAGCAACAAAGTCTTTATACCGCTGCCGTTGGAACAGATTTTGCAGCTGGTGTAGAGAACAGAATATCGACCCATTTTCATGTGGTACACCAATGGTTCTGTCCTTCCTACTATATTTGGCAAATTCAGGCCTTCAAGTTGGCACCATTAAGGGCTATCTCGCAGCGCTATCCATCTTTAAGCGTACTGCGGAAGAACCATCCTATTTCAAATTACCCTTGGTAATACAGTTTCTAAAGGGGTTAACCAATGTTTATCCCCCAAGACCATTCCAAGTTCCCCTATGGGATTTAAACTTAGTACTAACTTTCCTGATGGGTACACCTTTCGAACCTCTCCATTCTTGTTCGTTAAGATTCCTTACCCTTAAAACTGTTTTATTAATAGCACTTACATCTGCTAGAAGGGTGAGCGAATTACAAGCTCTTTCTTGTAAACCCCCTCATACAATCTTTCACAAAGACAAAGTTGTCCTGCAAGTGAAGCCTAATTTCCTCCCAAAGGTGGTTTCTGAATTCCATATCACTCAGAAGATTACCCTACCATCTTTCTATCCTCCTCCTCACCCGGGGAAAGAGGAAGAGAGGTTACACAGACTAGACCCTAGGAGAGCTTTAAGTTTTTACATTAGTAGACTAGCCAGGATAAGACAGGCAGACCAGCTGTTTGTAGGTTACACAGGTCACAAGCTGGGGTTACCAATAACTAAGCAGACCATTTCCAGATGGATCATTCTAGCCATTCTGGAATGTTATAAACTGGCAGGGAAAGAGCCCCCTCAAAACCTTAGGGCTCATTCGACCAGAGGTATTGCAGCTTCATCGGCCCTCAAAAGAGGCGTGCCGGTTAAAGACATATGTGCGGCCGCTACATGGTCGTCTGTCCATACCTTTACACGTTTTTACAATCTGGATTCCTCCTCCAGTCAAGAGACTAGGTTTGGAAGGGCTGTACTGCATTCTATTCATCAATAGAAGACAGCGTGAAGTCAGTGTTCCCTCCTCCGAATATAGAATACTGCTATGGGAGCCTATCTAAGATGAGGAATACGTCGGAGGACACAATCCCTTCGAAGAACAAGTTACTTCTTACCTTGTAACGTTCTTTCGACGGGATGTTCCTCCGACGTATTCCTCATCGACCCTCCCATCCATCCCCGCAGTTCTACTTCCCTTGTTGTTGCAGCTTACGCTCCTTCAGGGTGATTAGTCTAGTCCAGACAGTAATACTGTGGGCTACAAAACGGAACTGAGCAACGGACGCTGCGCGCAGACTTTATAGGCAGGATGACGTCGAACGTCGATACGGCGGCTGTCGAGGGACATCGACTCGAAGGACGTCGACGCGCAGCGCCCTCTAGAGAAAAAATTTTCCGAGGCCAGCAGAGCTGGAAGGAGATATCTAAGATGAGGAATACGTCGGAGGAACATCCCGTCGAAAGAACGTTACAAGGTAAGAAGTAACTTGTTCTTCTTTGTCATTGCTGCTGTCCCCCCACCCCTTTGCGCTGTCCCTCCTTCCCCCAAATGCTTTACTAATACGGCTGTGTACTGTTGCTGGCCTAACTTTAATCGAATGCAATTATTTATCCTCCCTTGTGTTGCAATTGATTTCTTATTCTTCACCCCTCCCCCCCAGAGCTTCCCTCATCCCTTAGAAACTGATATTCATTCCCTCCCATGCTGTCATTTTCTCTTCCCTGAAGTGTCATTCCTCATTCCTTCCCTCCATGCTAAATGTAAAATGCAATAAACTACAAACGCCATGTTGTTTTGATTGTTTTCAGACTAGGGTTTGGGGGGGATGCTGTGTTGCAAAGGGGAATTAAGCAGACCGTTAGAGGCGGGTGGGGATGGCACAGTGCAAGGGAAGGAGCCCTGATATATTTACTACGTGCGAAAGACCCAAGCCGTGCATACCAGTGAAGTGAAGACATGGAACCATCCAAAGTCCTGTTAGTGACGCTACCCAAAAGCTGTTGTCTGGTAAAGCCATTGTTTTGCTACTCTGTCCTTGGATTGGTTCGGCTCCTTTTGCTGCACCTGTTCTTCAGCCACTGTCTGCCTAGTCTCCAAAACTGAAAGACTTTGCTTTCCCACAAGAGTTGTCTAGCAAACACTACTTTTTGTTTGCCCTCGTAATGTGAAGGGCAGTGGCAATCTTACCTGATTTATTTTGTTTCTCAAATACTTGATCCAAGACACCTGGATTTAGTCTTTTGCAGCAACCTGATATTTTTACATGCTTGCATGCACCGTCGGACTCCATTACTTTAAACTCTAATGATCCGAGCGAAAGGAATTTTACGCTGTTAGCTTTACAACACTAAAAATATATTTAAAAATGCGACCTCAATAGCATATTTAATTCTCACCAGGGGGAGGCACTAGGGGTAAACGTAGTGTAGCTTTCGCGGACATTTAATAACCAGAGCTGCTTTACTTAACAAAGGAAAACTACCAGCAGCCTGGCAAACCTGTGGATGACGAATACATGCTAAGCTTGCTGTGTCCCATGGCATACATGGCAGAGTACTGCAGTTTAATTTTGTAACGGTTGATTGGCCTTAAGAATAGTTTAAAGGTAGGCTATCCCACCTCATTTGAGAGTTTAAAGTACAGGGTCTAGTTAAGGAGCGAACTTTGGGGAATGGTAGCCGGTTGACCAAGGGAATTTAACAGTTGGGGATTTCTAAAACTTACTTTACTTGCTTTTTCTGGCCTTCATTCTGTCTGGTTAACATGTCATGAGTCCTTTCCTGGTGTGCCGGATCAGTCATGATGCCTACGCTTTCCCAGGCCCTCAAACTTCCTAACTTGAAAAATTTAAAACGGACTCTCATTTCTATTCCAATGCAACCCATTTTTTAATTACTGTGTTCAAATGTGCAGCCTCTCAACTTTGGAAATTACGTTACATGCATTGGCCATTTGATGTTTCTTTAAGAACATGGTCTATAGACGTTGCAAATGTAAAGATCCAATTGCTCAGTCAACTTCAACTATTTCCCGTCCATTACTCTACAAATGTAATGTTAACACAATCACACGCCTCACTTAAACTACAGCATGGATGTGCGAGAACTAATTCTTAAAGCCAGTATTGTAATGTAGAAAGTTAAGGGGTACGTTTGTAGTGTATTGGACTTTGTATTGGGGAAACTTTTTTTTTGCTGTCTAGCTTAAAATGCCATTCCCAATCTTTGTAGATTTCCTTTTTATTTCTAGTAACCTTAATTATCTTTTTTAAGAAACATTTCCACTTACTTTAAACATGTTTTTATGTGTGCATGCCTAATCGGAGCGTATTTTTGCTTCAGTACATTCGAGGCATATAGTATTTGTACTATGTTGTATTTATTGTGGTGACAATGTGTTTAGAGCAGAAACGTCTAAAAATAGGCAACAGTCACCTGGGCAGTCTTTAACAGGTGCTGTACATAAGGACAGGTAGAGTGCGTTTGACTAGGGCTTGATGAGGAATAAGTGATGATATATGGTATATTATATTTGTATCGCACTCGTACACAAGTGTTTCAGAGCGCAAAAGGCATGGGAGGGGAACAAGGGAGAACACAAAAACGATCATACTAGGCCCAGTGACATTGAGAACTCGCAAGTGCATGGTAAAGGGAAAGGGGAAAAGTGCATGGAAGGGGGAGAGTGGAAAGTGTGGAGCAGAGGAGAACAGATTAATAAATACAAATAAACAGATCATGGAGGCAGTAAACAGTGGTAGTGCAGCCAGCAAGTGGCAAGTGTTGTTACCGGCAGCAAAACTGGGAAGTCTAAGTGCAGAAAAAATAGAAAATAGGGGGGTGGGGGGGGGACTGTATGGGTACAGATACAGTCACCATGTGCAAGGGGTGGCCAGAAGGCAGTGCAGGAGGGTGGCAGGATGAGCAGGTACCTGGGCCCAGGGGAACAGAGGGTGGCCAGATGCACAGTGCCAAGAGAGAGTAGATCCACAGGGGAGAGGGGGAGCAAAGGCAGAAGCAAAGAGGAAGGTCTTGAGGTGCTTCCGGAACCGGAGGTGGTTCTCCTCAGGTTTTAGAATGGCAGGGAGGCTGTTCCAGGGGGAGGCCCCAGGCGAAGACAGAGCTCTACCACCAGCTTGTTTCTTTGAAAAACGACTGACCTTGAGGAAGTTAGAGGAAGAGGATTGAAGAGCTCGAGAGGGGAGGTATTTGCGGAGGGATAGCTGAAGGTATTTTGGACCCAGGCCCCAGAAAGCCTTGTGGACAATGCAGAGGGTTTTGAATCGGGAGATTTCAGAGCTGGAGAGATACGATCCCAGGGCTTGAGGCCAAGGACAAGCCTTGCAGTCCTGTTCTGGATTAGTTGCAGAGGGCGAAGGGTAGAGACCAACCTAGAGAGAACCAGAGCTTGGGAGACAGTGGGCATCTGGGGGAAGGAGAGGAAAGACAGAGTACCTCTAAGGGAGGTGCAGTAGGAAGTTTGACTTGTTAGTGACCTCAGATGTGGGCGGAGAAGGAAAGTGTGGAGTCAAAGATGACCCGAGGTTCTTAGCCTCGCGAGTGGGGGTAAGAGGAGGGCCAAGAGAGGCCGGCCAGAGAGTGAAGGGAAAGGATGGTGAAGGTGATGGTGCAGAAACTAGGGACTGGACTTTACACATGGCATAATCATACAGTAGAGCAAGATAGTTTTTTGTAAAGTGTTTTCTAAACAGTTGTCTTGGTATTACGTAGTCTGGGACAGGAAGTAGAGGGGGTTTTACTTATGTGAGTGGTGGGACAGTAAAAAGGGGAGCGAGACAAAGAGTGTAAACAGCATGGTTTGGAAACTGAGATTAGGATGGTAATCCGCTCTCGGAAAGCAATGCTCTGGAGAGTTCCTTATCTTTAAAGGCATAAAGTAAGGGTATTCCTTTCACTAGTGCGTCGTTTGCCCTATATGAGGAGATTTTGGATGTTCTATTTTGAAATGTGTAGATTCTCCAGCATTGGATCTTTCATAGATTCACGTACTGTAAATATTCCCCCTCGTCAAGCTGGGAATCCTCAGCCACATAGAACAATTTAAATTTAAACTGAAATTCTCAGTCCCTTTTGTGCTCTTAGACATTTGTGGGTCATGCTGCCCATATCTAATAGGGGAGGAGCTAAGGGAGGTGTTCCTGTCTGTCATCTAGCAGATTTTTTTACGGCATGTTAATGTTGGGAGTTCTGAGCAAGACGGCCCAGCGAACCACATCTAGCAAGAGGTCTAGGTTGCACACAGTCCTGGCCACCAGCAAGAGGAGGCATAAAGAAACCTCCGGCGACGAGCCCAGATCATCGCACAAAGACCGGTCTTCTCTGAAGGTCAGTGACAGCAGGGGAGGACGGTGACCAAGGCCTTTTCCATTGCCCCGGGGAGGCAATGTCCTCTAAGTCCATCTCCAAGTCCGGTGGTGACTCTTCGCTGTCAAGGTCAAAAACAAGCTTGTTGTCAAAATCTGCTATGAAGCCGTCGACGACCAAATCTCATTCCTGGTCGTCTACTCCGAGACCATCACCATCTGATGGGGCACCATTGACGGCGGTCTCATCGGCGAAGCAGTCATCAGCAAGACCGTCATCAGCAACGACTACCTCGTCATCAGCAAGAACGTCAATAACTACGTCCACGAGGATCTCATCACCAGCATCTTCAGCCACGAATGTCATATCCTCATCCACAGAAAACAGTGATTCCTGCAATACTATTGTGACCACATTCATTGTCACTGGCGTTTGACTCCCAGACCAGCGCAGCATCTGCACCAATGGCCCTAGTTGTTCCCTAACCTTCCGGGGGCCTTGCCACCAGGTGCTATTTGGGTGCCAGAGCAGAGTCTTATCTCAACCGAACTTGGATGAAGCAGAGGAGGAGGAGGAGGCCATTATGTCACCACCGTCGTGTTCGACTAGGACATTGCCTCCCAGGAGTTAACCATGGGGTGAAGGAAGTCTGATCAGGCTACCACCCTTAACCCGTTTGCACCCAACACAGGCCATCCACCCAGAGCCATCTCTGCCTCCACAAAGAGACATGTCACTGGACATGTTATCTACTCTGACTGCAACCCTACAACAACGGCTACCTTTGCCAGCACCGTTTACTGAACCTATCAGGACACCTCGCACAAATATCCTGGGCCCTTCCAGGGTGAAGGATGAAATCCCTTGCCCGACCAGGAAGGAAAAACACCATTCAGTACCAGAGAGACTAGCAGATAATGGAACAGACACAGATCCTGACAACGGGACCTCCATACATAATACCCACACTGATTAGTTTGACGACTTCATCACCACTGATGGGTAATCGGGTGACTTTCTACTCAGGGACTCGCCCCCTGATGAAGTAGGTGCCTTCCACACTCTCATGTCCAGGGCAGCCACAACGTTAGGCCTTGCACCAGAGGAGCAGCTAAAGGAGTGTCCTGTACCAACGCAAGGAACAGCGCAGGAAATCGGTCATGTCCTATACCACTGCTAGAAGACATCAGGGAAGATGGCCTAGTCACCCTGGCGCATCCCGCAACTGCTCTGCCTAAAAAAGACTGGTTTGACAAAAAGTAGAGTGCTTCGGAAAGCACTGCCGCCTGCCTCTGCACTCACCCCACACCCGATTCCATTGTTTCGGCGGCTGCCAAGAAAAGGTTGTCTAGCCCATCTTCGTCCTGTTCTGTTCCTCCAGACAAAGAGGTAAATGTCTTGATGCCTTTGGTTAGAGGATCATTACCACCGCTGCCACGTTTATCATAGCAGCCAATATGATGGCCATACTCGCATGTTACGGCTGCGAGTTGTGGTACAGGTTCGGCCCCTTGCAGGAGTTCTTGCCAGATGACAAAACGCAGGAAGCCTTGGACATCTTCCATGAAGGAGAGTTGACATCAGACCATGCCGCTACTGTCTCTGTAGAAATCACTGACACTGGGTTTCGCCAGCTTGGCAATGGAGCGGTCTTACGAGGGCTAGGTTGACTCGAGGCCAGATTTTCGACCCGATGTCCTGTCTAGTGTCGTAGACATGCCTCTCGAAAGCTCCTCCCTGTTTGGGAAGTAGGTGGATGAGGCCTTACAGTCCATAAAGACGGACACGGAAACTGCTCGCTCTCTGGGCACAATACAGCAGAGAGTGCCAGTCCTTTCATTCAGGGAAAGGGCGCTATGGCAGAACTTTGCGAGATAACCACAATGCATACCAGTCTTCCTCCTCCTACAAGACCCTGTATTCATCAGGGGACCAGTACAGGAAAATATCCTAGTCCTACAGGGCTTCCAAAGTTAAGGGCCATTCCGGCAAGAAACCATGACCAGCCCGGGTCCAGGTCCTCCCACTTCAACACCCCAGTGGTAGGACGACTGTCAACATTAGTCGATGAATTGTGACACATAACCACCGACAAATGGGTGTTATCCCTCCCCCAGCAGGGCCACTCGCTGGAGTTCATGGACTATCCACTGGGCAATCCTCCTGTGCAGAAACTGGAGAAGTTAAGACACCCCTTGATTCAGGAAGTGTGAGGACTTCTGCAGAAGGGCGCCTGGGCTGGGAGGTGGTGGGGCAGTGGGGGGGGGGGCATACTCCCGCTACTTCCTTGTAAGGAAAAAAAATGGGTGCACAAGAAGTCAGGGGGTTGGAGACCCATAGTAGATCCAATATACACCTACAAATAAATAAGCCTAGTTAAACTTTGTAAAAAGCATGCTGTGTTAGTCATTTCAAGAACTGGCATCAATGTATTAAATACAAAAGGCTTGTATGATCTCTAGCTAAAACAGTTTCATTAAAGAAATCACGGAACTCAAGACAAATCATATATGCTCTATCGACATCTCTCCAAATGCTGTGTTGAGTCAGAAATGTTATTTTCTGACACATTTAGCTCTACAAACGAAAAATGTCTGTACTTGGGCAGGTAGCCCTGTGAAGGAAGCGCTCACCTCTGACATGGACAGCCTGCACTTTGCAAGATCGAATCCCAGATGTGCCTGCTTAGTCCTTCATCATTCTGATGCCGATAATTTGGGTATCCTTAAATTGGGTATTCGTAGCCGATATTAGTGTTTTAAGTGAGGAATCTGGCACTTTTTTTTTTTATTTTTTTTTTTACATTGTAGCTCAAATGATGGGAGAGACTTAGAAAATGTCTTAGAAACAGTGTAATACAAAAAATAACACTATAGTACTTCTGTTCTCAGGACACAGATAATGCATCTATTTTTTGTTTGCGTTTCACATACTGGTAGCCTACGGAATATAAAAATGTCCTGGTTTTTGAAGTACTAGATTACTTCAAGTACCTTCCAGAAGGACAGTGAGCTTTACTAGCACTACCAAGCACAGTTAGTAAAAATGATAAGAGGAGAAAATATGTACAAAGAAAGTCGTTCGCGACCAGGAAGGTACCGCTTTCAACCTGAATGCAGGACGAGTACAAGTATACATGATTTACAGGTGGCGATTGATAACGAATACATTACAAACAAGAGACTGCATGGTCCTGAAGATGGTATAAACACACCGAGATGCATTAGCTTATGCACACAGAATGGACCATTGTACTATGTTTCGGTCTCAACACTCGCCAATTCAAGCAATATAATTACAGGAATGTGCATTAAACATTTCCTGTACTTTTTACAAACTTCACTCTATTTTTTTCGACAACAAAGAAAGAAGCATATATTTGTTTAAGAAAAAGGAAATTGAAAATAATTATATAAACAAATAGGCAACGAACATTTTCTGCTCCTTTTGGAGCCAACTGAGAAGCGTCAGATCTGATGAGTTGGTTACACCGAATTTTTTGCTTGTTCAATTTTTTTGGTCCTTGTGTCACAGGACTATCATTTTTTCTGACGGCTCCAGGCTAAAACCAGAATATAATGTATTAAGGACCATAAGCAATCTTTTATGGAGATAATTTGAATTATAGACAGTGGTGCCCAACTCTTCCCAGCTCTCCAGACTATTGACGAATCACACAATTAGCACAAGATGGTCATTATGTTCCTACATGCATAGTGCCCTATGCTTAGTTAAAGATGGTATAAATGGATATACCTGAACGTTTAGACAAATTGGTTCAGAACGGTGTTATAGGTTCTGACAGTTAACCAGGTAAAAGTGGTTGTAGAACAGTAGGGTGTATGAAGGAAAAGGCAACCATACTTAACTTAATGCTGTGTCCCAAGTGAGAATAATAAAACTCGTTTTAGAAAAAGGTGTGAGCAAACACAGAAATAAAGTAAGGTGATGGTGCAGCTCTAGTTTTTTTCTTAATGCTGAGAGCTGTGTAGTGCAGTGTTACACGGTCCGGGTTCGAAATTGAGGGGAGCTGATGGCTATTTAGCTCCTGGTTAAGCTTGACAGCCTCCACTACCAGAAGCTACATTTGGCTCCCAAGGCCTACTGGTGCCAAATAAACACAGCTATATGAATAAGTTAGACTTGCAGAACAGAACACTATGTAGTATCGCCTCATTCCCCAGTTAGAACTGGCTAATGCTGGGTATCCAGGTGCTGCTTTTAGCTCCTGCTTATCCAATCTTAGATTCAAGCCTTGCAGAGTCAAGACATATGTTCTCAATAGCTGCTGAAAGAAATGTCCTTGCAACCTTTTCATCTTTGAAATGAAAACTGTTCAACTTATTGCCTTTAGCAATTGGCCAACCTTTAAATGTAGGCTTTTATTGAAGCTACAGCTCATGGACTATGGAGTACAGGAGCTACTACATTAAGTAACCTTTCCTTTTTTGTCTTAGAGATCTGGAGCAGTGCAAGATGAAACAGCATGAGGAGAAGATGGAGGACCCCAAGAGCCGACTTGAACAGGCTACCATTGAAGGCAAACATGTGAGGCACCCTGATTCCTAGCAGCATGTGGGTTGGGAGCAGGTTATTAAAACCAATGCACTCAAGCTGAGTGCCACTGATGTATGATTCAATTTTGCATCTGCGCGAGACGGGATATTAGGAGTATATTGCTTTGGCAACATACCATCCTTCTCCTGCACGAGTCACGTTTGCCACCATTGCAACTATTAACCCTTGGAGTGCCACTGTGACATATGTTTGTGTAAAAATAACTTTTTGTTAATCTGCCCCAGTAACGTAAAAGACTAACTAGCATGCAGCACATGCCAGAAAACGGAAATTGTACTGCTTGTGCACACAGTTTATGGCAGACCCTAGCTATCCAGGCTCATTAGCCTGTGTCGCCCGACTTGGCTCAAATGACCTGGAAAACACTGAAAAGTAATGTTTATGCTGTTTTATTAGAGAACGTATATGGAGTTAGTGTGGAGGCAAAATAGTAAAGGGAGTAGGAATAAAACGCAGCTAACAAGTCCATGTCAGTTCGGTAAAAGTTCAAAAATTGCTTATCTCAGACATCTGGTGATTCCCGCTGTCCCCTCCTAACAATGTTTTTGTAATAAGGAATCGCTCATTAAAACGTTTGTGTTCCGAACTTTCAGTTTTCCAGGTTGTTTGGCAGCGTGTTCTGGTTTCATTGGGACATCTATTTCTTTGTCCTTTTCTTCTGTGACCTCGTCTTATTGGTTTTTTGCCGCTTGTCTTTCTCTGTGATCCCGATTCTGTTCTTCCTCGGTAGAATCATAGATTTCTCCTAGCAAAGGAATAGGAAACCTGGGTAGCAAGCATGGCACCTACCACAGTCCTGTATGGAAGCTTGAGGGTGGCCATCTACTCTTTCTAGAGCTCCTCCCCCCTATGATCTCCACTCCGTATGTTACTCACTCTGCCCTAGTTTATTCAATTCAGTTTATTTAGACTTAATTCAATATAGGTCTTCAGGCACAAAATTACAAAACAGCTAATTGTCCATTATCGATTATTAGTTTATTCCAGGCTCCTTCTTTATCCATATTTCATAGTGCATCAGCTCAGCTTCTTCTGTTCGTTCCTTTGGTCAAGGTGTCCCTATGAACGGTCTTGCAGTCGGTCTGCTTTAGTAACCAATGTCACAGGGTTTTTCCTTGGACCAAGGACAACGCCAAGACCATACTCATTTTTATTAGGGAATGTGACAAATGTGGCAGTTTAAGAGACTTTTAATGGGCTCTTCACAAACAAACCAAAAATCAGAATTCTTTTTTTCCCCTAAGCGATACCCTGCCCCTGTTCAATGTCTCTTCTGAAGATTCTAAAAACCTTCCCTGCCTCTGGAGATGTGTGTTGTAGTTTGTACATTCAGAAGGGCTTGCTATACTCTTTATTGGTGTTTGTGATAAAGCAACCCCAGCCACACCCAAGTCGCCTCAAATAGCAGCAGAACAAGATGTCAGAATGAACCCTGGGATGCCTAGGTTTCCTGGCTGAGCAAGGATTTATCAAGGGGAGTGAACACCAAAGGCAGTTCCACTGTTGAGCCAGCGGCCCCAAGATCAGACAAAGAATTCTTGAGGACACATCAGGTCCCTAAAAAGAGAGGAAAGCGACCGTTTGGTACGCAAGCCTGCTCCAAACATCTATATCGCTGCACCAGCCTGCCACCTAAACAGGAAGGGAAGGAAACCTCATAAAGGACGAGGCCTGATGGCTGCAGTTACGACACCAGCTGTTCCAACTGTTTTGACGCATCCAGGCGCAAAATGACATGCCCCTTGGACCAAGAGAGTTGGGAATAAGGTAGAAGCCCGTAAAGAGACAAAGTGGCAAATAGGAGAAAAGGATGTAAAACTGAGAGCCAACCCACCTGCTAGAAAAGAAAAGGGGAAAACCAGAAGGAAGCGTGTCTCGCCTCAGTTCAATATGCAGATTCATATGTTTTCAGTAGCATGCTGGGTTAATATAGTCGAAGCTTTTCTTTGATACAGGACATGGCCCCTGCCTTTATTGAACCATCACGTCTGCTAAAAACTAATGCGGATTCAAGGGTACCTTGGTACAAAACCTAATCTTGGAGCCTATATTAAAAACTAGTCTGGTCATCCATGGGCAATGCAATTAGGAACAGATGCCAAAAAGCAAGACTGCAGGCGCGCATTCTTCTGTAGTTACTGGCCAAATGAATTGTTGGATCATGCTCACATTTCAGTTTGGGTTTTTAGAAAGACACCACTATTTTGTGTTGCAAGAACAAAGAACAGATGGATCTCTTCACATCACTGGAACGGACCACCATAGCCTGACCTGACCTATTCTTATAGATGAATATTGGGTGACCATTACTAAACTTACCAGGAACTTTCTGGAAGTCTTAGACATAGTCATACAATGTGGGAACCAGGCCTTCCGCCTCAACAATTGCCTCTAATCCTTCCTATAGCAGTTAATCAACTAGGCATGTACCCAATAGGATATTTGGCTGAATACCGTATAGTTTGCCAAGTATTTAATAAATCATGTTTCAAATTAAGGCACTATTTTAAATGTGTTCCCATTAGTATTTTATTTCTCTTATTAATCTATATCAGCCTTATTAATGCACACAATCCAGAAAAAAAACAGGTCAACAAAAAATCAGAGGCGTATTCACAGAAGGATTTGACTATGTTCCACACAGTCCTCACACCAATATCTCTGTACACCCTCTGGCAGACTTGCCAATAGGGCATCTACAGAGATGTCCCAACATGAAGTTCAGAAGTCTCCTAAGCGGGGAGACATGTCACTCTTACTGGCATATACTTCGACCTTATCTGGATCCACTATCTCTTGTGAATTCTTCCAGTTTCTCCATAGGCGTTTCCCATGGGTGCAAACCATACTTTCTTCGTTCAGCCTCACCACTCTTTTCCAATAGACAAACATGTGCACCATAGTCTTATAAATAGTCCGGAATGTTTTTTAGACTATGGTTGAATCCATTCCCTTCATCAATTCATGTTTGCTTTTCCGAGTGGTTACCTTGCATTAAAATGAGGACAGGCTATTCGGCTAGCGACTAATGGCAAAAAAATGAATTGCCAGTACTGAATAGCAGTTTTTCAGTCAGAATTCGACCAAATGGTTGCTTGAAGCTGGAATTCATTACACCCCTACAGTCAACAATGTGACCGGTCACATCAGAAATTCCTGCATGCTCCTGCCGCCGGGGTTTACCAACCCTGCTTCTTAGAACACATCTTTGTATTCCCTCACGTTTAGTCCTTCTGCATTCAGGTTTGTACTTTTTCTTTGTCTCACAAAAGCACATGTATGTAAAATAGGAAAACATAAACAAGTATTGTCCTAGCCAAATCACATTTTTGGGTGATTGAAAGTGCAATCAAATGAGTCTGCTGTTAATACTATTCGAAAAGGGATAACACGTCTGGTCATCCAGTAATTCCCTTTGAATTTTAGTCACAATCTGTGAATGAGACCCATTTTCCACCCACAAATGCACACGTTATAATTCTAGTGAGACTAGTACAGAATACATTAATTGGAGTTTCCCTATCTCGTCATCCTCATTGATCTATTTGGTCACAAATGTCGGACTTCAGCTAGAGTGCCTTGCAGAAAATCGATTGTAGTGTTAGCAAAATATTTCCTTTTTGAAAATTTCACTCCATTGATTTTAATGAAATATCTAGAAACCCCAGAGTTGATGGGTATTCTGGCTCCTTTTTCGGTGGACTGAGGTCTTTATAGCCTCCCTCAACTGCTTCTCTAAATGATTTTGGAGGGACTAGTCGGTCCTGAAAGCTGCCAGTGCAGGGAGTTTTTCTCCCATTTACTTTTTCTTGTATTTTTTTTTATCGTAATGCACCACCTCCAATGGAGCGTTAGAGGTTCATTGTGTGCCCCTTTTTCTTTTTACCTAGTAACATTTGTGGTACATCTGATGTGCACAACACGGGCTGAAAGCAGTAAGCTTCATTCTTTATACTGTTAATTCGTTTTGAAATGGCTGCTTCTCATGTGTTATCTTGCTTTTTGGCCAGCTTTCCCTCTGAGGCTAAAAACTAAAAAATGTCATTCTCCTTTTGGGGATTCCCAGTTAATGATCTGTGTACCTGGAACTGTGACAGGATTCTTCAGCTTTCGTGCCTGAACTGTAGGAACGCCTAGTTGTTTGGGATTTCTTTAGAACTAAAAAGTGTTCCATTCTTTGGAACAGCTACGTAAAAGGTGTCAGTAAGTGCTAAAATAAATTGCATCTGGGGATTCCCATTTCATCTACCTATAGCTCTTATCTACCTGAGTCTTGTGGCTATAGCACCCAGCTGGTTCTTAACCCAATTTAGTGACTGGGATCTAGCGCCCAGATTATTTGTAATCTGACCACTATAATGCCTGTCTTATTTCTTCATGATTGATGGCAATACATCTCTGCAGATATCCTCTACGTGTTTTCATAGGGAGTCTGCCATCTGACTCCCACATAGTTCTTTATTAATTTTTTTAGCAAATGCAGGTGTTTCACTTGGGCTTGTTGTCTGTGTTTACAGCTCTAAATGTTTGGTCTATAATGGGATTTGCAGCAAAGCTTCCTGAGATAAGCCATATCTTGCAGTGCTTGAGACATGGCTGGTCTTATTGGACCTAGGGATTAGAGCCCTCTGGTTGAGAGAAATCTGGCACCGCAGGTAGAGTTGTTGCTTCACCATAGGGTCTTAGGTTATAGTTTCAGGCTTGTGTTGGGTCCCAATCCACAGTCCAGCCAGCCAGGATATCTGGTGTGGGACCTATGTTGGGCTACTGGCTGCCCATGATTGGAAAGCAACTGCCTGCTTGAATGATGTGGATCCTTTCTATTAGTTGACCGGGTTAGCCCATAGCCTGGATTTTGGAACAGTCAGGCACCATTCTGGAGAACTGAAACCAAGAGTCTGATGAACAAAGACAGCAGAGAGGGAAATAGAAAAACTGCTGCTGATGAACACGCATTGCCAAAGCCTTCCCTGGGACCCTAGACCACCTTCAGCTATCAGGGTTAACCTTCATCTGGTGCATTCTTCCCTTGGACTGGTGGATCTAACCAGTGCCTATCTGGTCATCACTGGACTTAAGATGTGGACCAGGAGCACCCTGGGGCCTGACCATTCTCTGAAGGGGTGTCATCGATGCTCCAGACAGCCTCACCTAGATGCCTGATGCTTGGTAGATCTCTTCCTAGTCTGACTGGATCCTAGCCCGCTGCAGTAGCTGCTCTCTGAGAAGAGGGGTCTGCCTGGAGCTTGAGTTCTACCACATGCACGATTTGCGCCTTTGTCTTCAGGGTCACCCGCCAACTCGACCAGCCTCTAGAGTTCTGGGACTTATCCTTCATTGTGGGAATTTTAGAGGTTGTCTATCCCATCCAGTTGGTGGAGCCCTGTAGCTGTGCCTTCTTCATGGAAATCGCTTCCAGCCAGACCTAAAACTGATACTGACGATATCATCTTCACCTGCTACCCTCGGCCCCAGCAATTCCTACTACCTGTCAGTGGCATTGTTTGTGGGTAGAGTGCACTTGGTACTACTGGTGCCCCTTTTTCCACAGAGATTCAATGGGTGTAGTCCAATCCCTGTAACTATCTTCCGAATGGATTGTGTCCTCCCATGTATTCCTTATCTATGATGTTTCCTAATATCCAGCTTTCTGCCTTGGAAAAATGTTTTCCCAGTAGAGGACGCTGTGCGTCGATGCCTGTCGAGTTGATGTCCCTCGGAGGCCTCCGTCCCGATGTCTATGTCCTCACAGGTATATGTAGCGCGCACAGCATCCGTTGTTCAGTTCCCCTTTTCCGTGCTTCACAGCTTCGGTAACGTAACGCTCGGTTCTGTGTATTCATCGAATTTCCTGTGAAATGTCTTCTAGTCTCGAAGGAGATGGCCTCATCGGCTCCATCTACTCCTCGGTCCGGTTTTTAAAAAAAGGCAGCGACTACAAGGCTAAGATGTCCATGACGGATCCACACAGGGTCTGTCTGTGGTGCCTAGGGGCAGTGCATCTGTGTTCCGAATGCGACAAATGCATGTTGATGACGGCCAAAGCCTTGATGGAGCGCAGAGGGAAGTTAGAGGTAAGCCTCAGAAATCCATTACCCCGTCCAAATGCAAATCATCCGACGAGTCAAGGCTTTCGTCTCCTCGTCATAAAAAACACTCCCGATCACGTTCTCGAAGTGGATCGCATCATTCCTAGTCTTCGAGACATGGCAAGAAAAGGCAACATAGGTCACCGTCCACTTCTTTGTCTAGTTCACCCGAGAGGGTTGTTTGCCCCTCGAAGCACAGTACCCTGGCACAGTGGGAGGAATTCAGAAAGAGTATGTTAAAGGTTTTCGAGAACACGGCCTTGCCCCCCTCAAAGACACCTAGAGGCGATACCACAGACGAAACACCTGGGAAGCACAGGAGCCGTGAGTCCTCGATCTTGGCTGTTTAAACTCCTCGAAAGCGAGTCTAGAGAAAGCCCCCGTGATGCACAAGAAGTCGTCCATATCGACCCATATGGCAAAGCCAAAGAGTGCGTCGTCAACACCCTTGGCGTCCTCATCGAAGGAGAAGCCATCGACACCTCGCGTGTCGACCTCCTCAACGCTTTGGTCGAAGACGTCCACATTGGAGAAGTCGAAGCCGTTGACAATTTTGTCGAAACCGTTGACGTCCTCATTGACGATTTCAAAATTTTCTGCTTCAATTATGACACCAATATCGCCTTCCTGCACCTTTTGAGAGGATTTACACACCTCAACCTCGTTCAGATTACTTCAAAACCCTCTCCTTAATCTGAGGATGCGGAACATTAATCTGACGAGGAAAGACCTTTTGGACTTGAATATGGGACACCTTCTGTTCCAGAAGAACTTGTGTCAGAAGAATCCTGAATGGAAAATCTGCAGGACCCTCTACATGAGGCAAGTGGCATTGACACTTTCCCTGAAGTTGAATTTGATAGAGCTGATCCAGGAGATCATGCTAAAGACAGCTTATGACTAGAGTGATGGAGTACATGGGATGGTCTAGACCCACGCCTGTTTTCAAGCAGGATGATTTAACTGACATATTCGACAAAGGACCACAGGAAGACCCTGTTGTACCATTTCACAAAGCTCTACACAAGAGGTTACCTTCCAAATGGGAAACACTGGAGGTTGTCCCAGCAGTTAACAAAAGGCTAACGGCTAAATATAGAGCATCAGCTTCAGACCCTCTATCTTTTTCGAAGCATCAAACACCAGAAAGCCTGGTAGTACAGGCTGCAACCTCTTCTGGCAAATAATGCCTATCCCACAATCCCGCAGGCTATGGATGACAAACCATATGTTGCCATGACAAGAAAGCTTTTCCGGCTGGTATTATGGCGTTAGTCTGCTAATGCCAAATGCACGCTGGCACGGTTTACCCCACACCCTTTGGGACTAGGGTGGCCAACTGTCCCGGAATTCGCGGGTTTGTCCCGTAATTGCTGATGGCGTCCCGCCATCTGCCTAATGGCTCGGCGGAACGCGGGTTGCCCCGCGGCCACGGGATGTCATGATTTCCTCTTTATGAGCACAATCAGACATGCTGTGAGCGACCGCAGCACTGCAGGGCATGTAATGCATGTCTAAGGATTTGCTGCCGGCAGCCACTGTTTTTCCCATTCACGGGAAATGGATGTATATGACACCCTCCCTGCTTCTAATAGGAGCGGGGAGGGGGGGGTCATATACATGCATGCATTTCCCACGAATGGGAAAAACAGTGGCTGCCAAGTGTATGTATATGACCCCCCCCCACTCCTATTAGGAGCGGGCAAGGGTCATATACATACACTTGGCAGCCACTGCTTTTCCCATTCACTGGAAATGTATGTATATGACACTCTCCCCGCTCCTAATAGGAGCGGGGAGGGGGTCATATAAATACATTTTACCATGAATGGGAGTGCAACACTCTTAATTAATGATTTTATGGCAGCCGCAGCTGCCTATGTGACAGGCCTGCTGTGCAGAAGCGCTAGAAGTGCATTGCCTGGAGTCCTGCTTTAATGGGAGGTGATCCACCTCCCATTAAAGTGGGACTGCAGGCTACTCACTTATAGTGCATATGCGCAGCAGGCCTGTCAGGTAGGCAGCTGCGGGGTGGGGGGGGGGGCAGGGAGGATCAATGCATTGATTTGATGGAGTGGGGGCGGGTGGAGTTTCGGATGCCATTTATTGCCAGCCTACCTGGTCAGTGGCAAGAAGTTTGCCTGAG
Organism: Ambystoma mexicanum; assembly: GCF_040938575.1. Lineage (NCBI taxonomy): Eukaryota > Metazoa > Chordata > Amphibia > Caudata > Ambystomatidae > Ambystoma > Ambystoma mexicanum. The sequence continues at coordinate 1,471,550,148 of NC_090923.1, read as the reverse complement.
CCTGAGGGGAGAAGAGGAACCAGCTGTCGCCGCCTGCCTGCCAGTGCTAGGACCTTTGCTGACCTTTGCTGATGACAAGGTGAGAGGAATCTGCTCTAGAGGGGCAGAGGTGAGGAGCTACATAGGCAGGGAAAAGAGGCACATTAATAAGAGTGTGTGAATGGGGAAGCCTGGTAGATTTGATAAGGTGCTGTAATGTTATGAGTGCAAGTGTGTAGTGTTTATGTGAACTGAACCAGGCCCAGTGGGCAGTGTTGATGCGAGTGATGTTTCTGCAGAGATAACAATTGGCGAGTGTGGTGCTGCCTCTGAAAGGGATGTATGTTGGTTAGGTTTTTTCTACTGCTGAGGGCATGGTTTGTGGCGGCGGCACTGCAATGGAGGGAATGCTTGGTGGGTGTGGGGCTGCGTGTAAGGCCCTGGGTGGTGGAGGTACACTGGGCCCTACATGGTGGTAGTTTTCTTGCCAGTGGTGCTGGTGTTTCTGCTGGCTGAGGTCCTGGGCGGTGGTGGTGCCGGTGCTGCCTCTGCAGCCCTGGGTGGTGGTGTTTATGGGGCTTATTCTGGCATTGGGGTCATGGTGACATACTAAAATGAGGGTTTGTGTGATGGTGACAGGGGAAAAGTATGCGCAAAGATGTCAGTTGGTGAACATGCTTGCAAGGCACCGGGAACAAGGGAGAGCATGCAAGTTTTTGAGAAGGTAAGCATGCATGCAAGGGTGTGAGAGATTGTGAGTGCAAGGGGGAGTGTGTGTGTGGATGCTGAGCCAGTGTGCACATTGAGCCAGTGTGAAGGTATTGTGTTTGTAAGTGTACTTGATGGAAGCCATTGGCGTAATTGTAGGGGGGCACAGGGGTGTTTGTCCCCCCCAACTTTCATGGCACACCATTTTGTCCCCATTCATTTGACTGGGGCACCTTTTCTACAGATGTCAGGTCCCCCCCAACATTTTCAGCAAAGTTACTCCACTGGAAGAGACACAAGGGAGTCAAAATAAACATGGGATAGAAGGCAGATGGACGTTCAGATTTGCAAGAGGGAGTTAGTGAAGGGGTGACAAAACGTTGAAGTGGGAAGCAAGAGGAGTAGGGACAGTTGGGGAAATATATATGAATTATAAGGGAAAAGAGACATGGGGCACGTAAACGGGGGTGAAGAGAGGGCTTTGGGAGTAGCACAGAGAGGAAGGAGCAAAGACATTGTTGGGAATAGGATGGGCAGGCCTGGGGAGCAGTTGCTCACAGGGGATGGAGGCATAAGGGGATGGTGGGTGGAGGAGGATGCATCTCAGTAAGGTGTCATAATAGGCACATGGGGTATCATATTGGCAAGGAGGGAGAGGTGAAGCAAAGAACGTGCAAATAAATGGGAAAGGGTAGCCAAGTTCAATTACAAAAATAAAAAAAATAGCATAATTAAGTCACCTGACAACATGTACATCCTTACAGCAATATGTTAAGGCAAAATAATATAATTGTGGCTTTAATTTTCACATCCTGAGTGGTAAACTATTATGTGCCAGGATGCAAGGTAATGGCCAACTGAAAAGTATAGTTAGCGCTCCACTGTACTTCAGTGATTTAAGACAGGTATTAAAGGAAGTTGTATAATAAACAAAGATAGATATACAGATTATTTGTCACAAATGTACAGCTCGTTGTTATTCATAAGGTTAAAAACATTTGATTAGTGACTTAAAGCAACTTTATTTTTTTGCATGTCAAGATTTAATGATTTTAGGGAAAACATTTTGCTCTGCCAGATATCCATCCCAATGGGTACCAGATTTGGAATACATTTTAATGTCTTACTTCCCTAATATTCCCCCTATTTTGTTTCTGTACAGCGAAAAAGTTGCTTGTGTGAACTGAGAGCCAAACAGAAAAGTGGGTAGCTAAAACCCAGGAGGAAACACCACAAAGGCAGCTGTGGAAGAGTAGAGAAGAGTGGCCAAAACCAGGAAGAAACTTTACCAAGTAACTTGCTGGAGGCAAGCCTTTAGTGGTATATTAGCCACCCTCAAAGACTTACCATGTCTGCTATACTAAGTGAATGCAGCAGTGATGGCATTGATAATGGCAATTATATTGAAGTTGGTGGCAAGGATAATGTGAACCCATCCCAAAATGGCATTGTTAAAAAAATATGTACCCCAGAAGAAAAGAAAGCGTATGTGTGTATACTGGAAAGAGTGGGAAGTAGAGACCCACTGGTTGACTGGCTGTAAGGAATGTGACAATGAAGCCAGGTGTATCCCATGTGGAAAGTCATTTTTCATTGGCCATGGAGGTTTTCATGATGTACAGCGACATGCGAATACAGATTTCCATAAAAGATCTGTGCAGTCCCTCTCTGCTAGGCAAGCAATTCAGCGTTTCTTTGTTAACCCTGTGGAGACCACAGAGCATGACAGGTAGTACTGGCAAAAGTTTCCAGTGTGTACCATGGCATAATCCATAATCATTCTTACCGTTCAATGGACTGCGGAATGAAACTCGCTGCTAAGATATTTCCTGACTCAAACATCTCTTGCAAAATAAGCTGTGCTAAAACAAAAGCCAATGCAATAGCAGTTAATGTGCTTGGTCGTTATTCGATCAAGGATAGTGTCCATGCTCTGACTGGGCAAAACTCTTGGACGTTTTTTTCAATTGGAAGCAATGCCTCCAACAAGGGTAACATAAAACTATTCCCATTGGTAATAAGATATTTTGATATTGACAATGGGGTGAAAGATTGTTTGCTTGATTTCTATGAAGACAGTGATGAAACCGCAGTTGCAATTTCCACTCAAATACAGAAGAAGCTCCAATATTTTGGCCTCAATTTAAATCAGGTTTCTTCATATAGTGCAGATAATGCAATTGTTAATTTTGGAAGACATAATAGTGTGTTCACCATACTGCAAAAGCAAAAGGCTGGACAGATAATTCAGGGCAACTGTTCAGCCCATATCCTGCACAACACAGCCAAACACAGCATTGGGAGAATGAGGTTTTATGTTGAGAATCTAGTGACCAAAGTTTATAGTCATTTCTCCTGTTCAGCCAAGCGTAGGCAAGAACCTATTGGCATGTGTGAGTTTGCTCAGATTGAGTGGCGAGAACTTCAACGGCATGTACCAACGAGATGGCTCAGCCTTTTTCCAGCCATTGAGCGCCTGCTGTCTAACTGGCCTGCAGTGCACTCATATTTTCTTTCTCTTAGAGAAGAAGCATGCCCTTATTTTTTGTGGCAAATATTTGAAGGTGACAGCATGAGTGGTGGTGAGCATGATGCGAGGAAGGTAACAAAAGCTGAGATCATACTTTCTTTTCTGCACAATGTGCTGAAGGTTTTCCAAGACACAATTCTCATAATGGAGCGGAGGGACATGACAATAACTGAACTTTTTGATGTTTTTAGTCTATTCCGAAAGAAAATGTCCAGGCGTCAGACTGTTTTCTTGGGTTTAAAGCAGACAACGATTTGAAAAGTGTAGGTGATGAGGTTAGACGGGCTGTTCTGAAGGATGTGACTGCTTTCTATGATTCGGCTCTGATCTACTTTGACAAATGGATTGATCTTTCTGAAAAGGGACGATTTCAGTGCTTATCATTGTTTTCACTTAATAGACCTATGTCTTTTAATGAAATAACAAGATCGCTTCAATCTTTCCCAGCTCTGTTAATAGATATTGATCTGTTATATGAAGAATTTTGCATTGTAGAAAGCATCATACATATTTTAACTTCTTCAAATGACGAAGGAACCATCCAAAAATGGATAAAGCTCCTGAATGCCTTGGGCCATGAAGGAAAACAGTTCACCAAGATTGCAAGCTTTGTGCTTTCAATGCCTGCATCAAATGCACATGTAGAGAGAGTATTTTCTTTTGTTTCCTTTACCTGGAGTGACGCCAGGAACCGTTGTAAAGTTAACACAATTAAGGCTGAGCTTTAAATTAAACATAATTTTCAGATGAGCTGTACTGATTTTGGTGCAAAGTGCTCCAAAGACAAGAAGTTATTGCTTTCAGCAAAAAGTCAAAAAAAGTACAAGTTCAAAATATGCAATTATTACTTTAATGGAGAATCTGTTTTGGTTATAAACTGACTACATATTAAAGATAACTTGAGATACGTTTGACTTCTGTCTTTTTTCAACTGAACAACAATATCAAGATAGCAAAATGCTATACTGGTGAGCTGAGCAACAACAAAGCAAGCTCCCCACTATGTGTTTAAGTGTCATTGTTGTGATGTAGGTACGTTTTATTTACATAAGTACAGATATGGGTTCCAGTTTCTCTTAGTTATATACAAGGAGACAGACCACCCACCAACCATCCTCAAACACACACCAACTCATGAACATTCTCCTGAGCTGTCAGTCATTCCAAACACCCACATTCTCTCAGAATACATAGATGGCCACCAGGACAGGACATTTAAACATCACAACAGTCATATGTAAACAAAAGTATCCACATGTTGGTGTGAACAAATGGCGCGCTTCAAACCATTTTTGAGCCTCAGCGCATAAAAAGTGTCCTGCGAAGCCATTTTGAAAAGTTGGCCACACTATTTGGGACTGCATTTCGAAGTTGGCTGACCACATGCCCGAAGGGGAGGAACGGGATGGTTTCTTTAACCTTATCAAGGATAGAAAGGGCGCTGTATGCAAATCCCTCCAGACCGGTCTCTACTCTGACCGCATCAGCAGAGCCATGACAGCTAGTGCGGTAATCCGCAGGTTTGCGTGGTTGCGGAAGTCAGGATCTGCCCCAGAAGGTACAGTCCACACTTCTCAACATGGCCTTTGACGGCACACATCTATTTGGGAGTAAAGCTGATGAGAGTTTGGAGAAGCTGCAAACTTCCAAGGCAGCAGCCAAATCCCTTGGAGCTGCGATAAGGCAAACTCCAAACCACCCCACAGGTATGCCCCGGAGGGGTAGGTCCTTTGGTTATTCCTCATTTGGAAAAGGCAGAGGACAGCCAGCTCAAAGAGGTCAAAGACGATTCCCCCATGGTGGATGGGGTAGAGGTACTAAGACCGCAACGGCAGGGGCTGCTTTACCCTCTGCCTCTACGTCAGCCACCCCAAAACCTCTCGGAGGTCTTACATCACAAAACAGCAGTAGGAGGCAGGTTAACATAGCATCTGACAGAATGGCAGCCTATTACTTCAGATGCTTGGGCATTAGAGACAGTTGCCCAAGGTTACTGCCTGCCTTTCCTACAAACACCTCAGTCATCCAAGGGGAACAACTCTTTGAAGGTTCCAGATCCGCTCCTTATGCAGGAGATTTTAACCCTGCTAGAGAGGTGCTGTAGAACCAGTACCTGTAGCGGATAGGAACAAGGGTTGGTATTACCCATATTTTCTAATTCCGAAAAAGGACAGGATTGAGACCCATCTTGACTTAAGAGACTTGAACAAGTTCCTCAGGAAGGACAAGTTCAAGATGGTAACCCTTTCTCAGATCCTTTGGGCCCTCCAACCTCAGGACTGGTTGTTATCATTGGACCTTCAGGATGCTTACTTTCATGTGCCAATCCATCACAAGCACAGAAAGTACCTGAGGTTTGCCGTTGGCAGCTCTCACTATCAGTTTCGGGTTCTGCCATTTGGGCTAACCTCTGCCCGAGGGTTTTCACCAAGTTAATGGCGGTTGTGGCAGCGAGTCTCAGGAGAGGGGGGATTCACGTCTACCCCAACCTTGACGATTTGTTGATCGGGGCCAATTCCCTGGAAAAAAGCCCTAGATCATCTAAATTATGCATGCCACTCCCTCCACAGGCTGCGCTTCTCCCTCAACTTCAAGAAGTCCCACATGATACCATCACAAAGACTCCAATTTGTCGGAGCAGTCCTGGATACATCCCTGGGAAAAGCATTGCCACCAGAGGTGAGGGCTCAAGACATTCTGCAGATGGTGAAAAAATTCTTAAATGCCCAACATCTTCCGGCCTTAGATTGTCTGAGGTTGCTCAGCCTGATGGCATCCTGCATTTTTCTGGTGCCAGAGGCTCGCCTGAGAAGGAGATCTCTCCAATGGGCTCTCAGGCCCCAGTGGTCACAGTTCTCAGGAAGGATGTCAGCTCTCCTACAAATCCCAAACAAAGTCTCACTGGACCTTCAGTGGTGGGCCTGTCGGGAAAACCTCTTGAAAGGGGAACCTTTTTGGCAACCATGGCCGGAGATAACAATAGTGACGGATGTCTCCCTCACAGGTTGGGGAGCCCATACCAGTGATTTGACCATCAGCGGTTGCTGGTGTGCATCGGAATCCAAACTACATATCAACCTTTTAGAGCTGAGGGAAATCAGACTAGCGCTGAAGGCTTTTCTGCCATCTGTATGGGGAAAGAATGTTCTGATAAAGAGACAACACAGTGGCCATGTACTACCTCATCAAGAGAGGTGGTGTAGGGTCACTGCCACTGTGCAGAGAGGCAATGCAGCTCTGGTTCTGGGCAATACAAGAAGGAATCTTTCTGTCGGCAGTTCATTTAGCAGGAGAGAAGAACACAACAGCGGATGCTCTGAGCAGGTCGAACACAGTCTGTCACGAGTGGGAAGTAGCTCAGGAAGTCCTTCAAGAGATCTTCACCCTTTGGGGAACCCCTCAAGTGGATCTGTTTGCGACCAATGCCAACTGGAAGTGCGAACTATACTGCTCAAGGGAATTTCCCCCGAGAGGAGCTCTAGGAGATGCGTTCGTGGTGGACTGGAAATTCCCACTTCTCTACGCGTTTCCTCCAGTCCCTGTCATTCCTCACGTAATAAGGAGGTTGAGAAGGTTCAGGAAAACCATGCTCTTAATTGCCCTGGATTGGGCCAGGAGAACGTGGTACCCGGACCCTCTGGACATGTCCATCTACCCTCCGATTAGTCTTCCAAAAAGAGAGGATCTTCTCTTGCGAGAGGAGGGTTGGGTTCTCCATCCGGATATTAGGACTCTCAGCCTTCACACATGGTTTCTGAGAGGCTAAGATACAAAGATTGGGACCACCCAGACGACGTAATAGAGGTTTTGCTTTCGGCCAGAAGGCCATTAACCAAATCTTTATACCGCTGTCATTGGAATAAGTTCTGCAGCTGGTGTAGAGAAGAATGTTGACCATTTCTCATGCAATACACCAATGGTGTTACCTTTTCTGGTGCATTTAGCAATTTTGGGATTCCTGATTGGTACGATCAAATGTTACATAGCAGCGCTTTCCATCTTCAAGTGCACTGCTGAGGAAGTTTCCTACTTTAAAATACCTCTGGTAATACAATTCTTGAAGGGGTTAACTAATGTTCACCCCAACTCCTTTTCAAGTCCCCCTGTGGGATCTAAATTTAGTAAGAAACTTTTTAATGGGTACTCCCTTTGAACCCCTTCATTCGTGCCTATTAACACTTCCTACCCTCAAAACAGTCTTTATAGTGGCAATAACATCTGCTGGAAGGATGAGTGAGCTACATGCTTTATCCTGCAAGCCTTCTCATACTGTCTTTCACAAGGACAGAGTGTTATTAAAGGTGAAGCACAACTTCCTCCCCAAGGTAGTTTCTGAATTTCACAGCACTCAGAAAATAACCTTGCCATCTTTTTACCCTCCTCCACACCCGGGGAAAGAGGAAGAAAGGCTGCACAGACTCTATCCAAAGCGTGCTTTGAGTTTTTACATTAGCAGATGTGCTAAACTAAGACAAACTGACCAATTGTTTGTGGGTTACACAGGTCATAAATTGGGGCCTAGCCATCACCAAACAAACCATCTCTAGGTGGATTATTTTAACAATTGCAAAATGTAACAAATCGGCCGGTAAAGACACTCCAGAACATATAAGGGCTTATTCAACCAGGGGTGTTGCAACTTCGTCAGCGCTTCAAAGAGGAGTTCCAATAAAGGATATTTGTTCAGCTGCCACATGGTTGTCTGCACACACCTTGATACTATAGTCTGGATTCCTCCACTAGCCAAGAATCTAAATTTGGAAAGGCAGTACTGCACTCTGTGCCTACTTAATGGCTTAAATGTACTTCCTCCTAATGTATATATTACTGCTTTGGGAGTGTATCAAAGATGTGGAATACATGGGAGGACACAATCCATTCGAAGAACAAGTTACTTACCCATGGTAATGTTCTTTCGACGATGACCCACCCAAGTATTCCTTAACGCGCCCCTCCCATCCGTCCCGCAGTAAAACTTCCCTTGTGTTTAGTCTGCGCTTCCTCAAGGGTAGTAACCGTCTAACTCAGGACAATGCTTCGTTCTTCAAAACAGAACAGAGCAACGGATGCTGCGCGCGCTACTTATACCTGTGATGACATCATCAGGACGGAGGCCTCTGAGGAACATCGACTCAACAGCAATCGCCGCACAGGGCCCCCTACTGGGAAAACATTTTCTTGAGGCAGCAAGCTGGATACTAGGAAATAGCAGATAAGGAATACGTGGGAGGAACATCCAGTCGAAAGAACGTTACCATGGGTAAGTAGCTTGTTCTTCTGAGGCTTGTGGATCTGCTTAGATTACATGCTATGCATAGGCCGACATCTAGTGGTAGTCGTAGAGTGTTACATTATTTGTTTTCAAAACCCGAAAAGGCACGTCGACATGGCGTGTCAGTAATACTTTCCCTAGTGTGATGCCCAATGTACCCATGGTCCTTCACATGTCGAGGTCACTCAGATTATTTTTTTCCACCATCATAGTCAGACGCAAGTTGCAGAGTTCCTTCTTTCTGACTAACGCCATTGATTATACACGTTTTTAAATTTAGATTTCTTCCCATCTTTTCAACAGCTGTTCCACCGTAGGATCTTCGGCAATGGTTTGCAGGGAAGGATTCTTGGTCGACGACTACTTCGCCCATCTCAACGAACTTTGACTGCAGCCTACTTAAGCCTCAACGGGCCTCGGCCATTCACAGTAGGGGGGGGGGGGGGGAGTCATAACTTCTTTTTCCCTATTCTTCCTTTTCCATCGCTGGGCTGCCATCTTTCCATACTATGGAAAACACACCATTTAAATGTTGCCCTTCCTGTTACAGGACGTTTCCCTGGAAGGACTCAAACAGGGTGTATAACCTCTGCCTCCCCAGGGACCACCCCGAAAAACATTGCAAGTTCTGCCAACTTTTTCAGCCCAAGACACTAAAGCAGCGTAAGACTAAGCGCTGGACCCATCACGTCATGCAGGTCGAGGCCGCTATGGGTGTGGAGGGAGCCTCCAACGATGGCAGCGTCGGCATCCTAAGTGACGCCGAGGGTGATCGGGGCCAGGCGGTTTCCACGTGTGAGCCCCTGACTCAATCAGGCCTCCGGTTCTGCTATGGAGATGGCACCTGGCGGCTCAAGCACACACACTGCATGGCACAAAAAGAATCCCCCACCCCTGCATTGCCGACTGTCCTCTTCGTCGACCGATAGGCCACACACAGTGTCGAAGGGAAGGTCTGAAAAATCCCTGTCCTCTGGGCCATCACAATCGTGTTCCAAGGTATTGGCAGTAGTGGCGGCGCATTTACGCAGACAATCAATCCCAGTGTACCCTTGTCTGGACGACTGTCTGATAACAGGGGAATCCCCACGAATTGGCAAGCAAAATAGCCAAACAACTATCTACCTTCTCCAGCATAGGGTCTGGCATGGATTCACATGCTCATGAATATTCCCCGTCGTCGGGCTGGGAATCCTCGGTAAAGAACAAAATCAGTTTGTTTTGTTTCTGAACTGTCTTTCTACTAATAACCAATCACTGGTCTCTGGGTCATACTGCCACCAACCAATGACTGTCCTCTACCTAAGCCCCTCCTCTGACAGCCATCTTCAGATTTTTACTGCACGTTCAAGTGTTGGGAGTCCTCGTGCTATAGCTCTCGAGCTTTTACTGCGTTTTGCGTTTTTTCGAAGCGTTTGCTCTTATATTTTCGGCCAATCGAGCCTCAAGCTCCACCGATTCTACTTCCGATCAACGGGGACCTGTTTCAGATTTTTTCTGCGCCCCTCAAGGGTGAATTTTCATCGAGTTTTCACTTCTTGGAGGATTCCAGAAGATCTTTGAGGCCTACCCTCCGTGATCATGGCCCAGGACAAATCAAACACAACACCTGTTGGATCCAAGCTGTTCAGGAGCTGCCCTGGATGCAGATTACAGAATGTCTTTAAGGAAGATGAGCAGTCCCAGTGCCTCTACTGCCTTCACGATGACGAATCGCACGTGGAGAAGGACTGTGCGTTTTGTAAGAACATGTCCGAACGGACAATGAAGGATCGTCGCGTTCGACTCCCCAACTGGCTTGAGGGGAAGAGCCCAGCAGCAGGTGAGAAGAAGTCTGAACCGTCTTCTAAGACCTTTGAAGGTGCTCCGGCGATGGGGGCCCAAAAAAAGGAAAAGCACTGTGAGTCCGCGGGCACCGGGAGCACTGATGGTTCAGGCTCCTCGGCTGCCAGGCAGGGCGGGATGTCACTGACGCCATCATCCACGAGCCAACGCTCTGGCTCCGTGAAAAGGAAGTCCGAGAATCCGTAGGCTTCGGGAGAAGCCCCGGTCGATCCCGATGGCGACAGCCGAGGGGGAGCGAAGCAGCGACACTCCCCCTAAGGTGAAGGCCTCAGGCACGGCCAAGGCCGCGAAGACCCTGATTTACCCGGCAAAGGCCTCGAAAGGAGGAGTCGTGGCGGCCCTGGCAAAGCCTGTGGAGGCTACCCCAGTGGAGACGACTGCCGGTCCTAGAGTTTCCCTGCCACCCCGGAGGGAATCATCTTTTCAGCCTATCGGGAAGACCCCTGTGAAACCCCAGCAGGAGGAGGAGGAGGAGGGGGGCACGGTAGCCATAACGGACACACATACCACCTCCGAGGATGAGCTGGCTGGTGTTGCAAAGATCCCTGGACAAGAGGTTTGAGGAAGTCCGGTCCTATGGGAGGGATCCCGACGAGACGGACGTAGAGGGCAATGGTGGAGCCGCGGGCTGTGGAGGAGACAGAGGACCCCAATCCCCAGCCCTCGCTCCCGTTGCAACTGATGCCTATGCCACAGGACAACTTGGGAGCAATCTTTATGGCTATCCAGACCCTGTGTACGGAGATACGGACTAGGTTGCCCTTACCCCCAGCGGACGATCCAGCGGCGCCTGGACCGTCGGGGAAACCCACCGAACAAGCGCAGGCAAATCCATCCTCCCCCTCCTTTCCAGCCTTTACCTCCTTCCCCTCCACTGAGGGATGAGACGGGAACAGAGACGGCGATGACGGGGACGGATGACGACTGTGGTGACAACGGGACATATCTCCCATCACCCCCTGCCTGGGCCTCCCCTCCCGACGAAATTGGCTCCTTTCACGCCATGATCGGTAGGGCATCAAAGCCTTTCCAGCTTTGCCCCGAAGAGCAGAATGAGGGTTTCCTCTACCTCCGCCCCGATGTGCCTTAGAGCTCAGCTGTCCCCGGATTCAGTGGTCTCCGCAGTGGCCAAGAAGAAATCAGCGGGGGCGACGGGGATCAACTTCCACTTCCCCCACCGGACAGCGAGGGGAAGAAGCTGGGTGCCATGGGATGACGAGTCATCTCGTCGGTGGCGACGACCATCAAAGCGGCCAACGGCCTCGTGATCGTGGCGCTCTACGATAGGGAGCTGTGGTTCAAGATCGCTCCCCTCCTGGATTTCCTGCCAGACGACGAGAGGGCGGAAGCACTTGAAATCCAACAGGAAGGCGAGGTGGCGTCAGACCACGCCATCACGGTGGCCACGGACATTGCCGACACCGGGTTTCGACAGATGGGCAACAGCGTTTGCCTTTGCCGACGCGGTTAGCTGAAGGCCACCGACTTCCCTCAGGACATTCAGACCAGGGTACTAGACATGCCCTTCGACGGGAACAACCTGTTCGGCAAGGCAGTGGACGAGTCACTGCAGGCCATCAAGGCGGACACCGAGACAGCCCGGTCCTTGGGTTCTCTCCATCGACGGCTGCCCTTTTGGACCCCCGGAGGCAAGTCTCAAGGTGCCTCCAAAGAATTTAGTGGCGGTTCCTCGTACTGCCAAGCGGCCCGCTCATCGTAGCAGGAGGCCTACAGAGGCCGCAGCAAGGCCGGAGGATGTCGTCGCCAAGGAGGCCAAGGCGGCAAGGCCTCGGCAAAGCAAGTTTGAACCGGCCGTGACGTTGGGCCCCCATCCAAGCACCCTGATGGGAGGCCGGCTGGTGAAATTGGTCAGCGCGTGGGAGTCCATCTCCACCGACCGTTGGGTGCTGGATGCGCTGGCCCACGGGCACACTCTGGAATTCCAAAGAAAGTGTCCCTGTATACCACCCGTGGCCAGGAAGGAAAACCACGTGCCACAGCTACTTCTGGAGGTACGAACAATGTTGAAAAAGGGCGCTTTAGAGCTCGTCCCCGAACAGGCTTCGGGGCTCCGGAGTATACTCGCGGTACTTCCTCATCCGAAAGAAGACCAGCGGTTGGCGACCCATCCTGGACCTTCGTCGTCTAAACAAATACATCAAGTCCCAGAAATTCTGGATGGTCACCCTTCAGCACGTGCTGGGACAGCTGGAGGAGGGCGACTTCCTATCGTCGCTGGACTTGGAGGAGGCCTACTTCCACATCCCCATACTCAAAGGACATTGAAAGTTCCTACGATTCGTGGTCCAAGGGCGACACTACCAGTTCAAGGCCCTGCCCTTCGGATTGAAGTCGGCACCCAGGGTCTTCACCAACTGCCTGGCACCGGTGGCGGCACGGCTGCGCCTGCAGGTGATCCACGTTTACCCCTACCTGGACGATTGGCTCATCCGAGCAAAGTCAAGGGAAATCGCCGTCGATCAAACAGCGTAGACCGTCCAACTGCTCACGGATTTGGGTTTCTCGATCAACTTTGCAAAATCCCACTTGGTACTCTCGCAAGACGCCCTGTTCCTGGGAGCCAGACTCGACACAGTGGCGCGATTGGCTTTGCCGTCGGAGCAAAGAACGAAGGCCATCCTGGGCAAGGTACAACAGCTGTTGACCATGGGCATGGCCAGGGTGAGGTCCATCAAGTCTCTACTCGGCATGTCTTTGTGCATCTACCTCGTGCGTCTATGCAGGTTGCGGATGTGACCACTGCAGGAGTTCCTCGACGCCCGTTGGATGCAAGCAGCGGGCAGTTTCGAAGACAAGATCTCCCTCAACAAGACGTTCTGCCAAGCAATCCGGTGGAGGGGCAACCGCATGCCTCTAGCGGCGGGTATGGACTTCCAGACCCTGACACATCAGGAGACTGTGACTACGGACGGCTCCCTGGAAAGATGGGGAGTGCACACCGGAGATCTCCACGCAAGAGGCCTTCGGCTCCCGAAGGAGAGGTCACTATACATCAACGTCCTGGAGCTCTCAGCCGTGTTCTGGGCCCTCAGGTCATTCCTCCCGTCCCTCAAGGGAGAGGTGGTGAGGATCTTCACCGACAACACCACCACGATGTTCTACATCCGGAAGCAAGGGGGCACCAGATCCCCAGCCCTATCCAAGGAAGCGCAGGATCTGTGGCACTGGGCCGTTGCCCACGGGATGTTCCTTGTACCCTTCCACCTGGCTCCTGCAGCACTAGAGTTCGGAGGCTACGATATCCCGGCGGACTGCAAGGAGGTCCTTGCAAAGACCAGGGCGTCCTCGACTCTTAAGTGCTACGGCCATAAATGAAAGAGGTTCTCTGTCTTGTGCTGTGCACAGAAGCTCAACCCTCTACGTATTACGGCCCCTCAAGTGCTGCCGTATTTGCTATCGCTGGCCAAGGCGGGGCTGGCACATGCCTCCATCAAGATCCATCTGGCGGCTATCTCCCGCTACACCAGAACTCCGGGGCGGTTGTCGCTGTAGTCTCACCACCTAGTGATGGAGTTCATGAAAGGACTGTTCGGCTCGTTCCCACCCGTGAAGGCCCCGGCCCTGGCGTGGGAGCTCAACGTGGTGCTGACCAGATTCATGGGGCCGCCATTCGAGTCTCTGCATTCGGCACCGAAATTCCTATCGTGGAAGACAGTGTTTCTTGTGGCCATCACTGCCCCACGACGAGTGGGAGAGATCCAGGCCCTCTCCTGTAAACCCCCATACCTGACATTCCACGAGACAAGGGTAGGCTGAGAACGCACCCCTCCTTCATGCCCAAGGTGCCGTCGGACTTCCATCTCAACGAGCCCTTGGTGTTAACTGTTTTCTTCCCGTCGCCTTTGTCGCCGGCTTGGGGCGAATGCGGCGCCCGTTGCTGTCCCTTTTATTTGGAAGTAAAACTGGTTATTAAATGTGAAGACATTTTTACAAAGAGCTAGAGTCGCAAGTTCAATAATAAATTCCGGAGGGACCCAAGGCTGGACATTCTCAAGGGTCAAATATTCATATATACAGTCTATTGCTGCTGCTTGTGGAATAGACGTATATAGTGACTTAATGTCCATAGTTACTAGGAACTGGTGTCCAGGGTCAAATGCAAGATTCTTAAAGATCTGGATCGTATGCATCGCATCTCTAAGATATGATTTGGTCTTCGTGCTTAATGGTTTCAGGAAAAAATCAATAAAACGACCATTAGGTTCCAGAATAGACCCACACCCCGAGACTCTGGGTCTCCCTGGTGGGTCCCGGGCATCTTTATGGATTTTGGGGAGAGCATATAGACATGGGGTGCGTTCTTGTGATGTCGACTGGGATTCCAGGGAGGAGTCCAGAGTCGGCCAGTCAGTGCTTCGCAACCTGTTCGCTTGAAGGTGTGCCTGGTGAGGAGGTGAGAGATGCTTAATGTTGAGTTGTTGAAAAGCTTAATGTTCAGCCTTGCCACCTGCCCGTGGTTGTGCATGTGTGTACTGCTATGTATTCTTGTATTCATGAGCATGTGAATCCATGCCAGACCCCATGCTGGAGAAGGAACAAGTTACTTAACTGTAACTGTTGCTCTCCAGCATCGGTCTGGCATGGATTCACATGCGAACCCTCCCTCCAACCCCTCTGCGGCTCTTCTCTTGGTCCTACTGCCACTTTGTGCTACCAAATCTGAAGATGGCTGCCAGAAGAGGGGCTTAGGTAGAGGGCAGTTATTGGCTGGGGGCACTATAACCCAGAGTCCAGTGATTGGTTATTAGTAGAAAGCCAGTTCAGAAACAAAACTGACACTGATTTTTTTCTTTACCGAGGATTCCCAGCCTGACGACGGGGAATATTCATGAGCATGTGAATCCATGCCAGACCCATGCTGGAGAACAACAGTTACAATAATCAAGCCAAACCAAGCCGTTCCTCTGAGCTATCATAAAAATAAAGGAGTGGCCAGTCTTCCCATCAAATGGAAGAGTTCAAAACATACTGCTGCAAATACCTCATTGTCTTGCCGGTCGCCAAATATTCGTACGCAGGGCAATGAACCTGCTCGGGATGATGGCTTCATGCATTTATCCAGTTCCACATGCACGGTTGTGCATGCGTCCAATGCAGTAGTGGTTAGCAAAACAGTGGCCTCAGGCAAGCGGTCAGTGCGACGATCTAGTGGTTGTTTCGCTAACCCTTGAAACATTTGTGTATAGGCGCGTTACAAATGCCATATCATATCATATCATATAACCCTAGTAAAAGCACTTTGTTGGTGGTCAAAGGAAAATCTGTTAAAAGGCAATCCCTTTCACAATCCTCCAATAAAAGCGATAATTGCAACAGACGCCTCACTCTCCGGATGGGGAGCCCATTACCTTGACCACACAGCGCATGGCCTGTGGACACAGATCACAGCCCAAAACCACCTCAACCTTCTAGAACTACTAGCAGTACTCAAAGCCCTGCAAGCTTTCCAACTGCATCTTACAGGCCAAACGGTGCAAGTCCTCACAGACAGCACCACTGCCATGTTCTACATAAACAAGCAGGGAGGCACACTCTCCAAGCCTGTCCAGGCTGTTCCAGAAAATGTGCAATTGGGCACTTAAGCGGAACATGTTCCTAGTGTCTCAACATGTTCCACAGGAACTCAATTCTCTAGCCGACTCTCTAAGCAGAGATCCTCTACCCAAGGAACACGGGTGGCAACTCCACAGAGGAATTCTAGACAATGTCTTCTCCCTCTGGGGTCATCCTCCTTTAGAGTTGTTCGCCACAAGTCTGAACGCATAATGCCCAGACTTTGCATCCAGGTTTCCCCAAACCAGATCCAAAGGGAACGCCTTTGGAGTAGCTGGTCAGGAAAATATGCTTACGCTTTTCCACCAACACTGCTCCTGAGCAGGATAGTGCACAAGACGCACCAGGATCAAGCGACTCTAATCCTGGTTGCTCCTATGTGGGCGAGACAACCTTGGTTTCCACATCTGCTCAAACTGGCGATGTGCAAACCAATCGAGCTCCTGTGCCTTCACAACATGCTGTCAGCACGGGGGGACAACATTCCACCCACATCCTCAGTCTATGAACTTGGCAGCTTGGCTCCTGAAATCGTAGTGTTTGGACATTTTAAAATGACCTCAAAGGTATATGGAAATCCTCAAGGAGGCACCCACAACTAACACCAGGCACTGCTACTTCAACAAATGGAAAGTATTTGTAATATGGTGCCGATCAAAGGATATAAACCCTATTGATTGTACTCCTTCACACATTCTTCACTAGATGCTCCACTTACTAGCCTCTGGCCTATCCATCAAGGTTCACCTAGAGGCTCTGTCCGCATACACCACTTAAAAAAATCAAGGTGCCCTGGTGGAAAGTTCCTGTTAAGGCTTTCATGGAAGGAGTAAAGAGACTTTACCACCCCCCCTGACCCACCCCCATTTCCAACCCGCCGCCAGGTTGGGACCTTAATGTTGTGCTCTCAAAGCTCATGGGTCCTCCCTTCAAGCCTATGCACAAATCCAGCCTCAAACACCTAACATACAAAACAGCTTTTCTGGTAGGCATACCCTCAATAAGAAGGGCTAGTGAGCTACAAGCTTTTTCAGTGCAAGACCCTTTCTTTGTTATCCACAAGGACAGTTGGTTTTCACCTTAATTCATACACAAGTTCCATGTTAACCAACCATTGAACTACATGCTTTCTTTCAAAATCCATCCAACTCAGCTGAGAAAAAAATCCATACACTGGTTGCAAAGAGGGTAGTTTTGTACTTTGCCAACAAAACTGTTAAGAAAAACAGATCAACTGTTTGTCTCCATAGCACCTGGAAGGGAAGGCGATCATGTTTCAAAGAGCGCCATCTCCAGATGGATAGTGAAATGCATACAGTTCTGCTATTCCCAATCAAAGAAAACTCTGCCTTTCACACCAGGAGCCTACTCTACAAGAGGTACGGGAGCTACTTTGGAATTTATTACTCCCATTAGACTCCCATTTGCAAAGCAGCTAGGAGTTTCATACAAACCTTTACTCAGTATTGCTGCATTGACGCACATTCTAAAGCAAATTAACAGGTGGGACAAGCGGTGCTAAAACATGCATTTGCTGCCGTACCTTCTCACCTCCTTCTCCTGCTATTGCATGCTAGTCTATGCATAGCATGTGATCTAAGCAGATCCACAAGCCTCAGAAGGGATACATTACTCACCGTAATCCTATTTCTGATGCTTGTTTCTGCTTAGATTCACATGCTCCCACCCTTCCTCTCTTGGAGAATAAGGTGCATAGTTTTTCTGCCTTCATCACTTCTTATCTGCTTTATTACATCTCTACTTGCACTACACTTCTTGCTACCTCATGTCAGAAACAGAACAATCTGAGGGACCTTGATGTGTGAAGGACCATGGGTACAGTGGACGTCACACTAAGGATAGTATTACTGACCTGCCTTGTCCATGTCCTTTTTGAGTTTTGAAAAGAAATAATGTAATACTCTGCAACTACCACTAGATGCCGGCCTATGCATATGTGAATCTAAGCAGATACAAGCATCAGAAATACGATTACGGTGAGTAATGTATCCCTTATCTGACCGTGAATGGTGAAGCTCTTGTTGGTAATTCCTTCCTGGGGGAACGCTACAGGAGCTGGAGTTGACAATTATCCCCTTCATGTGGAAAACCTGTTTGACTAAAGCATGTCTTGGCTCTTTAAAAACCTAGCTGTTTACCTTGGACAATTTTATTTTTTTGCAGTTGGCCCTATGGACTGCATTGATCCTAATCTGGGCATTTACCTCTGAAACTACCTCATTATAGCAGTGATACTTGATATACATGACTTCCTAAGCTTTAGAGTTCATACCCTTTTCTAATTATAAGCTTTTTGGGGGTTTTACCACAGACACCCTTTTTTTAGTGGGGGTTACCTATTGTGTGTGCATATGATTGATTGTGTAGTATATAGTAACTTTTTTAATTGAATATTCCATTACTAAATGGTACATTTAATCTCTGTGAACCTCTAATACTAACAATCCATTTTAACTCTACCTCTATAATAAACCCCTATTAATACGCATAGTAATAAACCATGGTCTCCCAAGTCTAAGCCTTACTGCTTAGCTTCTGCCACCCGCAGAGAGGTTTGTTGGAGCACAGTGTTTAAAACCCTTGGTAATCGGGCGCGTGTCCAATATGGCGAGCTGAGCAGACTTGAAAGGAAGCAGAGGAGCATGGTGTAAGGCGGCAGAAGAAAGGAAGGGAGCAGTGAGGCTGCGGCGTCTGGATCACTGAAGCGGAGAAAGAAGTGGATTGGAGTGTAGGGCTGGAGGTTGCAGGATTTGAGCAGAGGCAGACTTGGTGGTAGGAGAGCCGAGCAAGCGAAGGAACCCGGCTGGAAACAAAATGGTGACAGCTGGGTTCTAGGTGTTGAGAGACGAAGAAGGGAGAGATCTGTGACCTACATCACCAAGGTATACTGCTGGAACAAGGCTAGCACTGACACCCCAGCAAAGAACCCATGCGGGAGCAAGACGAAACACTGACTCTCCAGGAAAGAGCGCTGAGGAATTCTCTTCCCCGTTAGGGTGACTGGGGCAGAGCGGTGGACAAAGTGTGATAAAGGTAGTCAAGGCCCAGGAGCCACTTGAGATTTGAAGACTGAAAAAGATATAAATGGGACCCAAGAGGAAACAAGACCTCAAGAGCAGCAGTGAGAGCAGAGGTGGGCAGAGGCAGACCTCCTTACGAATCCTGAAACAAGGCGAGAAAACCAGTGAAACAATGCCTCTCAGAAGGGAAGATCTGGATTCAGCATTTTTCAAATTCCAGAATGACATTACCAAGACGGTCAAGGCAGAGGCAGCAAATATCAAGGAGGAGCTGTCTCTTGCTATTGCAGCCATTAGGAAGGTTATAGATGATCTGGGGGACAGAGTTAATGAGCTGGAAGGAAAAAATTGGAGAAGTGGAGAAGATTCCTGATCTATCCCAGCAGACGCAAATGGTGGCTGATAAGATACAAGCGCTAGAAGAAAAATGTGGGGACCTGGAAAACCGGTCTAGCAGAGAGAACATCAGGATTAAGGGCCTCAAAGGGGAACCAGAATGAGATAGCCTGGAGGCCTATGTTCAGGAGTTATTTGCAGGACTATAAAGGAGTTCCAGATCATTGTATATGCATGGACAGAGTAGGGAGGAAAAGGTTTGACCCGGGGTTCCACCCAAGAGATGTCTTGGTAAAAAAAGCATGAGTAACGGGACAAAGTGAAAGTGATGGGGCGGCCAGAGGGAAAAAGTTGTTAAGCCTTAGGGGATACAAAGTTCTACTATTTGAGGACTTTGCTCAGGTGACGCTGGCTAGGAAGAGGACACTCAAAGCCATCACTGAGGAGCTGGCCAGGGCGAAAGCTGAAATATAGATGGCTTTACCCGACTAGGCTACAAGTGTGGATGGGCAACAAAGAGAAAATAGTTTCCACGGTGGAAGAGGGAGAAGCAATGACGACACCAAAGAGTATGCCGGCCAAGGACTGGTGGTCTATGAAAGGCCGTAAGGACTGCAGTTCTTGTTAAGGGTCTGAGGAGGACATGGAGGGGTGGTGCTTGGAAGGAGTTTGAGCCAGTAGTGGTTGGGGTGGGGTGATAGCGAGGCACAAAGTGATTATATGCATAGGTCTAGATGGGGAGGGGGCAGAGACGTACAAAGGTAATATGAAGGGGGGATGTATGACAAGAAGGTAAGGGAGCCTTTGTCAACATGACTCAGTTCAAAGGAGGATGTACTAAACACTTGGATGGTGATACCAGGGACAATAGGCATTAGACATGGGGTTGCATGTCTAATGTGGGGGGATTCTACAATGGGAACTTGCACTTTGGGCAACAAAGGAAAAGAAAGGGAAAGTTCAAAGAGAAGGCATCGGTGTAAGACTTGAAATGTTACAGGGCAATGGTTAGGCTACAATGATGGAATGTTGGAGGGTTGAATGCAAACAAGAGGGTGAGTATGCCAATGGCATTGTGCAAGCAATGGGCACAGAGAATATGCCTTCAAGAAACGCATTTTAGGCAGGAAGATGCAAGGAGGCTGGTGAGCAGGGAATTTCTGATCCAGTACCAAGTGCATGCGATAACTAAGCAAGCAGGGGTAGTTTTTCTAGTACATAAGTCTATGAAAATAGAGGGAAGCAAAATCCAAAGGGACACAGGATGGAGGTATGTGATTGCGAAGGGGAAATTGGAGAACAGATGTACACAATAGCAGCCATTTATGTACCCAATTGGGGCCAGATAAATTAATGGAGAAGTTCTGTGAGAGATGGAAAAATCTGCCTAGGGAGCATGGGTAATATCTGGCGACTTCAACCTGGTACCTGACGCACAGAAGGATAGATCAAGAAAGGATCATTGGGCAGAATGCAGGAGTGATGTCTAGCAGCTTGGCCGGCAGGCTTGATGAACTACGGCTCATGTTTGGAGGTCTCTGCACCCCCAAGAGACAGACTTTACATTCTGTTCGCATTTGCACAGGTCCGACTTGAGGATAGAGCAGATATTCACATCCCACAGTGTTAAGCGGGACCGAAAGCAACCATAGGCACAATCTCAGACCATGCTCTGGTGTGTCTGGACTGGGATGAGGGGGAGGCTAAGTTGAGGGAAGAAAGGGGTGGGGCCTGGAGGAATACCTTCTCAGATGTGGGCACTAGAAATTGGAGATTAATAGGCAGCTAGGCTTAGAACATTCCCAGGGGAGTCAGGAAGGACCAAGACGGGATAGGTTCAAGATGAACCTCCAGACCATCCTAATAGGATTAGCAAAGGAGCATCGAGTAGAGGCAAAGGGGAAATTAGACAAGGAACTAGCGTAATTGGAACAAGCAGACAAGCAAACGTGCTCACGTCAACAAACCAGGGAGTTGATGCATATCAGGGGCCAATTAAGGCAGCTAACAGACAGGCTAGCGGAGAGCAAGCTTCTAAGAAGCAGACAAAACTTCAATGAGCAAGGGAATAGAACAGAGCCAATATTGGTGAGACAACTCGGGGCCAAAGAGCAAAAATCTTTTATGAAGACCTTGGAAGACGTGCAAAAGCAATTGGTTGCAGCAGGGGGGAATAAGAGGGTGATAGTTATTTGCTGCACTGTACAAAGAGGAACCAGGTGACCAGGCGGAACAAAACGAATATCTAGGAGGCTGGTGGGGACCGATACTGACCCTAGAGCAGACCGAAACTCTGGAGACACTGATGATGGAGGAGGTGGTGAGGGCAGCAATAAGCTGGCTGTAACTCCACAAAAGCCCTGGGCCAATGGATTTAGGGCTAGGTTTTATAAAAGGTTCAGGAGGGGTGTGGCTAGGAGCCATGGAGGTCGTACTGGCTCTGTGAGAACTCCTGGCCGACGCCACGCAGCCGAATAAAATGCACCGGTGATAGCGACTTTCTACAAGAAATGTACGGTGATTTCTAGCCCTAAAGTAGTGAGGTGCCAATCGCTCGCCACCCCAAGATGCGGGGAACCCAAGATCTGAGGAGTGGAGCGGAGAAGCTCTGCCCCACTCCCGTCACCGAAGCAACATAGAGACAGTAAGAGGTGCAGAGGGGTGCCAGCTCCGGACCCCCTCCACACTCCCAAGGCCCAGTCAGGCTCCTCTGGATAGCAGTCCCGGAGCGGCGCCTCTGTCTGGGCTCCCACCCCGCCTGGCTGTGCCACTGCTGGAGGAAGGGCGACTAGCGGAGGAGGCGTCCCCGCTCCCTGAGGCGGCACGAACAGCAGCAGCCCACCGCATAGCCCGGCCTGGACAGTAGCAGCACCATCACGCCACACCATCACTGCTGGAGGGGGGGAGACTAGCAGAGGAGGCGGCCCCGCTCCCCAAGGGGGGCCGGGGAATCGACCCGAGGGGAGACAAGACTGGGCTAACCAGAGCACAGCATGGCCGCGAAAGACCAACCCGAATACCGGAGGAGTCCCTACGATACGGACGGGGGACGCGAACAGCAGCAGCCCACCGCATAGCCCGACCTGGACAGTATATCGGCTGTCGGGAGGTGCCGCGTGGTTCCCACACCATCAGCGGGGGCTGGCACCTACTTGGATCCAGCGGGGATCGGAGCAGTTAACAGCGGGCAGAGCTGCAGGAAAGGAGTGGCCCCTGCCGGCCAGCCAACAAAACCATTGCCTCTGCCTCTCAGGCGGAACCGGTGGAGAGGAGCTCCATCAAGACCACGGGGACAGAAGAAAGAGGAGGCCTGCACCGGCTCCGGAGAGATGGCGAGTGGGATATGTGACAGCAGCACAACGCAGATCCTGGAAGGCTGAGCCCCGTCCCACTATCCCCCACCCACTGCCTGGGAGGCCTCTGGCCAGCCGACCGGATCTCTGAGCGGGGATCTGGCTGTGGGGCAGTCCATTCTGGACATAAAATGCTGACCTAGGCTCCTCCGGCTAAGGTAAAGCGGCACCTGCCGCACTAGCAACTGGGAACACTGAGCCGGATAACACTGTACTGCCTCTGGAGCCCCCCCACTCTCCCGCCAGCCCTCTGAACAATCTGGGGGACACCTCGGACCTTGCCCTCCACGCTGCTCGCCGGAATCTCCACCCGGAGCTACCACAGCAAACCCACTACCCAGCAAGCGACTAGCGCAACGAAACACTGAGCTTCTGTAATACACTTAATAGAAAATTAAACACAGGGGGACACGGGCTGGGTGCCACTGCAGGAGCAGTTGTACCGCGGCCCCCCGAGTAGACATTCAAGTGACACAGCTAATCCACGGCCCACCCGGAACGCGGGACTGAGGAGAAGGGAAACATCTGAAGGGGACGCGAGGCAGCCTCTGATAGCCTGTATGGTAAACAGTTGGAGGCCAGAGCAGACAGCCCCCTCGCCCGTCATGCAAACAGAAATACAATATCCCCCGCCGGAGACTGAAGCCCTGCATCACTGGCAGCACCACAGGACCGCCATATAGAACCAATATTGTATTCCCACCTCCCGGATCCCTGCCACCGCGGCTCACCCCCACTGAATGCACTAAAGGTAGCGTGGGACAATTCCTAAGGGGGATGCCCAAAACCCCCCGGTAACACACCAGCAAAGAAGCCGCCTCCCTCGGGCTTTCCACACCACTGAAAAGAGACACCCTACGGCCAGCCACAGCCAAACCCCAGAGGGCACAGGACTAACCACCTGAAACTCCAGCCTCAAGGCCGCAGAGCGATCCACATCCACATAGGCACTCCTATAAGCCCCGGCCAGACAGCTCGGCTACCTCGGACCTTAATCCTCCCCCCATCCGAGCCGGACCGAGATCAGACAGGACCCACAAAAGCGAAAACAGGCCCTCCCCAGAGGCACCACAAGAGCATGCACTAGCCCCAACATGACAAAGACACTTAAAGCCACAAAACAGACAGACATCTCTACCCTGCTGGGGACACCAAGCGCAGACAAGCCTAAGAGGAGACCGACCTGAAGCAATGGCCGCATGGCACAAACAGTCGCCAAATCGGATCTACAAGACCTGCTGCAGGCCCTCACAAAAGAATATCAGAAGGGCACAGAAGAGGTAATGAAAAAGATCACAGTCCTGGACAAACGGATGGGAGAAGTGGAGACAAGAATTGAGGAGGTCGAGGCAACCCTGTGCGAACACAGCCATGAGATCGGGGAAGGCTCGGACAGAATCACAGCACTCGAGGCCAGATGTGAAGCCATGGAGTTGAGACAAGAAGATGCCGAAAATCACTCTAGTCGGAACAACATCTGCCTGAGAGGGATTCCTAGGGCAGTCTCGGATGCGGACCTTGGACCCTATGTCAACGACCTGTTTCGCTTCATTCTGACCCTCCCAGACGAGGCCCCACTGGAACTGGACAGAGTGCACGGAACAAGATCTAGAGCAAACGCAGCCACCCCACCTGACGTCTTAGCCAGAGTCCACTTTTATAAAGTTAAGGAGGAAATCATACAGGAAGCCAGGGATTCACCTTGCAATCTCTTCAGGGATGCCTCCATCTCCCTGTACCAGGACCAGGCCACCATCCCACTCGTGAAGAGGAAGGCCCTACGACCCATTACGGACTGGCTCAGGGAAAAGAAAACCACCTACCACTGGGCATTCCCAACAGCTCTTGCTTTTACCTGGAAGGAAAAGCCCTGCCTCATCTGTACACTACAGGAGGGTGAGATGCTCTTAAACCCGGATACAGAAGATGACGACCCCGGTAAGGACACATCCGTCCGGCCAGCTCGACCAAGGAATCCTGACCCCTCCTGGACCCGAGTGGAAAGACGCTGCAGGCTTCGCGGACCACCCCCCGAGAGCAAGACAAACGGCTAGAACTGAGCGCACCCCCCACTGATGGGCTCAAGTTATGAGCATCGAGTAGAAAACCACGACACGGACCACACCCCATGATAGCGCAGATCATACAACCCTGGGAACTGCAAGCCGGGGTACTGGAACGTCAGAACGCCACTATATCACCAAACAGTTGAGGCACCGTTGCCTCCAAGTTAGTCGGCTGCGTTGGCCCGGCCGGACACCCCGTTGGCCGAAGGCTGACCCTAAAGACTCTAACTGTTTTGGGGGGGGGGGGATCAAGCAGGGGGGGGATGATGGACAGGAACATAGTAATCGACAGGGGGGCCGGTTTACGGGAGGAGTATCAGCGGAGGCAATCTAAGAATACATAAGCAACACCACCCCGGAGTATGGAGACTACTAAAGAGCTCACCATGGTAACTCGGAAAGGGCAGGGGCTGAATTCACCCAGAAAACGGAAATCCGTGGAGCATAGACTGGCTCACCTGGAAGCGGACATTGTGTGCCTTCAGGAAACACCTCCTGCAATCGGATGAGAAGAGAGTAAACTTCCGACAATACCCTACGAAACTCTTTGCCTCGTCGGGACCGAAAAAAAGGGGGGTTGCTATTTTCCTCAGCCATGCGGTACCACTAACTCGAATCTCGGTCAAAGGAGACCCGGCAGGGAGAAACCTGCTGCTCAAGGGGCGTCTGATAGACCTCCCTATCACCATAGCAGTGATATATGCCCCGAACACCGCACAAGAACGCTTTCTCAGCAACATCCTCCCCACGCTCACCTCCTTCACAGAAGGGCGCCTGTTAATTGGAGGAGACTTCAATCTCACCCCAGACCCTAACATGGACAAGACGCGCTCGCAGTCCAGGGAGGACTTCTCCCGGGCGCTGGGAATGGCAGAATCTCTGAGGGACACAGGTACTGTTGACACCTGGAGACTGGCTCACCAGGGAGAACGAGACTACACCTTCTACTCCCATGTACACAGAGGCTACTCAAGGATTGATCTCCTGCTGATGTCAAGCGCACTCTACCCCTGCATTGAAGACATTAAAATTGGCCGCAGAGTCATATCTGACCACGCCCCAGTCATAGCCAGCCTACAAGTCAAAGGCCTCCCAGCACCTCCGCAGAGAGCCTGGAAACTCCAAGACTACGTCCTAGCAGATATAGCATCCAGCACCGAGCTCCAGGAATCCCTTGCGAACTATTTCACAGAGAACTTAGCGAAAGGCACCTCGGAAGCCATGGTCTGGGATGCAATGAAGCCAGTCATCAGAGGTGTGGCGATCAACTGCACAGCAGCACACAAGAGGAGGCACCAACTCGAACTCTCCAAGCTGGAGGCAGAAGTGGGTGAAGCAGAAGCACGATACAAAGCACGCCAATCCGTGAAGGGTGGTAGCGAACTTAAAAAAGCAAAGGTAAAACTCGAAATGCACCTGGCAGACCAGACGGCCCGAGCCTTAGCCTACACAAAACAATACTACTATATAAACAGCAACAAGGCAAACCGCCTGCTGGTCCAGAAGCTGAAGAAGCTACATTCCCGGAACAAGATACTAATGCTCCAGGACTGAGGGGGCAGGCCCTGCTGCACAGAAGCAGAGAAGATAGAAATTATCACCAATTACCACAAGGGGATTATGTCCGGGCCGGCCACGAGCAAGGAAGCACAAGCCCAATACCTGCGACCAGTCCGACGAGACCCCTTACTCCCACAGCTCGACGACTTAGAACTCCCCATCACTGCGGAAGAAGTAGCAGGCACAATCCGGTCTCTGAAAAACACAGCTCGGGGCCCTGACAGTCTGACCGCCCAATTTTACAAAAAGTTCTCCCACATTCTGACCCCCCACCTTGCCTCGTCGTATAACACCATTCTGGACTCCGGCTCCGTCACCCCCTCAATGGAGGAGTCCCTGACGGTACTGATATTGAAGCCGGGGAGAAACCCGGAGCTCTGCTCCTCGTACAGACCAATCACGCTACTGAACAACGACGCAAAAATCTTCTCCAAAATTCTGGCAAGCAGACTGGCAAAATACCTCCCAGAACTGATCCACCCAAACCAGACATGTTTCATCCCAGGCCGAAGCACCTTCGACAACACCAGATGCACCCTACCCTAAACATTTTCGAATCCGCAAGCAGAACAGGGGAACAAATGGCAGTCCTGTCACTAGACACAAATAAACCATTCGACATGTTGGACTGGGGATACATAGAGGAAGCCCTAAAGCACCTAGGCATCGGCCCAAAGTTCCAGAAATGGACCCTGGCCAACTACCAGCACCCAACCACGGCACTGAGGATAAACGGCACCAAATCATCCAGAATCCATATCACCAGAGGCACACGGCAGGGCTGCCCACTATCCCCGCTCATCTTCGCACTGTCTATGGAGCCGTTCGCCTGTAGAGTTCACCAGAACCCCTTAATAAGCGGACTAACAGTGAGGGGGGGGGAAGCATACAAAATAGCTCTGTATGCAGACGACGTCCTATTAACCCTGACCAAGCCTAAGTCATCCCTGGAGGCGCTGTGGAGCGAACTGGCCAGCTTCAGAGCGGCCTTGGGGTTCTCCATCAATCCAGAAAAATCCACGGCCCTGGGGATTAACACCCCAGAAGGCATGTTAGAAACATTAGCCGCCAGCCACCCCATCCAGTGGGCCAGCTCACACTTCACCTACCTGGGGGTAAAGATACCACGGAAAATGGAGGAGGTGTACAAGCTAAAGTTTCCCCTCTGTTCAAGGAGCTCCAGTCAGACCCAATAAGATGGGAAAAGCAAGAGGTGTCCTAGCTGGGAAAAATAACAGCAGTAAAAATGAACATGGTGCCAAGATTGCTCTACCACTGCCAGGCCCTCCCAATCTCCATCCCCAGGAAATACCTACTGAAGCTTCAAACAAACAAACATGAAATTCATCTGGGAGGGGAAGAAGCCGCGAATAGCCAGAAGGGTGGTGACGAGGAGCAAGGGAGCGGGAGGCCTGGGGGCCCCAGAAATAGAGAGATAATGCCTTGCCGCCCAACTCTCCCCGGCATTCACCTGGAAACTAACAACGAACAGGCCCCGCTGGGCGAAACTAGAGGACGACTGGTGCCGAAGCCCCACAGAAGTGCTCCCGCACATCATCAGACCCACTGACACCCCCCCCCCCCCCCAAAGAGGGGCCCCTAACCGCAACCAAGCACACAGTGGAGAGTTGGAGGAAGGCAGCCAGGAGATGGAACCATGGGAGCACAATAGGCCCCCGATCCCCGATCTGGAACAACCCGGACTTCACCCCCGGAATGACGCCCAATAATTTCGATCACTGGCAAACAGGAGGCTTGAAAGATGTGGGAGACTTCTACGCGGAGGGATCCACGCTAACATTCGAAGAATGTAAGGGGAAATTTGGAGTGCTGGAAACAGAAAGATTCCGCTACGCGCAGATCCGACACTGGCTCTCGCACGAGCCCATGAAATCCCAGGGCTGCAGAGAACTAACGGCGCTGGAACAAACGCTCACAACACTTCCCCCCCAGAGGGAAAACATCAGCCTTATAACGACTACTGGACAGAGGAGATCCCAACAAAAAGGAGGCTTACATGGAAAAATGGGAAAGGGACATCGGCAGAACAATTGAAATGGAAGAATGGGGGCACATCTGGACCAGAACACAGAAGAGCTCGAAATGCGTCACCAACAAGGAAGGGGCGATCAAAACCTGCTACAGATGGTACCTAACCCCAGAGAACCTGAACAAGAGCAAATCGGCGATCTCACCGCGATGCTGGAGAGGATGCAGACACAGGGACGCTGCATCACTTGCTCTGGACATGCCTAATGTCCACAAAATGCTGGAAGGAAATTCTGGACCTTATCAAGCAGATCACAGGCCTGACTATTCTATGGGACCCAGGAATTGTCCTACTGGGCAGCACAGGGGATGGCCAATTTCCGCTGACCGGCAACTTGGCAAGCCTATGCACACAACTTCTCACAGCGGCAAAGATAGCTATGGCAAGACTATGGAAACATCCAGAGGGCTCTGCAGCGAGCTTGTGGTGGGCCAAATGCTGGGATATCGCACTCGTGGAAAAAATAACCGCCATCCGCCTGGGAAATAGAAACAAGTTCTTTGACACCTGATCCCCCTTCCTAGACTACGCAGAACAGTTCCCTGGAATGGAAAGGAAACCACCGCCCCTCCGCTGTCTAGACAATTACGACTAACGCAATCCAAAACCAGCCCCGAAGCCCACACTTTCCGAGTGCTGTTAACTAGGAACCAAGAGCAGCGGAGGGAAAGGCGAACCCCCAGAAGCGCCCCACCGCAGACATTGACTAGTTAGACCTCCCAGCGAAAGACAATTGCCCAAAACACCCCCAAGACTTACAGCACCCCCGATTATCCCTCCCTCAGTGCTCCCCCCCATCCCTACCTGATTATGTTTGGTTTGGTATGTTAATCTCTAAATGAATTACACAAGAAGTGAATTGAGGCGCCCGAGATGTTTGTTTACTGTTAAAATCAAATAAAAAGATTGATTGAAAAAAAAAAAACACCATATGAATCTCTGGATGTGTGCTGTCCAAATTGTTAATTTCAACTAAACGTACTCCAAAAAGTCAGAAACATAAATGAATAAATTCAAGTACAATTTAACACTTTGTTTCCATAGACCCTATGCTGTTTATTAAATCATAGTAAGGGCCCAATTTGTGCCAACCCGTGTTTCAACCGTCCTCTGTCTTTCTCAAGGTGGGGCCTAGTTCTTGGACTGCGTGTAAACAGCCTAGAGGAAGCAAGCATAATGCTTGAGATTGAATGTAGCTTGAACGTTTTAATCCGTGACCGGTTACTAATCTCTCAACCCTTTTCCAATCACCTATGACGCTTGAGGATCACTTGTGTCTTAGACCAGTAATCTCGTGTTTACTGCGCTGTGTAAGGGGATGCATATTTCTTGGACTCCTGAATGTATGAAAGACGTAATGTTCAAACCGCATAAATGACTTATCTTGAAATTAGGATGTTCTCCCATGTACGCTCCACTTTACATTTGTATCATGTTCAGTTTACGTGGCAAAGTAGTTCTGTGAGTTTCCTCTAGTGCACTAATTAAGGCTAAGAATATCCGTCTGGGGATCAAGAATACCACAACAAGGGGTAACTACAAGGCACATGGGGAGTCAAAGAGGATAAGTTACATATGCACAACATATGTCTCTTAGATTAAGGAAAGGAGAAAACATGTGCAGATGCCAAGTATTGAACAGTTAAAAATGCAGAAAGCCTATGCAAGGCAGAGCAACCAAGTCTGCAAGGCCAAGAGGAGTAATGGCACCCCGCATATTTTAAATAGCATTAAATAAAAGGTCTCCTCACACGTGGTTCAAGACTTGAAAACAAGGCCTAGTCATTAAGCCTTAACTGAAGATGGCAATGTACCTACACTCCCTTAAATGTCCCAAGGAAGAGAACAGTCAGCAAGGTGAACTACAGAGAGAAAGCCTTGGTTTAGGGCCTAACAGATATGAGATGGTAGACTAATTGACCATGTTGCAGTGGTCTGACATTCCCGCACCTGGGTTTAGTTTTGCTTATGTGCTGCTAACAAGCCGAATGTCCAAGGTTGGGAGGAATACCAACCAATCATGAGGGCCAATGTAGCAGTGTACCATACAATGTTGCAGAAGCCAATCTGCTGCTGTTATTCTGCTATTAATCTGTATTATACGTAGTTCGAGGTAGTTCAAGGCATGCCTACCATATAAGGGGAAGCCAATTATGTCACTGACTCATAAATAAGGCCTTAACCAATCCCTCCTTTCGATAGGTGTTTGCTGTTTGCCACGTAGGATGATATCAGAGCTGAGGTACATTGGGGTATAAAGCTTTTGTGTAATCGAAATGTAGGCGAGAGTGAGTGAGCTGCGATCTGTTTGTTCACCAGGTTTCCCTACTTTATTTGAGCTGCTAATGAAGTAGTATTTTGCGATATTCTTTTGTCTGTCCGGTTATTGGGTCTGAGATAGTTTATTGGTAATTCCATCTGACACTTGGAACACTCCAGGTTCTAATGCACATTTTGGTAGAGGAGAATGGTTCTGGTCCAGTTTTCTGGGGCCCAATATAGACTCTCAGATTTTTGACGTCTTCCAGCCATTACCCAGAAGATTAGTTTGCTGTGGAGAACAGAGAAAAGATGCACGTGTGACAACGAGATGGTCGGCAGGTGCCCCTTTGACAAAATCTCTGTCCGGTCCCTGCAGGCACCCCGCCGATGGACGGCGAAGTGGTCGATTGGGGAAGAGTCGATACCGAGGGACTCTAGCTGAGTACCGGATATAAGTAGAGCATTGAAAGTGGCAAATAAAGGGGAAGGATTGTATTGTAAGTGTAAATATATAAAGTAATGGATTTGGGTTAAAAAAGAGGCCTCGATTCCTGGTTCCAAGGGGACGAAAGGACATGCATTAAACTCCAAGTCGGGTATTTTTAGGGATTCCCAAGGCAAGATGAAGAATACGTGCCAAACTCCAAAATGGGGTAAACTTGAGATGAGATAGATTTACTACAGAAAGTAAAGGAACGCAATCACAGAAAATGTAAAGTGCACATTTATTTGGGGGTTATAAATGTCAGCGTAAAACATTTTATAGTGTTTAAACTAGGAGGCATAAAACAATGGTAATCTAGCTGGTTATCTGATTCTAAAATCAAGCGATTGATGTCAATCAGAGAAGGATTAAAGTTGAGAAAAAATAATAGTTAAAAGGAGATTCTTAGAGTGTTAATAAAACAGCAGGACAGCAAAAATCGATAGAATAATAAACAAAGAAATAAAAAGAACATTGTATAGGCTTTAAAATTGGTTAAAGAATTGTGTTTTGGTAGCGGGCAGAGATTGATGGTGCTTGTCAAATTGATTATACTGGTATATTTGGTTAAAGGAATAAAAGAATCTGGTAAGTATTGACAGTCAAAAATGCCTTATCATGGGGGACGCACCCCTGCTACACTTACGTAAGACAATACCGAGATACACACCCAAGATTAGGAAGTACCATTCTGAATGGGTTGAAGGTGCAGCTGACAATGTATATGCCTTGGCCTCATGAAGGTTCATTATCGAGAACTGTATAACAACAAATGACAATATATTTACGTTCTGCATATACAGGGAAGAAGTTACAGAAAAGGTTAGCCATTTTAGAGCCATGTAAAATGTATAAGAACAATATAGATGACCCACCTGAAAAGGAATCGATACTTCCTCGGCATAAAGGGGAGGATGCAACACCCTCGGCTCCTTTTTCACCTTCTAAAAACTACAGTACAGTCATTGAGAAACAGGGATTCTATCCTTTAAATGAGGTGAAAGCAGCAGCGGGGTATGTTAATCTGACATATGACCTCCCCACCCCCTCTTACAATAGTGATGACAAAATGGAAGAAAATAAGATAGAACGCAAATATGTCAGCATGCGATGAATAAAGAGCGTGATGAAAGAAGGGACAGACAGATGGAGATAGAGGAAAAAGCTAAGAGACAAAAAGAAAGGAAGGACAAAGCCAAGGAAGTGGCAATGGTGCAGAACGAATGGATGGGAGGACAGATATTACTTAAGTTATATGGAAAGTGCATTGATGAGGTTGGAGAAAGAGACGAAAGAGATGAACGGGAAAAGGAACAAGCAAGAGCATACGAAGAGGAAGCGAAAGGAAGAACAAAGAAGGTATGATGAACAAAAGGACTAGAGGAGAAGAAATGTGATAAAATGGAAACCAATTGAAAGAACGTAGGTTGCAAAGAAGGCAAGAGGTAGAGGAGAACAGGGAGGTAAGAAGAAGGGAAGAGGAAATGAGTAGAGGACAAAGGGATGACAAAATAGAACACTAGGTTAATAGATGCATAGTGCCAATCGAAGCGGTAGAACGATGGGAAGAAGAGAGAGGATCACAACAGTCCCGCAGGGAGCTGTCTGGGATACCAAGCATACAGACATGGGCTGATGAGCATGAGACAGACGGCAATTGAAAAAGGATTGGGGATTTATATAGGCAAATGAGGGTTACAAAACAAAAGGGAATATCGAAGGGTTTCCACCAAAAGAAACAAGAGTTGGATTGGATGACGTAATGATGGACGAACGCTGTCCTTAAGAAGCTCAGTCTTGATGATGAGGAAAGGGACAGCCATACAAGCTGGAGTATAATCGTGTCAGAAGAAGAAAGGGAGAAAAATTAAAGAGCACGAAGAGAGTGTGCATGCAGTTTTTCGATAGACCCCAAGCATAGAAAGAGGGGTAAAATGGTCAGATTTAGAAGACGCCAAAGAAAAAACACCACAACAGACACCATATACGGAACAACCACAAGTACGATCTATCCTCGCCGTATGTAAGCACATTAAGGTTGTTGTCAGGACCAAGACGAACCTCCTGCAACTCCCCAGGTAAGTTGAATCTGGGTGTTTTGCATTCTGGTAACTGTGGCACTGTTACTGGGTCTCTTTAGGCTCCCTCCAACCCTAGATCCCTCGGCAAGGTGTGCCGTTCACTGTTGCATGTTACGCGTTTCCCCATGTGTCTTCCTTTGTTGTCGCCCTAGCCTCCCCTCACCCCCCACTGAGCATCCTGAGTTGTGTGCCACAGGGCTGTGCATCTCTCTGCCTTCCCTCATGCCTGTCTCCTACCTCCTTCGAACCCTCTGCTGCTCTCGGTCTCTCATCCTCTCTAACTGCTACTCTATATCCTATCCCCTGCACTAAATCCGGTAGGAAGAAGCTTAAAAGGGACAGCCTGGTCTCCAACCCAGTCCTCCCTATCGCTGATACCTACACCATCGCTTCCTCCAGACAGACACTTAACGACATCCTCTTTGTTATTAAACCCCTCCCCAATATGGTCTCTGTTGTGTCCCCTTTTTACTCCTCCCATTAATGGTGGCACTTGGTGAAAGGTCCTCCTGGCCCCCTTCCACTGCCACTGTCTTGGTCTAGGACCGTCAGCCCAATCTCCTCCTTTTTGATAGGCGTTTCCAGTGTCTTATCAACCCTCCTTCCTTCTCCTGCATCTCCTACCTCCAACCCTTTGGCTCCTCCGCTGCCTGCCTCTTCTGCCACCTCTCTGACACCATCCTCACCCTCTCTGTCTACTCTGCCATCTCCTTCTTCCTCCTCTACCCACTCTTAGGCCCCTCTACCACCTCTGCAGGGCATACCTCTTGCCTGTATCCCTCCACGCAAGTATTTCAAATGTGGCAATCTGTTTCACGTCGCTACTCTCAACTCTTGCTCTGCTGTCAGACATGCCTCTGACATCTGTCAACGCCTCGAAGAACTTGATCTGGATGTCCTCAGTCTCACTGAGACATGATTCACGGCCAGCTCTGTCACAAGTCTTGACACTCTCCTCCCTGATGATTACAAGAGCCTCTCCAAACCCAGAACCAGCCGTCCACGACATGGAGTAGCTCTGATCTTTCCGGAGTGGATATCTGCTTCTATCATTCCTGCGCTGGCCTACTCCTCCTTTGAATGCATGGTCTGCATGCTCTCCATCTCTCCTGGCCTCTTACTGTGGCCACCATCTACAGGCCACCTGGCCAGGCTGCCCTCTTCCTATTGGAATGGGCCGAGCTCTCCTCCTCTCTCCTTGCCTCTACCTTTCAACTTCTCCTACTTTGAGACCTCAACATCTGTCTGGATGCTTCAAACCCCTCCTGGGGGCTCTTTTGCAATCTGACTCATTCTATTCTACCCACAGGCCTGACTCACTCCGCCGGACACAGCCTGGATGTTCTCATCTCCACGGACATTCCCATCTCAAACCCTCTCACCACTCCTCTTTCGGACCGACCACTTTCTTCCCTCTTCCCACTTGACACTCTGTCCCCCAGGTGAAGCCGACCCCAACAGTGCCACCCACCTTCTCAGCCATCTGGCCCATGAAGCGTGTGTGAGTGGAGGCTTTCTCCACTCCTCCTATGCCTGCGGCTAACTTACATTCTGACACATCCCTCTCTAACCTGTATCTCTCTTTCGAAGGGATTGTGTCCTCCGACGTATTCCTCATCTGCTGGCCTCGGAAAAAATTTTCTCTAGAGGGCGCTGCGCGTCGACGTCCTCCGAGTCGATGTCCCTCGACAGCCGCCGTATCGACGTCGACGTCATCCTGCCTATAAAGGCCGCGCGCAGCGTCCGTTGCTCAGTTCCGTTTTTCCGCGCTTACTCAGTGCCTCGGAATACCGTTGCTCAGTTCTT
Organism: Ambystoma mexicanum; assembly: GCF_040938575.1. Lineage (NCBI taxonomy): Eukaryota > Metazoa > Chordata > Amphibia > Caudata > Ambystomatidae > Ambystoma > Ambystoma mexicanum. Next base: position 1,471,515,201 of record NC_090923.1, on the reverse strand, counting down.
AGTCAGATTAATCCTATTTACCTCGAGTTATTCGATCCGTACTCGATGGCTTCCTCGTCGGAACCGACAACTCCTCGATCCGGCTTCAAAAAATGTCGAGATTGTGGGAAAAAGATGTCGTTGACCGATCCTCACAGAATTTGTCTGTGGTGTTTGGGAGCTGAACACCATTGTTCGGAATGCGAGGACTGTATGTCCATGACAGCTAAGGCCCTGAAGGAGCGTAGGGGGAAGCTGGAGAAAGGTAAGTCTTTTAAAGCTTCTTCTTCGTCGACGAAGTCGAGACATTCGTCTCCTCATCACCATTCGCGCTCCAGGTCTCGGAGTGGGTCTCATCACTCCTCGAGATCGAAGCACTCGAAGAGGAGACGTCGAAGATCCCCTTCTCCGTCTTCCTCTTCCTCTGTTTCGCCAAAAAGAATCCCTTGCCCCACGAAACTTAGTTCCCGGGCTGAATGGGAGAAATTCCGAAAGAATATGATGAGCGTCTTCGAGAAAGCGGCCTCGACCCCCTCGAAGACTGCCGAGAGCGATGCTCTGGTCGAAAGACCCGAAGGTCAAAAACTCCGCGAGTCGCAGTACCCGGCGAAAGAAACCTCTCGAGCGCGTCTCGAACCCTCGAGCAGCACTATGACCTCCAAACCTTCCTCGAAGGTTCTGTCGACGCCGTCGACGAAGGTCCCGTCGAGGTCGATGTCTTCGACGCCGTTGTCGAGGGGACCTTCGACACACGGGTCTGTCGACTCGACGCCAGCCTCGACGCCAAGAAAAGTCACGGTTACCACACATCCAGTGACTATCCCCAGGCCCTCGACGTCGATGGCTTCGATATTGTCGAGTAGAATTCCAATTCTGTCGAGGTCCTTGAGGCCTCCACCTCTGTTTTCGACGCCACGCTCGAAGCCTTCGACGTCGGCGTCGACGACATCGACGTTTTCGAGGCCAATAATGACAAGTTCGGCACCCTCTGCCTTGGAAATGGGATTTACTCCCTTTGAGTTCAGAACAATTGAGAACTATATCCTCAATTATTTTAGAAGAGGGTGATTTGTCTGAACAAGACACATTTGAGTTACAGGGACCTGTAACCCCAGTTAGAGAGGAATTTTCCTCTGAAGAGCGCAGATTAAAGGATCTTCATGATTCTTTACATGAGGCAAGTGGGTTAGACACTTCCCCTGAGGTGGAGTTTGCTAAGCCAGACCCGGGGGAGCATGCTGAAACCCCCTACAGAGCCTTAATGGCCAGGATTACAGAGTTCATGGGGTGGTCTGCACCTTCACAATCTTTCCAACAAGATGACCTCACGGATATTCTTGACAAAGGCCCACAAGAGGATCCTGTGGTGCCCTTTCATAAAGCTCTTCAGAGAAAGATCATGACAAACTGGGAAACCCCAGATGTAATACCAGCAGTAAATAAAAAACTGTCTACAAAGTACAGGGTATCTTCCACGGACCCAGAGTTTTTGTCTAAACACCCATCCCCAGAAAGTCTGGTGGTACAAGCAGCATCCTCTACCGATGTCAAGACGGCTTATCCTACAGTCCCACAGGACAGGGACGATAAAAAATATGATGCTATGGCAAAGAAAGTCTTTTCAGCATGTAGCATGGCGTTAAAGTCTGTTAATGCTACTTGCACCCTTGCTAGGTTCAGCCATACACTTTGGGAGTGTGCTTCTACAGCGGCTGACTGCATCCCGGAGGGAGAAGAAAGGGATGCGTTCCTGAATATTATACAGGACGGTGAAGACGCTATGTGCGAATCCCTCCAGACGGGCATTGATTCGGCTGACAGTATCAGCAGAGCAATGGCGGCAAGTACATCAACCAGGAGATATGCTTGGTTGAGAAGGTCGGGTTTTGCCCCAGATGTGCAAGCCAGGCTCTTGAACATGCCATTCGATGGCTCTTCTTTGTTCGGGAAAAAGGCGGATGACAGTTTAGAGAAACTGCAAACTTCAAAAGCAGCAGCAAAATCCCTAGGAGCTGCAATCCGTCAGACTCCTTTTCGTCCCACAGGAACCTCTGCGAGGGGCAAGTCCTTTCGCTTCTACTCCGCATTCGGAAGAGGTAGAGGACGACCGGCTCAAAGGGGTCAAAGAAGAACTACCCGAGGTGGACGGGGTAGATATTCAAAAGCCGCAGCAACAGCAGGTGCCTCTTTACCATCGGCATCTGCATCAGCCGCCCCAAAACCACTCTGAGGACTCCCCTCACAGGACACCTGTAGGAGGCAGGTTGACTCAACATCTGGCGGTATGGCAGGCTATCACGTCAGATGCTTGGGCATTGGAAACAGTTGCCCAAGGTTACTGCCTGCCTTTCCTACGTATACCTCAGAGTCATCCACCGGGGATCAGCTCTCAGAAAGCTCCAGATCCGCTCCTCTCGCAGGAAATTTTGGACCTGCTAGAGAAAGGTGCCATAGAACCGGTACCTGTAGCGGAGAGGAACAAGGGCTGGTACTCCCCTTACTTTCTCATTCCGAAGAAAGACGGAGGACTGAGACCCATCTTGGACTTGCGAGAATTGAACAAATTCCTCAGAAAAGACAAATTCAAGATGGTCACTCTTTCTCAGATCCTCCAGGCCCTTCAGTTCAAGGACTGGTTGGTATCTCTGGACCTTCAGGACGCTTATTTCCATGTGCCTATCCATCTCAAACACAGGAAATACCTGAGGTTCGCAATTGGCAACTCTCACTATCAATTTCGAGTGCTGCCATTTGGGCTGACCTCCGCCCCGAGGGTCTTCACCAAGTTAATGTCGGTAGTGACTGCAAGTCTAAGGAGGGAAGGGATTCACGTCTACCCCTACCTGGACGATTGGCTGATCAGGGCTGTTCATCCGGAACAAGCTCAGAACCAGCTAAATCACGTGTGCCACTTCCTTCACAGACTGGGCTTCTCCCTCAATTTAAAGAAGTCACAAATGATACCATCGCAGAGACTCCAGTTCATAGGAGCGATCCTGGATACTTCCCTGGTAAAAGCCTCGCCACCAGAGGTGAGGGCTCAAGATATTCTACAGATGGTTACCAAGTTCCAGCATGCCCAACGTCTCCCAGCCTTCGACTTTTTGAGGTTGCTAGGCCTCATGGCATCCTGCATTTTCCTTGTGCCAGAGGCTCGCCTGAGAATGAGATCCCTCCAGTGGGCACTGAGGACTCAGTGGTCACAATTCTCAGGGAGAATGACAGATCTTCTTCAGGTTCCCGGCAGGGTGGCTCGAGACCTTCAGTGGTGGGCCTGTCGGGAGAACATTCTGAAAGGAGAACAGTTTTGGCAACCCTGGCCGGAGATAACAGTAGTCACGGATGCCTCACTCACGGGGTGGGGAGCCCACGCCAACGACTTGACCATCAGTGGTCGTTGGTCTCCATCGGAGTCCAGACTACACATCAACCTGTTAGAGCTGAGAGCCACCAGACTTGCGCTGAAGGCGTTCCTGCCAGCTGTACAAGGGAAGAACGTCCTGATAATGACGGACAACACGGTGGCCATGCATTTCCTCAACAAAAGAGGAGGCGTAGGATCACTACCCCTGTGCAGAGAGGCGATGCAGCTTTGGTTTTGGGCAATCCAAGAAGGAATCTCTCTATCGGCAGTTCACCTAGCCGGAGAGAAGAACTTGACAGCGGACGCTCTGAGCAGGCAGAACACAGTCTCCCACGAGTGGGAGCTAGCTCAGGAAGTCCTTCAAGAGATCTTCGCCCTTTGGGGAACCCCTCAGGTAGATCTGTTCGCCACCAGCCTAAACAGGAAATGCGACCTGTTCTGCTCAAGGGAATTTCCCCCGAGAGGAGCTCTGGGAGACGCGTTCATAGTGGACTGGGAGTTTCCGCTTCTGTACGCGTTCCCACCGGTCCCTGTCATTCCTCAAATGATCAGGAGGTTGAGAAGATTCCGGCGAACCATGATCCTAATTGCCCCGGATTGGGCCAGGAGAACGTGGTACCCGGACCTTCTAGACTTGTCCATCTGCCCTCCAATTCGACTTCCACTCAGAGAGAACCTACTCTCACAGAAGGGAGGTCAGGTTTTCCATCCAGACATCAAAACCCTCAACCTTCACGCTTGGCTTCTGAAAGGCTGAGGTACAAGGATTGGGACCTCCCTGATGATGTTATGGAGGTGTTGCTTTCGGCAAGGAGGCCAGCAACAAAGTCTTTATACCGCTGCCGTTGGAACAGATTTTGCAGCTGGTGTAGAGAACAGAATATCGACCCATTTTCATGTGGTACACCAATGGTTTTGTCCTTCCTACTATATTTGGAAAATTCAGGCCTTCAAATTGGCACCATTAAGGGCTATCTCGCAGCGCTATCCATCTTTAAGCGTACTGCGGAAGAACCATCCTATTTCAAATTACCCTTGGTAATACAGTTTCTAAAGGGGTTAACCAATGTTTATCCCCCAAGACCATTCCAAGTTCCCCTATGGGATTTAAACTTAGTACTAACTTTCCTGATGGGTACACCTTTCGAACCTCTCCATTCTTGTTCGTTAAGATTCCTTACCCTTAAAACTGTTTTATTAATAGCACTTACATCTGCTAGAAGGGTGAGCGAATTACAAGCTCTTTCTTGTAAACCCCCTCATACAATCTTTCACAAAGACAAAGTTGTCCTGCAAGTGAAGCCTAATTTCCTCCCAAAGGTGGTTTCTGAATTCCATATCACTCAGAAGATTACCCTACCATCTTTCTATCCTCCTCCTCACCCGGGGAAAGAGGAAGAGAGGTTACACAGGCTAGACCCTAGGAGGGCTTTAAGTTTTTACATTAGTAGATTAGCCAGGATAAGACAGGCAGACCAGCTGTTTGTAGGTTACACAGGTCACAAGCTGGGGTTACCAATAACTAAGCAGACCATTTCCAGATGGATCATTCTAGCCATTCTGGAATGTTATAAACTGGCAGGGAAAGAGCCCCCTCAAAACCTTAGGGCTCATTCGACCAGAGGTATTGCAGCTTCATCGGCCCTCAAAAGAGGCGTGCCGGTTAAAGACATATGTGCGGCCGCTACATGGTCGTCTGTCCATACCTTTACACGTTTTTACAATCTGGATTCCTCCTCCAGTCAAGAGACTAGGTTTGGAAGGGCTGTACTGCATTCTATTCATCAATAGAAGACAGCGTGAAGTCAGTACTCCCTCCTCCGAATATAGAATACTGCTATGGGAGCCTATCTAAGATGAGGAATACGTCGGAGGACACAATCCCTTCGAAGAACAAGTTACTTCTTACCTTGTAACGTTCTTTCGACGGGATGTTCCGACGTATTCCTCATCGACCCTCCCATCCATCCCCGCAGTTCTACTTCCCTTGTTGTTGCAGCTTACGCTCCTTCAGGGTCATTAGTTAGTCCAGAAAGTATTATTGTGGGCTACAAAACGGAACTGAGCAACGGACGCTGCGCGCGGCCTTTATAGGCAGGATGACGTCGACATTGATACGGCGGCTGTCGAGGGACATCGACTCGGAGGACGTCGACGCGCAGCGCCCTCTAGAGAAAAATTTTTCCGAGGCCAGCAGAGCTGGAAGGAGATATCTAAGATGAGGAATACGTCGGAGGAACATCCTGTCGAAAGAACTTTACAAGGTAAGAAGTAACTTGTTCATCTCTTACACTCTTGAGGTCCTTGTCGTTGTCATGAGGTTCCCGTTGAAGCCCACTGTAACGCTCACCTGGTATCCACGGGGACGTCACTCAGCCTGTTCTGATCTCTTACGACCTCGAACCCTTCCCTGTAGTCTACTCGACTGGAGACTGGGCCTGAAACGGAGGATTGGCAGAGTTTAACTCCCTATTGTCTCTGTGTGCTTGAACCCCTTCTTCCCCGGGCTCCAACCCTTCCCTTTGATCCACAGCTCACCTTGTTTTCTTTGAAAGTGTGCTCTCCATCCTGCTTTAAGCGCAAGGGCTCGTTGATTGATGCGGGCTCATTGCTGCCTAGTTACTTTACAGGCAAGAGTCCGACAGGTAAGTATGAGTCTTTTGAACAGTTCTCTAACTTTCGTTCCTTTCCTTCCTTAGATGATAGCCGGCGTCCGGGGATGGCGACGTGCTGCTGAGATGAGTAGTGCTGAAGGTGAGTGAGAGCGCGATGCGTGAGTAAGCGCGGTATGCGGCGCCTCTAGATGTTTCCACGCTAACCTGGAGTGTTTTTTTGCCTCTTGCAGATGGATGAGAAGTTCCCCTACAGACGAGACAAAAAATGAGATCACAGTAATCAGAAACAGGACAAATGAACTGGGCGAACTCTGAGAAAAATCCGCACAGCGGCTCATGAAATGATTGCCATCGGAGGCGCGGCCGTACCATTGCACGGCAGACAGCAGCGTGTGAAAGCGAAAGGAAACGCATACACTAGACACCCATCCGCCGCCGCAGCAACAATACCAACACTGGGCATGGAGACCCGACGCCGCCGCAGGATGGAACTACAGTAGCCGATTGGACATTGGGGAACCAGGGCGCCCGCCGAGTTCCCTCACAGTGGGAGGAGCAGCACGGCGCCCTGTGCCAGCCGACACGGGGCAGGGGTGTGGACTCCCTTCACCCCTGCACCCGGTGGGATGAGCAACGAAGAAGACAAAGCCTGCCCTAACACCCCAATGCACCCACAGCATCCATAATACCTGCGGCAGTACGGGCACAACCCGCAGTGAAGACAGGCAGGCCGGAGGGTACCTGCAGCACCATCCGATCAAGTCCAAGACGCTGGAGAAGATACGGCGGTTCCGAACTGCCAAGTAAGTCATGCGCATGGCGGACACACAACCAGCACCAACTACAGGGTAACAGAGACCCTGGCCCGCATCCACCCCTCACCCCCGGAGGGAACAACGGCAGGCGGCCGCACTTAAAGGCGGGAGACCTGGGAATTACACCTCTGCCGCACTTAGACAGAGAGCCGGATACGCACCGGCAGCACTCGATACAGCGCGAGGGGCAGCTCCAGAAGCAGACTGCACCCCACCAAGGATCAATACAGCCCGGGAAACGTACAACGCCCTGCATGGCTGCCTGCCCCAACCAGCTACCGCATGTCATAGTCACAGGCCCATGAAGCAGCCCGCTTCTCCCTTGCCAGCGCAGAGCGGTACCAGCATGGACCTGATGCGCGCCTCAGCCCCCAGTATAAACACTAAGCTTCTGCACACAAATGGCCTATACAACTAGCACGGGGACCCCCGGCCTCCGTGGACCGTAACCACAAAACACTACGCCTGCACACAGGCCTCTGGATCTGGCACCAATTGGGGGTGAGGTGGGGGGCGGGGAGGGAGACCCGGACGAACCACGCTATCTGCAGACCGAATCGCGAAACACAGTGTGCTGGCCCATTCATGCGTAGCCTCCAATGGGCAGCCCGCAAGCTTAGAGGCAGAGACGCAACGTCCGGCCCATTTCTCATAACGGTGAAGGGCTGATTGTAACTTTAGCAAAAGGGCCGGTTAAATATACCCACCGGGCACAACAGGAGGCAACCCCAGAATAGAAGGGGAATACCAACCCCCATACAACACAAGAGGGAGACCAAAAGCTCAGACAACTCCCCCAAAGGAGCAGGAAAGAGTGGGGGCAAATAGGAAGGGGCCCGTAGAGGCAGCATCACTAGTATTGTAGCGGCATAGACACTACGCCAAAGGGGGTGCCAGGGGCCTTCTGCTCCTGCAGCCAGAGCTCTGAACGCTGGGGAGGCAACTGCGCACCAGATCAAAAAGCAACGAATGCAGGTGCCTTAACGCAGGTCAACAATCCTTGGCTCACAGCACAAACCGGGAAGCGCGAGGCATAAGAACCAGCCTGAAGGGACTACTCATCCCACACAACATAGATGACAGACTAAAACCGAATCATGGCCAGTGCTGCCCCCCGAAACAACACACAATCAGAAAATACTCTGCGGAGGGCATGCAACAGGCTGCTCACGGATCCTACCCGAAGGACAATATAGACTGGGCGCAATTGAGGAGCATACCGTGGCGATCGATGCAAAATAAGGCAGAGATGGAGATCCAATCGCAGCTGCAAGCCATCCTCGCCGAAATGAAGCTGATAGGCCAATGCACCAAGGAAAAGCACACAATGGTCCAAGATATTAAAAAAGACCCCAAGACGTGCAAAACCACCTATCAACACAGGCAGAGAGGACTACAGACAATGGACAGCGCATAAGCGCTGTGGAGGACAATCGGTCAACCATGGAGACAGAACTTGATGGGGTCATTCGAGAGGTGCAAAGACTGGGGGAAAAGATCGAGGACCAAGAAAATAGATCCCGCAGAAACAATCTCAGGCTGGTCGGTGTTCCAGAAAACACTGAAGAATCTGATCTTGAAAAATGAATCTGACCTCTTACACAACAATTTTCAGATACCGAACGCAAGAGACCTTATCATAAAAAGAGTGCACCGGGCACCCATACCCCAACCAGCACCAAATGACCGCCCCAGGGTCATTACCATGAGACTATTAAACTTCAGCAGAAAGTGACCATATTGAAAGCCTAGAGAGCGGTGGCATCAACGCGCATAGGCGGCACAGAAATCAACATTTTCAACGATTATTCAATGGAGTGGTCGAGACAAAGGAATGGCTTCAACCCCATATTCAACACGCTAAAAACAACGGAATGTAGACACTACTTAAAATTTCCAGCAACATAGTGCATCCAAATAGACAAACAGTGGGACTCCTTTTGAAGATCCTGAAACAGCATGGAGGTTCCTGCAACAGCAAAATATAGTAACTGCGGAAATGGACAAATCTACTTCGGACAGAGCGGGACCTCCTCACGCCGCTCCACCCCAGCAAGATCACATGCAGCTGCAGCGGAGATGGCAAAAGGCAGAAAGAGGGCCCCGGGGATGGAACTGTCATGAGGACAGGACGATGGAGGTGTTGGACATGGTGGAAGCGCCATTAATACACCCTTCACGGCGCCCTGTGCCGCGTTCCAGCTGTTACGTTCTGTGCTCTTCATATTGAGGTTAGCCACGCCCCCTCCTTGCGTTGCACCTGTTTCCTGTTCTTCGCTACACTGGTGCCTTTGGTTCCCGTGCCCTCTGTGTATTTACCTCCCGACTGGAATTCTCTCTTCCATAGCGTCCTTGTTCCTGAGCCTTATTTTTCCGCCTTTAGCGGTACTACTCTCGGCATCTTTTTTATTTCTGTTTATTTCCTCCGTTTCTCTGCCTCCGCTCGGCTTTTCACTTTCAGGTAACTCAGCCTCCTTTTCTCTGCATTTTCGGACTGCTTTTCCTCCGGGGCTTCGTTACTTTCACCCTGCCATTTTCACAGCTCCTTCTAGCCTCTGGCTTTTTCACTTTGCATTCCTCTCCGAGTTTCTTTTTGATTCTACTTTCTTTCTCTCCTCGTAAACATTTGGGTGAGTTCATCTGGATTCTGCCTTTCCCTTTTTTCTATATTTATGGTCCGCTTCTCTGTTTCTATTCATTCTTGTCTTTGCTGCATCACGTCTAGTTTCACGGCTTCTGTTTTTTAGTTTCTTTGGTCTTTCTCTAGTTTTCCCTTACACCCTACCTGCAGCCGATCCTTTATTGGATGGATGAAAGAACTTGGTTTCCCGGCCTTCTTCTGTCGGATACTGAAGCTGGATCTGTTACCTGGGACTTACCGGATCCCCTGCTGCGGACCCTCTTGTCCTTATTTCCTCGTGGCGCTTACTCTAGCGCGCCTCAGTGACTGTATTCTTCCCGGAACTGAAAGATCTTTGGACGTCCATCCAGTCCTGTGCACATTCAAATAATTCAGGTTTTTTTTCTGCCACTGGCTTTTTCCCCTCAACAGGCTGTGCAGGGAATCCTCCGCCTTGGTTGCTGTCTGCCTTCTTACACAACCACTGTGGCGAGTTCCCGGAACAGACCGTATCTCTTCTCTAAAAAAAAGACTCCGGACCGGACTACGCCATCTGCCGAGGCTGAAATATATTCCTGCGAATCAGACACCGAATCACAGGTGAGCCCCACTATTGACAGGAACCCTGATCACAGGAAACACACCGGCATACCATGAGGATGCCCCCGGCGAAGCACACCGGCAAACGACAACAAGATACCATCTGACGCCCACGGGAAAGGAAAAGACAGCATCAAGAAGTACTGACTCATATAGCTCAGGAGGGGACCCGGGCCACTAGAGTCAGATCTCAGAACAAACGAGGGGTAGGAGGCAAGGGAAGACACCCAAGGGAGCATCACCCACCACGCACACCTACCGCCTCACGAGTTTCACGAGACTATAGATGGTAAGGGGTAACAATCCCACGGCTTGCACCCACCAAACTCACCTATGGGCTTCTAAGCCATGTATTGGGCCAGGGCCCGAAGGTTGGCCCACCCAATGTTTTTGCTTGCAGTTATGTTTGGGCCTCTGTTATGGCCACAATGTTTTGCAGGGGAGAGCCCTCACAGGTTGAAATGCACAATCGCGAGACTAATGCTCATTTGGCCCACACAGACACACTGCAAGCCATTATGGGCTAATACCACACAGACCCCCACATCAGACTGCAAAATACCCCCTCCCCCCCAATGGCTAAGCTGACTTTGGTGACTCTAAACATTCAAGGATTAGTCCACCCTATTCAGCGCAGACGAATGTTAAATTACATGAGGGACTTACAGGGGGAAATTATATTTCTACAAGAGACCCACCTCAACAAAGCAGAAGCTGACAAGTTGACGCGTGGCTGGGTGGGGGCTGCCGCACACTCACCATCAAGGGAAACAGGGTTTTTTTCTCCATTTTAATACACAAACTGGTCCCACTTCCAATACTATGCACGCACAGTGACAAAGATGGCCGATTCGTCCTGATACAAGGACGGCTTCTACAATGCTCAATCAACTTTTTAAACATTTATGCCCCTGCGATGGACACACCAGCATACTTTACAAACACATTCACAGAATGCGCTGAACACATGAGCAATCTCACCATAATGGGGGGAGACCTGAACATTACCCTAAACCCAGACCTAGATCGGAAAGGACCTAAACTCTGCAACATACCCAACGCAAAGAAAAGACTAGACCTCAAAACCCTACACCTTGTAGACGCTTGGCGGCACTCCCATCAAAACCAGCAGGATTTCACCTACTACTCTCACTCCCACTATAGCCTGCTCCCAGCAAACGCAATCCACATGGTCACCGACTGTAAAATCAAACCGATCACCCTATTGGATCACGCACCAGTTGTCCCCCACCTCACAATCCCAGATTTGACCCGTAAACCCCTGACATGGCGCCTAAACCTTTGTGCATTACAGTACCTTGACACAGTAGAACACCTGATAGACGACATGGAGGGCTTCTGGGAGGATAACCAGAAGCCGCACTACTCTCCATATAGGTGTTGGGATGTCTTTAAATCCTACCGGAGGGGACAATGTATATCGTGCTGGGCACACAAACACAAATAATGGGGGGGAAAGGGAAGCCCAACTACTAGGGGAACTGAAATAATTGGAACAGAGGCATAAGACAACACAGGACAGACGGATATGGCCCCAAATTCAAAAAGGTTCTCTCAAAATCAAAGAACTCACCACCAGCAGGGCGCAGAAATCATACACTAGCTGGTCCCAAACCTACTATCTAGAAAGCAATCAACCCCTGAACAGGATGGCCCTGGCCCTCAAACAACACCAAGCCTCACAGATAATCGCAACCACCAGGGACAACACCAACAATCGGGTGGTGGGGGATGAGCAAATCAACGAGAGATTTGCTGAATTCTATCGTGAACTATATTCTGCCACTGACACAGGCTCCCCACAAACCATACGGGAGGAGTGGCCCCGTTCACCCTTGAACTACAATTTATAAAATGCCTGAGAACATGCATTAGCACCTCAATAACAGAACCCAGAGACCTCAATTACCCCCAAATTCTCAAACATCCAAAACATCATGGAGAGATGGGACACGCTGACCCTATCCATGTCGGGGCGGATTAACATACTAATAATGAACTCCTTCCCAAAATTGATCTACCTAACGATGATACTCCCAATCGGATTGACCCTCCCCACCCCCCCACATGCTGAAAGAGCTAAACAAAGCCAATAGATTCATCTGGCGTGGGGGAAAAAAGCGTGGGTTAGTCTCCCCATACTACAGGCGAATAAAACCAACTGGTGTACAGCGAACCCCTCACTCAAGGCGTACTACCAGGCAGCCCAACTGAACTGGCTAAAGCAGTGGCTGAATACCAACGATGATACCAGCTGGCACACCATGGAGTTGGCCCTAATGACCCCACTAGCACCCATAGAGATGATGATGCCGCCACCGCACAACCTTCCACCGACCATCACTACACACCCAATCATAGGGCCAACCATACAGCAATGGCACAAACTACGTGCCACACAGGGCTCCAACCAAAAAGGTGCTGGCTTGGGCCAGTATACGGTTGGTCCTGGCCTATGGGCTGACGCAAACAATACACCATAACCAAACGAATGCATGGGCCAAAGTGTGTATAATGGACATAATGGAAGAGGGGGCAATGATGGGCTTCCGCGAAGCATGTCGGATTCTAGGCCTAGGGATGGCAGACTGGCTACAATATTATACCATCCAGTCTACGATCCTCAAACACACCTCGCCCGACTCCCACCTTCAACTCCCCACACAATGCGAGACAGAAATGGAATGAAATACTGCTGTATTCCCACGTATCCGCAACAAATGACAATACCAGACAATAAACACTGGCTACAAACTCTGGCAACAATTTGGTCAAAAGATCTGGGAACCCCAATTAGCGTTCCAGACCTGCAAAGTAGCTTCTTGGCAATTCCCACAGTCTCCCTCAATCTCAGAAACGGTGAGATCCAATATACAATACTACAACAACTGTATTACACACCGGCCAAGCTACACAGAATGGGACTCAAACCTTCACGCCCTATGCTGGAGAGGGTGTAACGACACAGGAATGATGAGTCGCATAGTGTGGACCTGCCCCCACCATCAGCACATACTGGCGTCATACACCGAAAACTAACAAGCGTTGCAGGGGTGGATTTCGCTTTCACCCCAAACGTGATGATTCTAGGGTCAGAGGAAAAAGACTGGCACGACAACGCACTAACACGCAAACTGATCTCCCTCATGATCTTCACAGCACGAAAACTGCTGATTGTCCACTGGAAGTCAGCAATACCACCCAGGGCCACTGAATGGTCAGAAATGCTATCCAAAACTTGTAGACTTGAGAGGGCGGCCTTCAAAAGACAATCTAGGCTTAACCCAACCAGAGGAAACAAGTATTGGGAAATGCTAGAGGCGTACATATGATCTACTTGATACAGAATTGTCTAAATGTCTAAAACCGCGATTGATGGGCGGAATTCTCTCATTTGATCATGCTGATTATTCAGATTTTTGTTCAAACATAACAATCAAAAACAAAACATGAGCACAAACGGAGTTTGACAAAAAAAAGAATAACATTGGGAGGTAGGAAGAGGCCTACTCCATTTCACCACTAGGCTCTCCCACTAATGGAGCCAGGTAAGGTCAGGCATGCACACCTGACTCCAGGTTAGGGTATTAAAGATGTGGTTCTGCCAAAGAAGATGAGCGAGCTAGTATTGATTTTTGGAATGTGGAAGCCATGGAGCAGGAGGCAGCAACAAGAGAAGCTTGGAAGATCCGGAGGCGAGCAGAACGGCAAAATGCTGACTCCGTGTGTCAGAAGGGTTGTAGCGTGGCGAGTGAGCTGTGTTTCCAGGAAGCCAGAGTGAGGCATGCTGGCAGTTTCCAGGCCAGTGCTTGTTCCCCTGGGACGTCTGCCGGTCCCAGGGGTATCTGAGGGGCAGGTCGTAAGATGATGACCTCAACCTACAGATCCCGAGGACTTGCTCGCCAGCACTGCGAAGTCGGGTGAGTTTCGCACCGAAAGAGAGAGAGAAACTCAGTAGTGTGCGGGTGGCAGGAGCGGGAGCAAATGTGATGAGATGCAAGCAGCGCGTTAATTGGAAAGCAGAAAGAAGCGTGGAAAACCAGCGAAACAGTGTGCTAGTGGCATAAAGGCAGAGAAAGATGCAAAGAGGGAATTTAAAGGGGGCAAGCGACCTGAAAGCTGGAAGAGGGTGAAAGCGACCCAAAAGCCGGAAGAGGGTGCAAGCGACCCGAAAGCCGGAAGAGGGTGTAAGCAACCCAAAAGCTGGAAGAGGGTGCAAGCGACCCAAAAGCTGGAAGAGGGTGGAAGCTACCCGAAAGCTGGAAGAGGGTGCAAGCAACCCGAAAGCCGGAAGAGGGTGCAAGCAAGCCGGAAGAGGGTGCAAGCGACTCAAAAGCCAGAAAGAGGGTGCGAGCGACCCGAGAAGGAAGCTGCTAGAGTGCATGGTCAAGTGAGAAGAGTGTGCCAGAGCTACAGAAAAGCAAGGGGAAATGTGCAAGAGGCACAATAAAGAGAAAAGGAGGTGTAAGTGTGCACAGCAAAGTGGAAAGAGGTGAAAGAGAAACCAGAGCTGAGTGGAAAAGACACCAGAGGAAAAAGGTGCCAGATGAAATAAACATGGTATAAGGAGATGGGTCAGAAGTCAGAGTAGTCCTCCAGGGGAGGAGCAAAAAGCCTGGCAATTTTTATACAAAGTCTCTGACACTGCACCATGAAAGGATTATGTGTTGAAAGGTACATCCAGACAAGGTGAACTTTTGTTTGAAACCAGAGGGGCCTAAGCTTCGGGAATGGAACTCTGAGAAGCCCACATAGACCTTTTGAACTTTTCAAAAGAGGCCTAGATTTGGGGAAGGGAACCTTGAGGAGCCTAAACAGAAACTGTGTTTTTTAGTTTGGAATTGGAAGGATCGAAGCTTGGGGAAAGGAACCCGAAGAGACCCAGAGACATTGTGGTCTTTGACTGCTGCAAGAGCCCTACGTGGAAGCTTCCGAGGGCAACCCTTTTGAGTTGAACTATTTTTGTAACTGGCAAAACTTCACCTGATGGTAAGGCTACCTGAAGCCAGTCTTGGTTGCAGAAAGCATGTTGTCTAAGAGTGACGGCAAGCATAGGTTGCGACAGACTGATTTTTGTTTTGGATTTACGGACATCGACGACCCTTAGAAACATCAGT
This sequence comes from Ambystoma mexicanum, assembly GCF_040938575.1. Lineage (NCBI taxonomy): Eukaryota > Metazoa > Chordata > Amphibia > Caudata > Ambystomatidae > Ambystoma > Ambystoma mexicanum. The sequence continues at coordinate 1,471,500,070 of NC_090923.1, read as the reverse complement.
TGAGCGAACAATCTCCCTAGAGTTGGGGCCAGTTAGGTATTACACCACACGAACAAAAGTTTTCAATAAAGGTTTTCGAACTGTTGTTTTTGAGTCTGTGGGCCTAATTACGAGAAGTGCAGAATGGGTTTAACGGTGCCGGTAACGGTGCCGGCGCTGTTAAACCCCCTCCGCACTACTATGAGGTCCCCTCTCGGGACACGCTCTGGACGTCTGGTTTTCCAGACGTCCATAGCGGGTCCCGCGAGGGGACCAGGGAGCTAACAACGGGCCGTTCGTAATGGGCCCGTTGTTAGCTCCCTCCCCGTTCCCATTGAGCCCTATGAGGGCTTGAATGGCAATGGGGAAGGACCGGGCCCGGGTTCCCTGAAGGAGGAAATACCAGGCCCTCCATACTCGGAATGGCCCGGTATTTCCCCATTCAGGGAACCCGGACCCGATTTTGGAGGCAGCCACTACCTCCAAAGTCGTAATAAGGCCCTGTGTCTCTCTGGATACCGTGCCTATCTCACAGTGGGTATGATTGTGGACCAGGATTGACTGAATTCCCATTATTAGAGATAGGGGATGCAAAACTACAATATATACCTTGGCCACAAATGGATAAAGATAATCTGAAATGTAAATTACCTAGTTTGACTGCAGGTGTGGGAAAATGAATTTATGACTTAGAAAGAATGACAGTGGAAATGACATTAGCAATGGGTGACCTAAAAGGCCTGCTAGCAGCCATTCTAAGGGAGGGAGCTGATGACATTTGGAGACGAGCAGGATATGCAAGTGTAACAGCACAAAACACGACACATGATGGAGCACCATTTAATAATTGCATAGCAGACGTATGAAGGGGGCTCAGAGTACAATATCCTGACAAGTCAGACATGGGTGCGATTATGACAAGGCAAATGTGTGAGGATGAAGATCCTGTCGCCTTTATTTAAGAGATTCAAGAGCGTTTGTGTCTTGAGACGAGGGAACCGTTGGCAACAGTATCATTATTTTAGCATAGTCAGGGACTGCCCGAGCCAGTGCAGCAGCAGATGAAGCAGGAGGAAGCAGTTCAGAAGAAATTGTCAAATTTTGCCATAGAAGGAGCAGTACTGACAAGCGTTGAGGTGTGGCAACACAAGAGGGTTCATAGACATAATTTCGAATACAAAATATTCGAAAGTCAAAAAGTCGAAAAAAAAACGTCGGAAAAAAAAATTTCGAATTTTTTTTTAATGACGTTTTTTTTTTTCGAAATGGGGGGGTTCCCGCCCAACCCCCCTTTTTTTTATTTTTACCTTTTTTTTCACAGAAACTAGAGCCCAAAAAAAAATATCGAAAAAAAAAAAAACAATTCGACATTTTTTTTTTCGACATTTTTGATTCGACTTTTTTGATTTTCGAAATTTTGTTTTCGAAATTATGACTGGACACCACACAAGAGTTACAGCCAGCGCAGCCAAGCAATGCAGGGTATCCTATAGCTCAAGGTGGGTACGATGTTTGGCCACAAGGTATAGGGAGTGGACCTAGAGGACGACTAGGTGGATTTCAAAACCCCCAAGGAGGAGGATAAGGAGGAGGAACATTTAATGGAGGACAGCCGCAGGAATGCTAGAGTTGTGGGAGGATAGGACATATTGCCCGAACGTGTAGCGGTGGCATGCAGCAGATCTGGCAAGATCCAAGGGGGTGGGAGGGTGTTCTATTCTCCACAGTATAATGCAGAACCACAAAAATATTATGCCTAAGATCACATGCAGAATCAGACGCGTTTCACAAATACAGCAAGCACCGCAAGTTCCATTGCAAGGACAGTCGCCACAAGGGCAATGTCATGGCCACAGGCCCCAGAACACAAAAACCACTTCATCTAGTGATTGGGGCAATGGGTCACTTGACTCACTTCTGTCCCTTTGGGACCCATAAACACAGGGGCCCTGGCTGGACTCAGTCCTGGTGCTTATGATGCCAGGCTCATATAGAGATGTGAGCAGGAACACTTTATTTCATTGCAGGAGTGCTTTTACTTTATTTCAGTGCAAGAGTGCTTTTATTTTACAAGAACTTTCCAGGAGCTGAAAGCCTTTATTCCAGAGAACATCCTCATGTGCTGACTCATCGGGTGTGGCTCCCTAGGCCTGGTCTTCATGTGCTGACTCATCATCGGGTGTGGCAGGGTGTGTTAGGCAGGCTGAACCTGGTTGGCGTGGTTTCAGAAGCTCAGCTATATAAGCTGCTCCATCCTTAAGGCCGGTGCCTCGCGTTACTGTGCACTCGCGTGCAACGTGACGCTCACCGCCGCTTGGACCAGTTTACTTACCTTTGAAACCAGGCGTTCTCCTGCATACTCATCTCCAGGAAACCGGTGCTTCATCGCTTAATCTGCAGACTCATCTCCTGACATCCAGTGATCTTGATCCCTATGCCGCAGCACTGCACTCTGCATCCACAAACGCGGACCCTGTGAAGAAGAAGAAAGACGAGGTTAGAACGTCCGTCCTAGGGCCACGCCGCATTTGAACCCCGCCCGCCCCCTAGTTAACAACTTACCAGCTACTCCGCTGCAGCTTTGTTCTTCATTCCCTGCGGCTGCCGTCTCGAGCTCTGCAGCTTCTGCCGTGCCGGCAAAATCAACTGCAAGGGAAGAAAGCAAAAGAGCAAACATCAAAAGTGGAACGGACAGCAATACAAGACAAAAAACTTTTACAATACAACAAAAACAGACTAGGCAAGACAAAGGCAAATGGGAACACTTACCTGAAGTATAGTGGCTTAGTCGCAGCAGGACTGGACTACCACGTGCAAGGGACCAGTGAAGGAACTCGGTCCAGATCATACAAGCGCCCCTGCCAGAAGCAGCAGGACGGAGTGCTTGCCAAAACAAATCCACAGGTCAGCTTTCGAGGGACAGCACATCCCACGGGTACCACGGTTTGGGACAAGGGGTCTGGAAGGGGATCAGGCACACAAGCTGGCATACTCACGCCTCCTATTCTCCACGCAGGAACAGTCCTGAGCAGTATCACCTATTACCACCAGTCACCACATAAGCGCAGAGGGCAAAGTTTTCCGGAGCGATGTCACCCCCGGGAGGGCTGCAACCGCGCCCCAACGCCTCTGCAGAGCCCAGGTGAATGTAACAAGCAACCACAGAAAGAGCCTATGCAACCAGGACAAGTACAGACCCAGCAAGCATAGACGCAACAAGCAATGGTGCCACAATGGAATGCGAATGCGGGAGTCCCACAAACACCACACCTAGGACGGGGAAGGTAACCATAGTATGAGGAAATCCTTTCACAGGTACAGGGATGAATTTATATCCACAAAAGGAAAGCCCACAGGGCAACCTAATGTGTTCAGTACTATCATTGATACCAGACCTCCCCAGGCAGAACCAAGGATCAGGTTAACGATAGGAGGCAAGACATTTTTGTTTCTTTTAGACACTGGAGTGACTTGCTCCTGTGTTTGAGAGGAAAAGTACCCAATGTCTGGCATTGCCATGAATGCGCAGGGATTCTTTGGGGCTATGAGTTTAGTTCCTTTTACTGACGAGTTACCAATTTCGATAGAACATGACGTGTCTATGGCACTATTGTATTCTCAGCAGACACCTGTAAGGACGTAATTTGATAACAAAACTTACCATGATGATATCTTTTACTGACAAAGGGGGATAGTGTGATCCACTCCAGGGATACATTATATGAATGTAAAAGAGGTTATATTAGCATATCCAGGCCAAAAGGCATTACGATGAGTTCCTATGGACCCAGTATGGAGTAACTGTCTTGTTAACATGCCTTCCTAGATTGGCAGGTAAAATATTGAGAATACCAGATGCATTTTTATTTAGGTCAGAAATGCCTATCCCTATAAGGACAGGTTATCCCTCTAGAACTCGAGGCAGTAGAAAGGGGTGGATGTACATGGGACAGATGAGGGAAAAGGATGGAGAACAGTAATAGCTCTTGATGAAGGATTTAGACTAACAAACTTGACAGACGAAAAACCGTTCAAAGATGATTATTCAGACGATGAATTAGTATCTCACTCAACACAGAGGAGCACCGCCCACCAGGATCCAGCACACCAAGTCTACTATTCGTAACCAGGAGAACCATCAGTATCCACATAGAAGTTACTGGGCTACTGCCCCCTGATCTTTACTACCAGCAGGACCTTACTAAGCACTAACCAGGAGTGCCTCTGCAATTCAATCTGAAGATTTGAACAAGGGTCCCACCACTGAAACCATTTTAAGGATCTTGATTAATGATATCCAGGATTCATAACCAAATGGGCATTGGCCCAATGTGTATATAGAGTACAGTCTTTTGACATGATTGATGCAAGCTGTATATTCAAGTAGATAAGAATGTTGGGATACTTCTGTATTCAATTGATGTTCTGTATAGCTGTGCATGGTTTAATCAACAGCTAATAGAACGTTGAGTATCAATGGATACTATTTTATGCACAATACTACAAATGCACAATCACCTGTGAATCTGAACAGGTTGTCACGTACTTTGTGTTTTTAATGTTGAAAACCCATGCCAAATAGCCTTGACAAAGCCTGCAGCAGGGTGAAACATTAACACATACCACCATCGGTTTAATGTTGGCTCCAACAGAAAGGCTTAAATAGAAGTACACAAAACTTAAGGCTGCATTCAAATGCTGATATTGACTGTATTAGAATGCGGATACTGACCCTTTAAATATAACCTTTAATAAATACTTTATATTTTCTTGTTACTGAATATTTCTTGGCTGTGGCGCAGTACCTCACCTAACTAACAAAGTACATCTTTAACCTCACTGATTAGAGGAATATCGGCCATAGTTGGATCACTGCAACCGGCTCACCTATACTGAACAGCCACCATAGACAACGAAGACAGGCGCACAGACTTACCATTTTCCCCAACTCCTGCAATTCATTATTTTTTATAAGTCTCACCTATTGGATTAGAGAATAGAGCAATACCACAGAGAATGGCATTGGTAAAAAAAAGAAACACATTTTCCAGAATGATTTATAATGGGTGCCAAGCCTCTTATGGAGCAGCAGTCCATATGACGTGGGTCTATTGAGCAGGAGTAGTTAAATAAGCTGAAGCCAGGAGCACTTTTACCAGGAGCAAAGCAGTGCCCCATGTCCAGATAAGCAGATGAAGATATAATTGAAACCATTTCCGCTTTAGTACCGCAGGGAATATTGGTGCAATCAGAATACCCATGTAACACGGCTGTGTACCCAGTGAAGAAATCAATAGGGGGGTTGTGGATATTTATTCAGGATCTCAGTCCCCTAAACAATATAGTTGATATTATGCAATATTCCAGCCACAGCTCTTTTACAGTAATAGATTAAAGAACGCCTTTTTCTCAATACCCCTTCATGAGGAGTTGCAAGATTTGACTTCATTTTCATATAGAAACCAGCTGGGGGAAACGCACGAGACTGCCTCAGGGGTACAGTGAGTCCCCTCTATCTTTAATAGGGTCTTCCAGATGGACCTGGTTAATGTACAACTGGAGAGCACAATAATTCAGTACGTAGACGATATATTGGTGTGCAGTGATGTAGAAGAAAAGTGCAGAAAAGACTCTGTTCAACTAATGACCACACTAGCAGAGAAAGGATGTAAAATAGACAAAGAGAAATTACAATATTGCCAGGATTTTGTCCTATACATAGGACAGTTAATCTCTCAAGAAGGGAGAAACATTACACCTTAGAGAGCAGAAGCAATCATGAAGACTCCCAAACCAGAGACATTGAGGGAACTGCAACAATGTTTAGGCCTATGTAACTCTTGCAGGACCTGGGTGTTTGATAACAGTACATATATTCGATCACTTTTAAAAGGACTTAAGGAAACACAGGTAGGGAAAAATAAGATCACATGGACAGATGAGATGACTGAAGGATTTGAAGAATTTAAAAAAGCGATCTGTACAGCCTCTGTGTTAGGAATTCCGGGCTATAATGAAGAGTTTTACTTATTCTCACACTCAAATGGCAAAGTGATGAAAGCAGTCCTCACACAGAAAACTACATTAGGACATATGCATAAACCACTAGCTTACTATAGTGGGATTTTAGACCCAGTAATGAAAGGACATTATCCTTGCGAGCAAGCGTTAGCTGCTGCTGCTTTCGTGATTGAAAAACTGCAAGTGTTACTATGGGGTGCTCAATGACGTTATTTGTCGAGCATTCCTTATTTCCTATTTAAGAGAAACCCAAAAGTACATTGACCACACAAAGAGCATCAGGCTATAGGTAATTATTTTGAGCCCAGCGATCAAAATTGTTAATGTATAGAGTAGTGAATCCAGCAACATTCATAGCAGAACCAGTGGGAAAGGAGGAGTATGTACATGAGTGCACAACATATGCTGAATTATGACAATATTCCTCATGTTAGATAAAATGCTCTTGGAGGGGTGGAAATTCTATTAATTGACGGTGCTTTGAAAATTGACCAAACAACAGAGGGAAAGGCATACGGGAACGGAAGTAGTAAAGCTAAACTGGAGTGCTGAATTTGAAGTAGTGACAAGTACCAGACTGCCTTCACACTATTCAACACAGGCTGCAGAATTAGTGGCGCTTATTGCTGCACTCCATAGATATGAGGAAGTGACACACTGTACTCTGACTCCGTCTACGTGACGTCACCCGTAAACACAGGATTGTCATGCTGGAAAAGCAAACAGCACACCAGTGCAACATGAGTCTCTATTGGATAAACTCATTAAGGCACTAAAGCTACCATTGGCTAGCGCCGTGGTGAAATGCACAGCCCATATTAAGAGGGTAGACATGATTTCTTGCGGTAATCAACCTGCCGATGTTGAAGCCACAAGGGCAGCATATTACCCAAACATTACTGATTTTGAAATAGAAAGTGTTAAGCAAATGACAGGACGATGTATGATGATAAAGGAAGCTTTTAATGTTATCTATTGTACAGTTAATTGAGCTATAATGTCTAGCCCCACAAGAACAGCAGGATTTATGGAAATGGTAGGGGTGTTCTTTATATCCCACTGAGACTCTATGAAGACAAGATAGCACTGGAAAACCAGTTATGCCTCGAGGATTATTGACGGTGGCACTGGAGCAACTTCTCTACCCCCCCCCCCCCACACAACTAGAGATAATCTTCCTGCCATGTTCGCAGAAGAATGGTTATCACCAAATGTATTAGAACATGTGGCACAGTTTATTGTGAACTGCATTATATGCCAGAAGTTCACAGCAGGGACACCAGTGTTTGCCTTCGCTGGCGCGGTTGGCTCAAGGCCACCGACTTCCGTCAGGACGTACAGACCAAGGTACTGGACATGCCTTTTGACGGGAACAACCTGTTCGGCAAGGCAGTGGACGAGTCACTGCAGGCCATCAAGGCAGACACCGAGACGGCCCGGGCCTTGGGTTCTCTCCATCAAAGATGGCCATACTTTTGGACCTCCGGAGGCAAGTCTCAAGGTGCCTCCAAAGGATTTGATGGCGGTTCAGCGTCGTACCGCCAGGCGGCCCGCTCCTCGTCACAGGGAGCCTACAGAGGCCGCAGCAAGGCCAGAGGACATCGTTGTCGCCAAGGTGGCAAGGCCTCGGCGAAGCAAGACTGAACCGGCCGTGACGTCGGGCCCCCACCCGAGCACCCCGATGGGAGGCCGCCTGGCGAATTTCGTCAGCGTCTGGGAGTACATCTCCACCGACCGTTGGGTGCTAGATGCCCTGGACCACGGGCACACTCTGGAATTCCAAAGAAAGTGTCCCCATCTGCCACCCGTGACCAGGAAGGAAAACCATGTGACAGAGGTGCTTCTGGAGGTATGAGCAATGCTGAAAAAGGGCGTGATAGAACTTGTCCCAAAGAGGCTGCGGGTCTCAGGAGTATACTCACGGTACTTCCTCGTCCGAAAGAAGACCGACGACTGGCAGCCCATCCTAGACCTTCGCCGCCTCAACAGATACATCAAGTCCCAAAAGTTCAGGATGGTCACCCTTCAGCACGTGCTGGGACAATTGGAGGAAGGCGATTTCTTGTCGTCGCTGGACTTAGAGGATGCTTACTTCCACATCCCCATACGCAAAGGACATCGAATGTTCCTACGGTTCATAGTCCAAGGGCGGCACTACCAGTTGAAGGCCCTGCCCTTTGGGTTGAAGTTGGCGCTAAGGGTCTTCACCAAGTGCCTGGCACCGGTGGCGGCGCGGCTACACCTGCAAGGGATCCACGTATATCCCTATCTGGACGATTGGTTCATCCGATCAAAGTCAAGAGAACTCGCTGTCGATCACACATCGAAGACCGTCCGCCTGCTCACGGAACTGGGGTTCTCGATCAACTTCGCAAAGTCCCACTTGGTATTGTCGCAGGACGCCCTGTTCCTGGGAGCCAGACTCGACACAGTGGCACAGTTGGCTTCCCCGTCGAAGGAGAGGACGAAGGCCATCTTGGGCAAGGTACAACGGCTGTTGACCATGGGAGTGGCCAGGGTGAGGTCCATCAAGTCCCTGCTCGGCATGATGTCATCGTGCATCTACCTTGTGCGTCTGTGCAGGTTGTGGATGCGGCCACTACAGGAGTTCCTCGACGCCTGTTGGATGCAAACGGCGGGCAGCTTCGAAGACAAGATCTCCCTCAAAGAGACTTTCCGCCAAGCGATCCGGTGGTGGGGCAACCGCACGCATCTAGCGGCGGGCATGGATTTCCAGACCCCGGAACATCAGGAAACTGTGACGACGGGACGCCTCCCTAGAGGGATGGGGAGCGCACACCAGAGATCTCCACGCAAGAGGCCTTTGGCTCCCGGAGGAGAGGTCACTACACATCAACGTCCTGGAGCTCCGAGCCGTGTTCTGGGCTTTCGGGTCTTTCCTCCCGTCCCTCAAGGGCAAAGTGGTGAGGGTCTTCACCGACAACACCACCACGATGTTCTTCATCCGGAAGCAGGGGGCACCAGATACCCAGCCCTATCCAAGGAAGCGCAGGATCTGTGGCACTGGGCCGTGGCCGAGGGGATGTTCCTGGTACCCTTCCACCTGGCAGGAATAAAGAACACCATTGCTGACTCACTCAACAGGGAGCTGCGCTCTTGCCACGAGTGGGAGCTTTGGCAGCATCAAGTGGATCTCCTATTCCGACGATGGGGCAATCCCCAGATCAATCTTTTTGCGACGGCAACAAACACCAAGTGCATGAGGTTCGCCAGCAGGTTTCCCCAGCCGGGGAGCATGGGCGACACATTCTCATTCCCCTGGGACGGCCTGTTCCTGTATGCGTTCCCACCATTGCCGCTGCTGCTGCGACTTAGCAGTCAACTCAGACGGTCCTGGTGCAGGATGATCCTCGTCGCACTGGCGTGGCCGAGGCAGATCTGGTTCCCGGACCTTCTGGACATGTCAGCGTCCCCCCCCAGTCAAACTGCCAATGGACGCGGATCTTTTCGCCAGCGAAGGAGGCGCCATCCTACATCACGACCAGAGATCGCTGAACCTGCAGGCCTCGCACCTGCACGATATCCTGGCGAACTGCAAGGAGGTGCTTGCAAAGGCCAGGGCGTCCTCGACTCTTAAGTGCTATGGACACAAATGGAAGAATTTATCTGTCTGGTGCCATGCACAGATCAACCCTCTGCGGATTACGGCCCCTCAAGTGCTGCTGTACTTGCTGTCGCTGGCCAAGGCGGGGCTGGCTCATGCCTCCATCAAAATCCATCTGGTGGCTATCTCCCGCTACACCAAAACTCTGGGGTGGTCGTCTCTGTGGTCTCATCGCCTGGTGAAGGAGTTCATGAAAGGACTGTTCCGCTCGTTCACTCCGGTGAAGGCTCCTGCCCCCGCCATGGGAGCTCAACGTAGTGCTGACCAGGCTCGTGGGTCCCCCATTCGAGCCCCTGCATTCGGCACCGCTGAAGTTTCTATCCTGGAAGACAGTGTTTCTTGTGGCCATCACCTCCGCATAACGAGTGGGAGAGATCCAGGCCCTCTCCTGTAAACCTCCATACCTGACATTCCACGAGACGAGGGTAGTGCTGAGGACGCACCCCTCCTTCATAACCAAGGTGCCGTCGAACCTTGGTGTTACCTGTTTTCTTCCCGTTGCCTTCGTCGCCGGCTGAGAGGACTTTGCACTAGCTGGATGTGGCTAGAGCGCTGAAGTTCTATGTGGACCGCATGAAGAGTTTTCGGAGGACATCACAGCTGTTTGTTAACTTTGGACCTGTGAACCAGGAGAAGGCCCTCTCGAAGGCTTCCATTTCCAGATGGCTCTCCGGCTGCATTAATGACTGCCACTGGTTGGTAAACGACCGTTGCCCGGCCGTCCGAGAGCCCATTTAACCAGAGCGATCGCTGCTACCACAGCATTCCTGTCTGGTGTGACCCTGCTGGACATCTGAAGGGCTGTTACGTGGAGGTCGACACACACCTTCACGAGATTCTACTGCGTCGACCGGGATTCCAGGGAGGAGTCCAGAGTCGGCCAGGCAGTGCTGCGCAACATGTTCGCTTGAAGGTGAGCCTGGTGAGGAGGTAAGAGATGCTTAATGTTGAGTTGTTGTAATGCTCAATGTTGCGCTTTGCCACCTCCCGTGATTGTGCATGTGTGTACTGCTATGTATTCTTGTATTCATGAGCATGTGAATCCATGCCAGACCCCATGCTGGAGAAGGAACAAGTTACTTACCTGTAACTGTTGTTCTCCAGCATGGGTCTGGCATGGATTCACATGCGGACCCTCCCTCCAACCCCTCTGCGGCTCTTCTTTTGGTCCTACTGCCACTTTACGTGCTACCAAATCTCAAGATGGCTGCCAGAGGAGGGTCTTAAGTAGAGGGCAGCCATTGGCTGGGGCAATTTTACCCAGAGACCAGTGATTGGTTATTAGTAGAAAGACAGTTCAGAAACGAAACAAACTGTTTTTTTCTTTACCGAGGATTCCCAGCCTGATGACGGGGCATATTCATGAGCATGTGAATCCATGCCAGACCCATGCTGGAGAACAACAGTTACAGCAAGTAACGTGTTCCTTATCCTCAGCTTAAAGAATAGCCCTTGTTTTCGACTTCTGAATCACATGTGAGGAAACCGCAAATATGTGCATTTTGACTTCCTATTTACTGCCATTTGATTCAATTATAGTGGGTGTTATTGCTGCTCCTGGCCTCTAGATACTTGCTCACTCCATCTTGTAGGAGCCTTATGCATTTTTAATTGTCCAATACTTGGCTCTTGCAAATGTTTTCTTCTTTAAGAGAAATATATCTCGCGTTCATGGCTTATCCCTCTGCCTCCCTTTGTGCTTTGCAGCTATTCCTTGAAATGACATCCTTGATCCAAGGACAACCTAGACTCCTCTTTATTCTGCACACTGAACTGTTTTCCAGCGTCTCCTGACTCTGCAGTCCTGGTCTGTTTCTGAGGTAGCTGGAATAAATCTTTGCCCAAGCTGAAGTCCATTTACCTATCATGGCAGTCCTAACCACATTATATTTTCCTCTATAGCAAGCTTGTAAATTTCTCATCTACCTTGCGTCACTGCGTATTTACACTTACTGGTCAGCAAGTTACTTTATCCTCTTTTGCCTCCATGATTACCTTATCATTTCGTACATGTTTCTCGTCACTTCAGTTACTTCTCACTCTTAAGTATTTCATATTGTTTCAGTAGGTCCTCATATATATCTTCATGGCATCACTGCCCTCTTCGGTTGTCACTCAGCACTACATGATGTCTAATGGTGCATGCAGACATCCTTCGAGTTTTTCAGTATGAGGGTACATTCGATACGGTTGCCTGAGTGCATATCGTCTCACATGCACTTAATGAGGTATAGGGACAACACAAGGGGTCCCACACACAGCTTTGAATGGATTGTGTCCTCCAACGTATTCCTCATCTTTGACATGTGGTGTCCACAGCTCGGCTGCTTCGGAAGTTTTTCGGTAGAGGGCGCCTTGTGTCAATGACGTTGGGTCGATGTTCCTCAGAGGTCTCCGTCAAGGGTGACGTCATTGGATGTAGCCCGTATCCTCAGTTCCGTTTTTTCCAGAAACGTGTTTGCTTCGTGAAACTCGGCGCGCCTCGTAATTTCTACTGTGAAGATTTTCTTTGCTATGTCTTCGTCTTCCACTCCGACGATACCTCGGTCCGGGTTCAAGAAATGCCGGGACTGCGAATACAAGATTTCCATCACCGAACCGCATCGTGTCTGCTTATGGTGCCTCGGCGGGGGCCATGACTTGGATACGTGCTCAGAGTGCCAGTCGATGACTGGAAAGGCCTTGCGGGAACGAAAGGGGAAACTCAAGGTAGGCAAGTTGTCCAAGACCCCTAAGGCCCGACCTGCTGGGCCTTCGACCGATGAGTCGAGAGGCGACTCTCCTCAGAGGAAGAAGGCCAACCGATTAAGGTCCAGGAGTGGTTCCCGGCACTCGTCCTCGCTGAAGCGCTAGAGGAGAAGGCACCGCCGGTCGCCTTCCTCATCGTTGTTTTCTTCGGGTGGTGTCATGATCACCTCCAGGGTTTCAGGTTTTTTAGGTTCAGGTGTTCAGGCCAGGGAGGAGTCTTGGTACAGCTCTGCAGGGTCTAGATGGGTTTTAGCATGGCAAACATGGCATTCTCACATTCCCCAGTACCAAGATGACAATGGGCTCCCGTAAAGATTCAATAGTGTGCTAATTCCCCTAAGATGGCTGCCCTGTGGGTCACTGCTTAAGTTGTCATAGAGAACTAGACATTGGGCATAGAGAACTATAAAAGCCCCGCCTACGCAGTTACAGGCGCTTCGCGTTAGATCTGACAGCGGTGTAACGCTACTGGCGCTCCGCTCACAGACCTGCAGAATAACAGAAAAGAGTAATGTTATGAACTTGAATTGCTTCATGGAAAACTCACAGATCATAGATTTTAACTTGCCTGACCAGGTTTCCATAGCAGAGGTCCTCCGAAGGGTGACCTCTTCCTCTGTAGTTCTGCAGTCCAGTCAGTCTTCGTCCACGGGCGCAGCTGCATTCGGAGACCTTCCGACCTCCGAAAAACCTGCAAAGACAAAGGTAGCATAGTAAATTAACGAACATTACAGACTAAAGATGAAAGAAGATATCTATACGCGTATACGTACCTGAAGCTCCGATGAGCTTTTTCCACACGTTCCCACGTTGTGCCTCACAGAAGAAAACCATAGCTACATAACGAAGGCACGCTGTGCCGCACGCCTTACCCTAATTACGCGTGCATACTTAACTCAAAAGAAAACCAATAGCTAGGTACTAAAGGCACTCCATTCCGCGTGTTTTCACTACAAGTAAACGGGCATACATACCTCAGAGAAGACTTCATATTTTTTCTTTGACAATGCACAAACTCCTTCAGCATTACTTCCAAAAGCTAGATTAAAGACAGCAAGAGATCTCTCCAACCCCAAAAAAAAAATTCTCTCTGTGACTTCAAAGCCCTTTTCTACCCAAAGACTTCTTTTAACATTAAAGAACACTTACCTAAGAGGCTCATCCCGTCTAACAGCATCAGTGTCTTCTGAGCCTCAACAACTACGCACCCCTGCTTGAAAGCAGGACGGAGCGCTCCCTAACAACAAAACAAGGCCCACACTCTCACTCTCCTTCTTTACTCTTAAAGGTGAGGAGTCAGGGTGGGATAATAGGGGAGAGCCCCAGTAAAACCATCCCTTATATTATTCTAGTCCCCATTTCCTGTTTTTCTCTTATGACAAGGGAAAAATCCTAATTAGCGAGTAATGCAGATCAACAGGGGGGTTGGACCATTTATGCTCCTGCGGAAGCAAGGTAAGTGTTACAGGTGGCACCCCTAAGAGGGTGAGTTGCCAGTCTAAACATTCAATGACTGCAGAGTGGGAAGCTTTCCGGGTCAAAATGCTTGACATTTTCGACAAACTGGGCAAAGTCCCGTCCGCGCCTTCTGGTGAAGCCGGCAGGGAACGTTCTCGACCGGATACTTGCGCGCCCTAGAGCCCGTGTAAATGGTGCAATCCTCATCGGGAGCCGTCGAGGCATCTTTCGGACAAGGTTCATAAAGATTGCTCAAGACGTGATGAAAGGTTGCGGTCTTCGTCTCCATCGAAACCGTCATAGTCCTCAATTCCATCGAAGCCGTCGGCACCATGTCTACCTATAGTGCCTGTCTGGTCCTCCACCCCGATCTAGCCAGTTTTACCGGCTCAGACCCTGGCAGCGGTGGAGCCGCCTAAGAAGGTGGTGGCTAAGGCCATGTCGATTCAGAAGCCTCATGCTGTGGTTCCCGAGAAGAGGTGTACTCCTCTGCCAAGGAAAGACTTTCAAGTCCCTCACCTCCATTTTTGAGGAGGAGGAGGAGGAGGAGTATTCCGATGTGGGTGAGGCTCGTTTTTGTCTCCAGTTTGGGATCCCTAATGTGCCAGAATGCCTCATCTCGGAGGAGAGTCGTATGCAGGATCTCTGTGATACCTTGCATAATGCTAGTGGTATAGACACTTCGCCTGAGCTGGAGTTCGGCAGGCCAGACCCTGGTGAGCATGCTGACTCTTCTTACCGACAGCTTATGTCGCAAGTGGTGGAGTATGTGGGCTGGGGCAGGCCTCCAACCCACTATGATCAGGATGATTTTACGGACATTTTGGATCAGGGTCCTCCTACCGATCCCATATTTCATGTGGCTCTGCAGAACCGGGTGGCTAAGAAGTGGGGAAACCCCAGAGACAAATCCGGCAGTGAACAAGTCTTTGACACGAAAATACCGCCCCTCCAGTAGCGACCCCGGCTACTGTCTTATCACCCGACTCCTGAGAGTCTGATGGTTCAGGCAGCCACAGCTACCTCTAAGCAGGCGGCGTACCCTACCATCCCTCCGGATAGGGACGATAAGCGCGTGGATGAATGGGCATGCAAGGTATTTTCGGCTGGGAGTATGGCACTAAAGGCGGCCAGCTCCTCTTGTGCCTTGGCAAGTTTTTCGCACACTCTGCGATTGTATCTCCATGGCGGCTGAGCACATTCCCAAAGCGGAAGAAAAGGAGGGCTTCCTGGCTATTAAGGACGGCAAGGAAGCCATGTGTGAATCCCTTCAATCTGGGTTGAATGTTGCTGACAGTGTTAGCAGATCCATGGCTACGAGCACCGTCATATGCAGATTTGCGTGGTTGCGGAAGTCGGGTTTTGCACCGGATGTGCAGGCTCGTCTTCTGAACATGCCATTTGACGGGTCTCACCTTTTTGGCAGCAAGGCTGACGAGAACCTTGAGAAGCTGCAGACCTCTAAGGCAGGTGGCAAGTCTTTTGGCGCCGCTGTCAGGCAGCCTCAGCCTTTTTGTCCTAGGGGACAGCAATGGAGGGGTAGTTCCTTTTTGTTACTACTCCTCATTTGAAAGGGCGAGTGGAATGGCCAGTCAAAGAGGCCAACGTAAGTTTCCTCGTGGTGACCAAGGTAGAGGTGCCAAAGCCGCTCAAGCAGCAGCCTCTTTGCCATCAGGCTCTGCTACTGCCGCTTCAAAACCGCTCTGAGGCCTTCAGTCAGCTCACTGGTGGCAGGGCAGGCTGTCTCAGCATCTGGAAGATTGACGAGCCATTACTTCGGATGCGTGGGCTGTGGAAACTATAGCCCACGGGTACTGCCTTCCTTTTCTATGGAAGCCTCATGACAATCCACCTGGAGTACACTCTGAGGGTTACAGATCCGCTCCTTGTGCAGGAAATATTAACTCTGCTAGAGAAAGGCGCTATAGAACCTGCGCCTGTAGCGGAGAGGAACAAGGGCTGGTACTCCCCTTATTTTTTGATTCCCAAGAAGGATGGGGGACTGAGACCCATCTTGGACTTGAGATGCTTGAATACGTTCCTCAGGAAGGACAAGTTCAAGATGGTCACTCTTTCTCAGATCCTTCAGGCCCTCCAACTTCAGGATTGGTTGGCGTCATTGGACCTTCAGGATGGTTATTTTCATGTGCTGATACATATCAAGCACAGGAAATACCTGTGGTTCGCCGTTGGTGGCTCGCACTTTCAGTTTCGAGTCCTGCCGTTCGGATTGGCCTCTGCCTGAGAGTGTTCACCAGACTGATGGTGGTAGTGGCAGCGCATCACAGGAGAGGGGGGGGATTCACGTCTACCCCTACCTGGGCGATTGGCTGATCAGGGCGCTTTCTCCCGAACAAGCCTTGAATCATCTCAGCGTTACCTGTCACTCCCTTCACAGACTGGGCTTCTCCCTCAATTTCAAGAAGTCCCATATGACACCTTCCCAACAGCTCCAGTCCATCGGTGCTGGCTTAGATACGTCCTTGGGGAAGTGCTTGCCACCCCAGGTGAGGGCTCAGAACATTCTCCAGATGGTGACAAAATTTCAGAATGCCCAGAGTCTTCCGGCCTTCGAATTCTTAAGGTTGCTCGGCCTCCTTGCATCCTGCATTTTTCTGGTGCCGGAGGCCTGTCTGAGGATGAGATCCCTTCAATGGGCGCTCAGGACTCAATGGTCCCAATTCTCAGGCAGGATGTCGGATCGCCCTCAGGTTCCAGTCAGGGTCTTCTGTGGTGGGCCTGCGAGGAAAACCTCATGAAAGAAGCAGCTTTTGGCAGCCATGGCCAGAGGTCACGGTAGTGACGGATGCTTCCCTCACAGGATGGGGAGCTCACGCCAACCATCTGACAATCAGCGGTCGTTGGTCTCCATCAGAGTCCAAACTGCACTGCACATCAATCTTTTGGGAGCTGAGAGCAATCAGATTAGCACTGAAGGCTTTCCTGCCGTCTGTGCGGAGGAAGAATGTCCTGATAATGACGGACAACATAGTGGCCATGCATTACCTCAACAAGAGAGGAGGCGTAGGGTCACTGTCTCTGTGCAGAAAGGCAATGCAGCTCTGCTTCTGACAATTCGAGAAGGAATCTCCCTAGCAGCAGTTCATCTAGCTGGAGAGGAGAACACAGCGGCGGACCCTCTGAGCAGGCAGAGCACAGTCTCCCACGAATGGGAAATAGCTCAGGAAGTCCTTCAAGAGATTTCCGCCCTTTGGGGAACCCTGCAAGTGGATCTGTTTGCAACCGGGACCAACCGGAAGTGCAAGCAGTAATGCTCGGGAGAATTTCCTTTGTGTTTGCGTTTGTGGTGGATTGGGAATTCCCGTTACTGTACGTGTTTCCTCCAGTCCCTGTCATTCCTCAGGTTCTCAGGAGGTTAAGGCGGTTGGGTCCTGCATGATCCTAGTTGGTCAGGATTGGGCCAGGAGATCGTGGTACCCAGATCTTCTGGAAATGTCAATCTGTCCTCCGATACGTCTTCCCCAAGAGAGGAAGGTTGGATTCTCCATCCAGAGGTCAAGTCTCTCAACCTTCACGCTGGGTTTCTGAAAGGTTGAGATACAAGGATTGGGACCTCCCTGATGACGTAATGGAGGTGTTGCATTCAGCCAGGCGGCCGGCAACGAAGTCTCTATACCGTTGCCATTGGAATAAGTTCTGCGACTGGTGCGTGTTAATTTTTTTCAGTGTTCAACCGTGGATGTTCTATCCTTTTTCTTTCTTTAGCCCACAAGGGTCTTCAGGTGGAGACCGTTAAAGGTTACCTAGTAGCGCTCTCCATCTTTAAGCGCTCATCCGAGGAATGCTCTTATTTTAAGATTCCTTTGGTTACTCAATTTCCGAAAGGGCCCACAAATGTGTTCCCACCTTCACCGTTTCAGGTTCCGGTTTGGGACCTTAACTTGGTCTTAAAATATCTGATGGGTGCGTCATTTGAACCATTGCACTTGTGTCCCTTGAGGTTGTTAACCTTTAGGACTGTTCTGTTGGTTGCTCTTACATCTTCATGCAGAGTGAGCGAGTTGCAGGCACTTTCTTCCAAGCCACCCTTTACTGTATTCCACAAGGACAGGGCTGTGTTAAGAGTCAGACTCTTCTTTCTACCTAAGGTAGTTTCGGACTTTCATTTGAGTCCGAAAATTGTACTGCCTGCCTTCTATCCTCCTCCGCATCGTAGTAAGGAAGAGGAAAGGCTTCATAGGTTGGACCCTAGGAGTGCTTTGAGCTTTTATAGTTCCAGAATGTCCAAGGTGAGAGTGGTTGACCAGCTCTTTGTGGGGTACACAGGGCACAAACTGGGCCAGGCTTTGTCAAAACAGACCTTGTCTAGATGGATCATACTCGCTATTTCTGAATGCTATACTTTGCCGGGCAAGGTCCCTTCTGAGGGCTTGCGTACTCATCCCACCAGAGGAATGCCCTTTAATTTCCAGTCTTGCTCAATTCTTCACCCTCCTCCAATCACGGATACTGCTTTGGGAGTCTGAGATGAGGAATATGTTGGAGGACACAATCCATTCGAAGAACAAGTTAATTACCCCAGGTAACGGTCTTTTGACTGGATGTTCTTCCAACGTATCCCTCATCGCCCTCCCATCATACCCCTCTGTAGAATTTCCCATGCTATTACAGCTTTCATTCCAACAAGGCTGAGTATGGTCGGGCTCGTTGTGTGGCCATTTCTGCTACATGAGGAGAGGGAGAAAAAACAAGAACTGAGGCTATGGGCGCTGTGCGTGCTACTTATAACATCCGATGATGTCACCCTCGACGGAGGCCTCCGAAGAACATCGACCCGACGCCATTGACGCAGGGTGCCCTCTGATGAAAAATGTCCAAAGCAGCCGAGCTGTGGAGCCTACATTTCAAAGATGAGGAATATGTTGGAGGAACACCCATTCGAAAGAGCGTTACCAGGGGTACGTAACTTGTTCTTCTCCTGCTGTTACAGTAGGATGGTGGTGAGAGGGCCATAGTTAGGGTATATGCGTCTACCTGCTCCTCTGCAGGAAGTTCCTTGGCACTTCCAGGAATTAAGTTGTATTTCCCCAAGGATCATAAGAACTATGTAGGACATTTGGTATTCTGTCAACCGACTGGGGAGTGTTTCTATATGACCTGGAGTGTGGATGAGCACATAACGAATGCAGGTGACCTGAGGGGGGTGACGAAGATATGGATTCCGAAGAAACCAAAGTGCATAGAGAAGGGGAAGAACATTGAGGTGGTCGAGGACTCAACCAGAGGGGGGAATGTAGAGAGGCAGATGTGCGCGTCCTCTCTAGTGCCCGCCCCCTCACCTCCGTCATACTGCAAGAATAACAGGAATAGACTGTGCATGACACCAGGTATCATCCCAATACCCCATCGAAGATATGAGAGACATTATGCACTCAAACAACCGTATGGAATGTTCCCTCACACTAACGTGATGTCATTTATAGCTTACCTGTACACATGTTTCATGGTGGAAGGATGTCTGCATACACCAATGGATATCGAATAGCTATAAGTGAAATCCGAACATAGTAAAATGTCATCATGAAGAGAAGACACAAGGACACTTTGAAACAATATGCAAATACTTTAAAGAATGAAGATGTAACTGAACAAACATGAGAAACGTATGGAATTACGAAGAAATCATATATACTAAAAAGATGAGTAATAAGAAAATCAGCAAATGTATATGCACAGAAACGCAAGGTTGATCAGACATCTAGAAGCTTGCTGCAGGAGATAATATAACGGGAGTAAAGCGACCTTGATGAAAAGATGGACCTCGATGCTGTGTAAATAAGCAACTAAGCCTTGAAGAGAACCGCACAGCTGACAGGCGCTGGAAAACCGCTTTGTGCGAATAGCAAAGCATATCTGTTTGGCTTGTATCAAGGATGCCACATCAAGGGGGTAACCAAGGCGAGTCAAAGAGGATAAGCTACATACCACAACATATTTATCTTAGATTAAGTAAAGGAGAAAGCATTTGCAGATGCCAAGTATTGAACAATTAAAGATACAGAAAGCCTATTCAAGACGGAGCAACCAAGTCTCCAGAGGCCAAGAGGAGTAATAGCACCCAGCATAATTGAAATATTGAAATAAATAGCACTTCATAAAAGGTCGATATGGACAAAATTGTGGTCTCCTCACACGTGGTGCAAGACTCAAACAAGGCCTATTCATTAAGCTTCAACTGAAGATGGCGATGTACCTCCACTCCCTGAAAATTCCCAAGGGCGAGAACCGTCAGCAAGGTCAACTACAGAGAAGAAGCCTTGGCTTGGGGCCTAACTGATGAAAGATGGTAGGCTAATTGACCAAGTGGGCAGTGGTCTGACGTTGCTCCCTGCACCTGAGTTTCGTTTTGCTTTGCTTACATGCTGCTAACGAGCCGAATGTCCAAATTTGGGGAGAGAATGCCAACCAATCATGAGGTCCTATGTAGCAGTGTACTATACATATATGCATAAGCCACTCTGCAGCTGTTATTCTGCTATTAATCTGTATTATACGTATTTAGAGGTAGTCCAAGGTATTCCTACCAGGTAAGGGGCAGCCAGTTATGTTCCTAACACATATAATAGTATATGTATATATGTTCCCTTAACCATTCCCTCCTTTCAATAGTTTTTTACTGTTTGCCACGTAGGATGATGTCATAGCTGAGATACATCGAGGTATAAAGCCTTTGTGTAATCGGAATGTAGACAATCTGTTTGTTCACTGGTTGGAATACTGTTGACTTACTAATATATTAATGCTGTAATCTACATGAATGCTGGTTATGCCTTGTTAAGATTGTGCAATTCACAAGTTTGGTCTCTCAGAATCACACACCAGTGCTGATTCTGCAAATGGTTCAATACGCAGTGCATGCAAGTTAGTCATGACCTTTTACATAAATTTCGCACCCAAATACTAGGATCTGATCCTTTCTGTTTCTCTACTTTCAGAGCGATCATCATTTTCTGGTCTTAAATCACATGAGCTCTGATGCAAATTGTCAGTCAATCTGTGGTAAAGTCTAGTGCAGAGTAATCATTTACTATAATGACTCCAACCTTCAGTCTGCGGTAGCCTTTGGTGGTTGTTCTGTATTGCCATCAGTGTGCCGGCCACATTGTTTACTAGTAACACTGTCTCACCAAAGGTATGGCCTAACAGCGACCTTGCTGTGTTAACCCCAGAGCAACACTGCCTATCCAGGGGTAGGAATCTGCCAGTTACTCAGTTTCGTCATAACTTGAATAAAAAAGCCATTATAAGTATACTTGTTCTTTTAGAACGCACTTAATACCAGCGAATGGTTTCGAAGCACGGGATCAGACTTTTAACCTGTTGCGCTGCGTTGTCTTGCTTCTAAGACAAATCCGTTGCCCCTAAGCTATTCCCCTCTACCCCCCCATTATTTTGTTAACTCTAATTTTGTCGAGTAGGCATAGTCAAATGCACTGATCTGTTTCTTATTTTGCTCTTCAGGACAGACATCTTGCAGATATGGAGGAGTTGTTCTCCCAGGTTGATGAGAAGAGAAAGGTGAGCCAATGACATAGAAAAGGGCATGGAGGTTATGGGCCCCACTTTGTGCAATTTAGGACAAGGGAGGCCACTAACAGAAATGGAATAGACTGTATTTGGGTAGCGGTTGTCCTGCTACATGATATTTGTAATTTTCGTTTTCACTCTTGCCTTCTTTTTAGAGGCGTGATATCCCAGATTACCTATGTGGCAAGATCAGCTTCGAGTTGATGAGGGAGCCTTGTATCACCCCCAGTGGGATCACCTATGACCGTAAGGACATTGAGGAACATCTACAGGTGAATACAATTGTAAATCTGTAGTGAGGGGCTGTCTCATTCCTGACTAACCTAGGATCTGGAAAGAATGGTACAGCGTTGATGCTCTGCAGGAATATTTGATTTGGTGCTTGTTGCAGCAGATATGGATGTGAAGGGTGGGGGAATCCAGTTTCATTTGTTCTGAGATTCTGCAGCGTTGGACTTATAAGTCGCTATGCATGTATGTGCTATTACCACCAGTTGACAGCAGCGCGAAGTGGAATTATAGTGCTAGAAACCATTTTATATTGCAAAATGCCAGTAATGTAGCTCAGCAGGTTTTGTGCTTGCTGCTGAGATGTGCGTGATCTGCAGGTTGTATCCTGATAAAGCCATCTCAACCTTTCATCTATTAGCGGTCATTAAATGAGACAACTTTGGTTGGATAAGTTACATATAAAAAATTTCTATGTACAGCGACTTGGCGAAAGTGCTACATAAATAACGAATTCTCAAACTAGTATTAAACGTATAGGCAAACGGGCTGCCCTTTGGTTTCTCTGGCTCACCTAGTGCTGTCGGGGTCGAGCCAACAAGGCTAGCTCACAGAAGGGGAATATGGTAGACAGTAATGCAGGCAAGACAAGCATTTCATCAGTTAACATATGCATGTTCACACATGCATATGCATGTTCACACATGGGCATATATTAAATATACTTTATATTTCAAGAGTGCATATACAGTATACATTTCATTTTAGAAAGCTTCAAAAGGGTAGTCGACAATAAGGTTGTCTGTGGCCGGGGACACTATCTACAACTTGCTCTCACCAAATACACTCCTTCCAGATCCCTACGCTCCTCCGACCCCAACTCTCTGCTTGTCAGGCACTTCTCTATCGGAGAGTGGGCGGCTGTTCCCTTTCCTCAGCTGGCTCCCTCCCCTGGAACAGCCACCCCCTTTCTCTCCACCCTGAGCCAGATCTCCACATGTTCTTCAAACACCTCAAGAATCTCCTCTTCTCCTTCTCTCTCTCCCTCCTGTGCTAAACCCCACAGTAGCTGTGATTGGTGGCCTGGGCCCTTATTTGTACTTCTGGGCCCTGGCCTTCTGTCCGATCGTCCGCAACATCTGCCCACCCCCTGGTCTTGCAGTCAGGCACCATTTGGCCTGAGCTGTTTCACAGGCCTGCACTTATTGTATGGGCTGGTGAACCCTCTTCCATCTAGTGGTCTCTGCCTGACACTTACCTGTGTCTTTTGCAACCAACGCTTGCACTTACCTGTTGCCTTGCAACTGTCTCCCCGGCACTTCACCCCTCTGTGGATCCCCTAGCACTTACCCTTTTCACCTGTCCGGTCTCTCTCTGCACTTGCACGATCCAAATGTTCACCAGGCCTAGTAGGACTGCTTTGTATTTTGCACTTATCCAGCAGTGGATCTTTCATGGATTCACATGCTGTGAATATTTCCCGTCGTCAGGCTGGGAGACCTCAGTAACTTTAATTTAGCGTTTTTCTATGGAAAACTTTGACGTCCTTTTTGTGTGCTTTACGCTACACCAATAGGACATTTGATATAAATAGCCTTGCCCCGCGACTACCCTTCAGATTTCAACCATCTCCAAACTGTTGGGATCACCTTGCGTTTCTCCGTGTTTTACACAGCCAGCATGTCATCTGTGGCCCAGAACAAATTGCTGTTTAGTCCTTGTGCTACCTGCAGCCTAGGGTCTTCAAAGGGGACAGCCATACGGATTGTCTGTCTGTACCCCCATCATTCTGCGGATGCCTGTGAGATCTGCCAAGGGTTTTCTCAGAAGAATTTGAAAGACTGCAACCGCTGGCTCTTCTGTTGACCGGCTTCGGAGGTAGGTTCGGCCTGGCGGAGCACGTCTTCGGTCACGGGGGGCAAGACCTCGGCGCACTGACGGGCGGTGTTGGCGGAACCCCCTGCTAAGAAGCAACGATCAGAGTTGCCTACGTCTGAGGTGGGGAGAGGTAGCAAGTCCTCTTCATCCAGGTCACATCACTCGAAAGGGGCGAGTGCCTCCTCGCTGTCAAAGTCGGATCAGCCGGACAAGTCAAAGGGGTCCAGTGGTAGGCCCGAGAAATCAGGGGCTGTCGGACAGAGGACAGTTGAAGCCGAGGGAGTCTTAATCTTTGAACTGCTTGTCGTCTAAAGACCATCATAGATCATCGTCCAGCCGATACTCGTTGAAGATTCGTTCCGGCTCTTCTTCCAAGAAGTCTGCTTCACCGGAGAAAGCTAAGCCCGTGGAGGTCTCAATCCCGACGACAAAGGTGTCGTCGACGGATGTTACCTTGTCAACTGTGGTGGTACAATCTGCACTGCCGTTGTCGACGGTGCTGTCGTCGGCTCCATCCACGGCCGTGACTGACAGTAGACAGTTGTTGCTGTCGACGGCGCAGATGGAGACGGAGGGTGGCTTGTTGCCAACGGAGGATGACTTGTTGCCGATGGGGGTGCCATGGCAATCTGCCGGCTTTGGGCCCATGTTTCCGGTGGACATTCTGCAACAAGAGCCGGCTGCGTATTCTGTTTCCTCGGGACTGTAGTTGGAACAAGAGCTGATTTTCGAACCGTCAGTGCTGGGTCTGCAAGGTAAACGCCAGTCTATGTCGAGTGGGGTGGGGGTTGGGGCCACCCCTTTACCCGTTGGTGAATCAATATTCCCTGCTATCTTTGCAGGTGTTGAATACACTCCAGTCGTTGTTGGGGCAGTTGGATGCTAGGCTTCCGCCGCCTCCAAGCCCGTTGGCTCCGGTGGTTGAGGGGGTGCCTGGTGAGGCCCCAAGGAGGTCTCCTC
Source organism: Ambystoma mexicanum (assembly GCF_040938575.1). Taxonomy (NCBI): domain Eukaryota; kingdom Metazoa; phylum Chordata; class Amphibia; order Caudata; family Ambystomatidae; genus Ambystoma; species Ambystoma mexicanum. Next base: position 1,471,475,625 of record NC_090923.1, on the reverse strand, counting down.
CAGTGCGGTTGCCATTGCCGGTTGGGTTGGACCGTCCCAGAAGTCATCCTGAGGAAGGGTAATTGCCAGATTCTGGTCAGGAGAGTTCTCCTCGAGATACCCTGTCAACGGCATCCTCGTTGCCAACGAGGGACGATACATGGGATACGGACCGTGAGGTGGAACAGCCTAGTAGCCCGACGCAACAGTCTCCACCGGATGGCAAAAGCTTGCAAGGAGTTTGGCCTGGCTCCTGAAGAACGTCGAAAAAAACGTTTTCTGTCCGACCATATGGGGAAGCGACAGAAGTCGGTCTTCTCGGTCCCCATTTTGGACCACGTGTGGCAGGAGGGTCTGCACACGATGCGCCATCTTTTTCCGGAACCTGCGGTAAAGGGGCGTCTGGAAAAGAAGTTTAAGGAAACCGAAGTGACACCCAAATGTCGCAACCTACGCCGGAGTCTGTGGTGGCAGCTGCCAGGCATAAGGCCAGAAGCCAACAGTGTGTTACGCCCCCAGACAGTGAGGCCAGGAAACAGGACTCATTCGGGAAGAATGTCCTGACCATGGGGGCTACTACGGTGAAAGCAGCAAATTCATTAGCCATTGTGGCCAGGTATGACAGTTAGCTATGGCACCGGTTGGCCCCGATATTAGATCATCAACCGGAGCAACACTGTAAGGATGCAATGCTGCTGGTTCGTGAGGGGGAGGGGGCCTCCAACCACAGCATAAACATTGCTGTGCACCTGGCAGAGTCAGGCTTCAAGCAAATAAATAATGTATGGCAGAATGTAAACATAAAGAAGAATAAAGAATAAAGAAGAAGCAAATAAATAATGATGTTGTGCTCCGGAGGCAGGCGCACAGACTTTCGTCCGGAAGTCCAGCATAAAGTAGTGGATATGCCCTGTGAGGATGAACAGCTCTTTGGAGAAAAGATCATTGAGGCACTGAAGGGGATGAAAGAAGACACGGAGACAGCGAAGTCTGCAGGGGTTCCCTGCAGAGTGGCCGTTTCGCTCTTTCCGGGCCTTTCGTGGAGTCTCTGGTAATGCTCAGTTTGCCGCCTCCTGCGACAGAGGTTACGGGCGCTCCAGCTATTCGTCCCAAGGCTTCCGGCGCTCGTTCCAGTCGGCGCAGAAGAGCAGAGACTTTAAAGCACAACGTAAAAAAGGTCCTTCCGCCTCAGCTGCTGGGCAGTCTGCTTGGGGGGAGGGTGGCGAACCACTTTGACGAGTGGCATCTTATCACTACGGACCGCTGGGTGCTGGATACAGTACGTCTCAGTCACTTGTTGGAGTTTTGGCACCCTCCACTCCCCATTCCGCCCATGCATGTGGCGCAACCGCATCTTCTAGTCTTGCGGCAGGAGGTGGAACTCGTGTTAGCGAAAGCAGTGATAGAACCAGTTCCGGTGTCTGAACAGGGACAGGGGGTGTACTCCTGATATTTTGTCATAAAAAAGCCCAATGGCAAGTGGAAGCCTATTCTAGATCCGGCCGCTGAACAAGAATCTGCAGTGCCTGAAGTTCAAAATGCTCACACTGCATGATGTCATCCGCTCGGTGCAGCCGGGAGGGTTCCTGGCATTGTTAGATCTGGAAGACGCCTACTTTCACATGCCGATGCGGACAATCCACCACAGGTTACTACGTTTTGTGGTCGGGGACAATCATTACCAGTTCTGTGTGCTCCCGTTTGGCCTGAAGTCTGCTCCCAGGACATTCACAAAGTGCCTGGCTCCGGTGGCTGCCTTCCTCCGCAGGGAAGGCCATCATGTGTACCCATACCTG